>NW_022589763.1:1675320-1759383 GCF_004348235.1 Phoca vitulina
TTCTTTCTTTCTTTCTTTCTTTCTTTCTTTCTTTCTTTCTTTCTTTCCTTCTTTCTTTCTTGAAACTATCTGGTATAATCCCTGAATGGGATAATGCAGCTCGTACCATTACAGTGACTCAATGAATACCAAAATATTGAAAATCATAGGTTGACACATAACATAACAGTTTTGCTGGTTTAGAAACCAGGCTTCTGGTCTCTGAATTTACTTCATAATTGTTGTCATTTAATGTTTTAGTAGTGGACTTTTTCTTAGTGGAAAGCAAATAATGGAGAGATGGGTTTATCTCATCCAGCAGAAAATGTGGGTGTATATGAATTGCTGGCGGGGGGAAGAGTATGTTTTTGATAACAGATGTATTTAAATTTTTTCATGCTATTGAGTATTCTCCTTTATATTTTATAATAATGATGTTGCAAGAGTCATTGAATAGGGGCACCTGGATGGCTCAGTCTGTTACGCATCTGCCTTCAACTCAGGTCATGATCCCAGGGTCCTGAGATCGAGCCCCATGTCCAACTTCCTGCTCAGTGGGGAATCTGCTTCTCCCTCTGCCTCTGCCCCTCCTCCCTATTCATGCTCTCTCTCTCACTCTCTCAAATAAATAAATTAATTAATTAAAAAATAAAGTCATTGAATATCAGTCAGTTTGGAGGAAGTTTGGGGATTTATGTGAATCTTTTTAGAAATCTCTTCAGTGAGGAACCACAAGATACCACAGTCAACATATTAAATTCTTTCCAGCAGGAATTAGTAAAATAAAGCAATGAGAAAATTTCTACGTTCAATTTTTATTCATATATTTAAATTAGGAGAGAAAAATAATAAAATCACAGAGATTCTATTCTAAATCAACAACGCTGGATGAGAAAATCAGAATCTTGCCTGATGAATAAACAGCATTTGAAATCATCCAAGAATGATTTCCTATCTGTCTGGTTCAGTGGAGCTCACCACGGAGACAGGATGATTTCATGCTGTTTGGCGATGTGTGGGAATAATTGGGGTTGTCATATCTGGGGAGGGGGTGCTCCTGGCATGTGCTGGGTGGAGACCAGAGATGCTGCTCATCACCCTACAGTGTCGAGGATGCCCCACCCCAGAGAGCTATCCAGCCCCAGATGCCCACAGTGCTGAGATTGAGAGACCGCGTCCTGGTGCATTTGACCGATTTCTCAATTGTGCCTTTCATGCTCTTGTTAGGGACACATGTGGGAATTTATGTCTTTAAGCGTCTCCTCTGCTTTAGTTGCATTGACTGGCCCAGCTGCAGGTGTTGGTTCTCAGCACATAACAAAGAAAGGTAGGAGATGTTCAATTGAAAATTATGATCAATTGTTTGCTCCATTTCAAGTATGATCTGCTGAATTTTGCCCAGTTCCGCCTGGGTTGCAATTATGTCTTTGACTCGCTCACCTACACACGGACAACTACCATGAAGATAGTGGTGGTCCTCCACTGGGCATCAAGCCACCACCATGGGTCCACTCTACAAGACGACTGTGGCTTTGGTTATATATAATGCATGATTTTCCAGGTGCGTAGGGGAAAGAAGGAGCTTCTGTTTTTTTGGAAGAACATACAGGCACTTTCAAGACTGGTGTCAGCGGCTAGAAGATTTTTGTTAGTGAACATTAACAGGGAGAATGTTTTAATGAGTGGAGAGGTTGCATTTGGCTTTATTAGTTGGCCCTAAGCTATACCCTAACTCCTGGAAGCTCCTATATCCACAGAAGAGTGGGAGTAATCATAGTATTACTGTCCTTCCTCAAAGCTTAAGGAGATAACATCCAGGTAGCATCGCGGTGTCCTTGGATGAAAGGTCCCACAAAAGTAATTACTGTTTTGATTTCAGCTGTGGTTGAGGAATGCCTCACAGAATTATACAGCTTTACCATCAAAGAATCCCAAAAGATCAATGAGTGCATCTTCCTTATTTTAAAGGAGATAACATAGATTTCGGCATGATGAATATACTCCCATTTATTTAGCCGTTCCTCTTCAGCATGCTTTCAGTTGGCTTCAGCCTGACTCCATGTAAAAGCAATGTTGCAATGAACCCCCTTTTCCCTGACTTTTGCTTGCTGGCTGACCGTTTCTCCAGGGTGAGAAGCCACAAATACTGTGTCTTAGTTTATGATTTCTTAAAAATTTAATATTTGGTGGAAAACGTACCCTCACAAAAGCTTTCCCTGGCAGTTCCAGGTAACTTTCTTGGAATCTTTCTTAAAACTGCATGCTATCAAACTTGAAGAAATTACTGGGGTTTTGATAGATATGCGACCTGATGATCCTTAAAATTTACTTTTTCTGGTTACTGAGGAGACTAAGCATATGGTTATGAGTTTATTGATCCTGTGTGTCTTCTGTGAATGGCCTGTGCACACCTTATGTCTAGTCTTTCTCTTATATCTTTATCCCTTTTCTAATCTATTTATAGAAAATATTCTAGATATTTTCTCCTTCTCTGAACATGCCATTTTTGCTTGGTTGATGGAGTCTCCTGATGTAGAGAAGTTGTTTTTTTCCCTCCCAATTGCTTATATTTGTTTCCTGGGGCTGCTGTAACAAATGACCACAAACTGAGGGCTATAGCAACAGAGGTGTATCCTCCCCCATTTCTGGAGACCTGAGTCTGAGATCCGGGCGGGGCAGGGCTGTGTTCCCTCTGGAGGCTCCAGGGGAGGGTCCTTCCTGCCTCCTCCAGCTTCTGGGGCTCCAGGCCTCCCTGGGTTTTTGGCCGCATACCTCCCATCTCTGGCTTTGTCTTCAAGTGGCTTCTCCTCTGTGTCTGTGTCTCCTCTTCTGTCCCTTATAAGGACAACTGTCTTTGGATTTAGGGCCACCCTCATCTACAAAGGTGTCATCTCCAGATCTTCACTTCATCACATCTGGAAAGACCCCATTTCCATCTAAGGCACCATCCTCAGGTTCTTCCATATAACTACCTGATAACCTTTCTCTTACTAAGGTGTCCATGACTGATATGTTTTGCTATTTCTGGGTCATTAGGAGTTAACCTCTGAAGGCAAAACCATGAAAATCTGGAATTTTAAAGACTTTTTTCCAGCTTTATTGAGATGGAATTGACAAAGAACCCTGTGTAAGTTTAACATGTACAATGTGATGATTTGCTATCAGTATGTACTGAAAAGTGATTACCAAAAATAGGTTAGCTAACACATCACTCACCTCACATAGCTGTATTTTTTCCCCATCATTTTGGAAGGTCCACGCCACCATCCAGGGGCACTGGTTTTGGGGTTTTATTTTGGTTTGGTTTGGTTTTTGACTCTCACTCTCTCTCTGAAGGCATATAGTCCACATACATCAGCATGTGCATTTTCATCCATTTGGGGATGCAATTCTTTTGTTGGCTAATGTGTTTCCCGCTTTTTCTATTAATAACATGACCTTATAGAATAGCTTTTTGAGCAGTGCTTCTTGATTAGGTTCATAACTTTGGACATCTCTTCAAAGACAGTTAGAAAATAAAAACAATTTGGAAGACCACATTGATATATGACACCAGCCTCATGCATTTGTACAGTCCCAGAAGCCCAGTTATGCATCACCAGTTTGCCCACCTTTAATAAACGCCTATGTTAAAATTTGAGAGTGGGGAGAGGAAGTGGAGAAAGGGGTTGTGCAGAATGGGGTAGAGGTAGAGGAGCTTCCTGGGTAGACACGGTCTTCTTGATATCTTTTAAAATCTGGACTTGATATGTATAATTCTTTGAGACAGTAGAAGTTCTGTTATATCATGAAGCTAACTTTTATTTCCATCTATTTTGTAAATACCTTTTATTTCTTGCCAGTTAGGAAGAACTTTGCACATGTGACTAGGACCATCCATTGTGACTTTACCAATCTTGGGTTGGAGAGATACGTTCTTGTGAAATGAGGTGGACATGGTTACAACTGGTAAATAAATAAAAAAAGCACCATTCTTGCATCTTTCACCCAACCCTTGGGAAATGCTCGATGTCTTCAGTGAGGATGTACTGGAAATGCATTCTGGAAATTACTGGTAATTTACAGGAATGCCATATAATGTGTGAGGCAGTGGGGCTGGGGAGAGGAAACATTAGAGTACGGCTTTTCAGGAGGTCACCATGGAACCAAGCTGAATGCACGAGTATTGATTGGGGGTCTGTGGAGCAGAGACAATGGGAGTGTAGGCTTCACCAAATGTGCCAGGGGAGTCGGCCTCTAGAAACGTCCCGCCTGAGAGCCTTCCTGGAAGTCTAAGATGACAAGGGAGCCCTGGGAATTGGACACACACACACATGATTATAAGGCAGAGACCTCCTGAATGCCACATCTCCAATTTACCAGCCTCTGTGAAAGTGTTCTAAACTCTATGACCCCAGCTCCCTCTCCCATAAAACAAAAGAAGTGTCATTAAGCTTTCGAGGCAAGCAGGGTGAGATATTTTGAGGATCCAGTGGGAACACTGGAGATGCCTTGGGAATGAAAAAGCCCTATAAACTCTGGGGTGGTGTCATTAATTGTTATTATATAGCATTTGTCTTGTGGGGTGGCTCCTTAGCCTACAAAGCATCACCAACTTGGAGCCATTTGAGGGTCTTCTGTGGGGAGAACACAGGACTCTACCACCCTTTGGACTCTTATAAAAGGATCATAATTATAGCTGCTGAACATGCCTTCTTGCGCTCAATGAGTTTGGCCAACATCGCCATAGGTCCACAGTGTTCATCACTGTGCTTTTTTAACGTAGACATTGCTTATCCACCTTGGGCAGAGAAATGTTCTTTGCAGGAGAGTACCATACATACCGTATGGGTGATACAAATAGTTACAGAATGCATGCCCATTCGTGGGTGACTTATTTATTTCAGTGACTCTGCCATGAAGGGTTTTTGTTGCCAGATCCACATCATGTGTTGGAAATCTGCCATGACATCTACCCAGAAATGAGTGTGTCGTGCATGTTCTTTGTCACATTCTCTCTGCGCCAACATGACTGGTTTGCAATCAACAGGTTCTTTAGTACTTTGGATTGACTGCCTGTCTATGAGAGAAATGTTGGTTCTGCACCTCTTCTGTTTTTTCTTTTTCTTCCCTAGGGGAGCAGAATACGCAGTCATGAAGCAGACAATCTGTAACTGGTAAGTAGGTGACTTCGCAAACCTTCCTTTTTCTCTGTACCCCAGACAGAAGGGTCCCAGGGTTCCTCACCTCGGCTGAGGTTTGGTCTACTTCATCTGCCTGACACCTGCTAAGGATAATGAGGGGTGTGCCAGGGGCTGCGGGTTGCTGGAGTCCCACAGGATGGCTTTTCTGCGGAAGCGATGCTTACCTTAGGCATGACAGCATGTGTGCGAATTCATAGGGCGAACAGCAGGATGTTGCAGAGACACAGAGATCGTACAAGGTCCAAACTCACGGGTCCTTGTAGGGATTTCAAGGACACCCATGGATAAGCCAAGGCTGGGGGGTGGGTAGTGAGAAGAAAGCATGATGGAGCAGCAAAGAGCGCCACTTGGTGAGGCTTGCCAATCATGACGCAATGGGCAGCCACTGGACTTGGCGAGGGAGCATTGCAACCAGATTTGTACGTTGATAGGGTTGCTCAGCTTGGCCGCATTCTGGAGGGGCCCAAGTGGCAAAAATGGGACGTGCCAGGCCATTTGGGAGAGTTTGGAGATGTCCCAGTGAGACATGCTGCTGAGTTCCTTGGCCTGCCCTCATGGGCCTGTAGCTGGATGCATGCAAGTGGATTTAAGATGCATTTTTTGAGGCAGCGTGAACAGGGCTTGGAATGGATCGGATGGAATTTGGGGATGGAGAACCAGTTTCCTGCAGGAGACAATGGTCCTCAACTTGGAGCGATTTCAATCAAAGGCTGTTGTGTTTTTTGGAGCATACGATAGCCTTTAGCAGTTACGAAGGCATGAGCCCACAGCCTAATAGTAACATACACATGTATGTTAATTTTCCTTTTTCAGATATTGAAAGAATTCCCAATGTTATTTTAAATATATATTTTAATGTATTAAAAAGTACAACTAAACATAAAAAAAAAAAAAAAAAGCCAGACTCGCTGGTGATTTGCGTCCGATTTTCTATTTTTTTTACATTTTAATCCCAATAAATCAAATTATTAGGCTTTCTATTCAAGTTTAAACACTATTAGGGCTTCATTAAGGGTCTCATATCATGAAACAGTTTGGGAAGTTATAAGAATTTAAATATCACAAGGCATAGAAAATTAATGTGTGTGTTATACTATGTTAACATAGAAAAGGACTTTAAAAAAAAACATTCTGGGGGCACCTGGGTGGCTCCGTTGGTTAAGCATCTGCCTTTGGCTTAGGTCATGATCTTGGGGTCCTGGGATTGAGCCCCTACATTGGGCTCACTGCTCCGCGGGAAGCCGGCTTCTCCCTCTCCCTCTGCCCGTCCGCCTCGCTTGTGTTCTCTCTGTCTGTCTCAAGTAAATAAATACAATCTTTAAAAATAAATACAGGGGCGCCTGGGTGTCTCAGTTGGTTAAGCGACTGCCTTCGGCTCGGGTCATGATCCTGGAGTCCCGGGATCGAGTCCTACATTGGGCTCCCTGCTGGGCGGGGGGTCTGCTTCTCCCTCTGACACTCCCCCTCTCATGCTCTCTGTCTCCCATTCTCTCTCTCAGCTAAATAAGTAAAATCTTAAAAAAAATAAAAATAAAGATAAAAATAAATACAAAGTAAGAAATAAAATAAAAGTAATTCTGGTTTCCGAGTCAGGCAGGCCAGGGTGCACCATGCAGCGGGAACTGGTGAGAAACAGCACGACACGGTCTTTCCAGTTGTCCGCAGGGCAAACGCGGATTGACAGTGTGAGTCGCTGTGTTTGTCACGTCCCCAAATGCTTCCAGGACCTGCCGTCTGTCCGTGTGCCTGTGCTGCTGGCTTGGGGGCCTGAGCGCGGCCTTCGCCACGAGGAACTCCAGGCCCAACATTGTGCTGCTGATGGCGGACGACCTTGGGGTGGGGGACCTGTGCTGCTATGGTAACAACACAGTGAGGTAAGGAAGCCGCCCCTGCCCCGCTGCGGGGGGGGGGGGGGGCCCCCCGGGCCCCCGGGGGCGGCGGGGCCCGGGCGGGGGACAGCAGAGGTCGGCCTAGGAAGCCTGCAGAACATCAGGACGGCACTTTGCATCCTGGTCTCCCTGGTCTGGTGGTTGCAGCCGTGCTTTTGTGGTGAGATAGGCCACACATGGAATGCCCCCTTGTAAGCCACGGAAAGGGCACCGTTCAGACGCGTGGAGCATGTGCACGGGCTGGTGCAGCCATCCCCTCTGTCTGCTTCCAGAACTTTGGTATCGTCCCCAAAAGGCAACCCTGCACTTAGTACCGGTCGCCTCTACCCCTCAGCCCTCAGCCCTCAGCTCCTAGCAACCGCCAGTCTGCTCTGTGTCGCTTGGGATTGGCTTATTCTGGAAATTTCATATACACTGAATCATATAATGTAATACCATGCTAGGGCCACCATAACTAAAACCACAGCCTGAGTGGATTCAACAACACCCATGGATTCCCCTCCCGGTCCTGGAGGCTGGGAGTCTGAGATGCAGGCAGGGCTGAAGCCGGGAGTCTGAGATCCAGGCGGGGCCGAGGTTGGGAGTCTGAGATCCAGGCGGGGCTGAGGCCGGTTCCTCATGAAGCCCCTCTCCCTAGTGTGTAGACCCCGTGTTCTCCCTGTGTCCTCATGTGGTCCTCCTGTGGGTGTCCTCATCTCCTCTTCTAACAAGGATGCTCCTCCTCTTGCATTAGGACCCACCCCTGACTTCGTTTTAACTCAGTTTCCTCTTTAGCGACCCCAACTCCAGAAACAGTCCCATTCCGAGCTCTTCAGGGTTAGGACTCCTACTTATGAATTTTGGGGGACCACCGTTCAGCCCACAACACACATTATGTGCCCTTTTGTGTCTGGCTTCTTTCATGGAGCATCATGTTTTCAACGATGTGGCAGCAAGTATCATTCCTTCCTTTCTGTCTGTAGTTGAATAATATTGCACGGCAGAGACGAATGACGTTAGAGTTTTTCAGGGTCTTCCCTGAATTATTTCCGAAGCCTTTGGTGACCACGATCCTTCTGTATGTCCTTGCTCCCCAGCACCAGACAAACCTTATTCATGTGCAAATACACGGTGCCTCTTAGTGTGAATTTAAATACCATCGTTTCTCCTTGGAATGTGGCTCATGGAACAGTCCTATATTTAAGCATATTTTCAGACTTTGAAAGGAGATGATGTTCTTTAAGGCATTTAAGGTCTACATGAGCACATTTGTCTCTTATTTAATTCCTGCAAGGAAGTAACGGGTAAGGCAGGAGACATTGCTTGAGAATCTGGTACTGTCCGTCTCTTCCAGTTGCTGACTCTCCCCCCACACAGATACTGAGAATGTTTGCGGGTATAGGACTCTCTCCCCCATCACACTGCTGCAGGGTTGTGAGACTAGTATGTCATTCACGTGTTATTAAGATTGGGGATACCTTAGCTTATGGGATTTGCTAAAAGCACCTGTGTGAGCCTATATTCTATAGATGCTCCAAGAAATTTTTCGAGACCTTAAAATATCAGATGAGCAACGTGGGCGGTAATTTAAACTCCAAAATGTCACCATTTAGTTATTAAAAAAAAAAAAAAGATACATGTTACTACAAGAAATACAGTAAAATTTTATGTAATCCAAGTCACCCGTTCATTTCAGGAGTATGATATGAGCAAATGGACTAATGTTTGCCTTGAAATGCCTATGAGCTCAGACTAGTTATAGTTTAATTATACCCGCGGACCTATATTAGTCTGCAATTGTTTTGCCTGAAGATATACTGTTTTAAAGTCTGCTTTCCATTTCCTTGTGACCATCGAGGAGGCCTCTAAACAGGTAGATGGACTGAAGCTTAAAAGGCATGTATTTTAGGTTTACTGGAAACAGAGTCAGCTGGACTCAGAACAGAATGGCTTTGAATCTTCTTTGTTTCGTTGAGAATTAGAAACCCGCGTGATGAATCCTCCTTCTGTCCGCAGCACACCGAATATCGACCGCCTGGCAAACGAGGGCGTGAGGCTCACCCAGCACTTGTCAGCTGCTTCCGTATGCACCCCGAGTCGGGCTGCCTTCCTGACGGGCCGGTACCCCATCCGATCAGGTGCGACAGGGCAATGCAACGACAATGTTGTCTTTATGTCATGCTTTCTTCTTCTTTATTTTTTGCTACTCTTCGTAAGGATTCTCAAAAGGTCACTTCTGGTATTAAGAATCTACTTGCAAATGGGGGTCGTGTTGTTTACCTTTACGCTATACAGCGTAAACAGGTGGGTCTCTTGCCAGGGTCCACCAAGCCTGCTCGCCTCTGCGCATACAACGAAGGGTTTGGGCTTCTGGAGAGCAATATCCCAGCTGCTTGTAGGACCTGCAAGTACTTGTAGTCAGAGCCTTCAAGATGTTCCTTTTGTCTTCAAGCTAGCAGAAAGCATATCATAGTTCCAAGAAAAGTGGGTCTGTCGAGTGTCGGGGCATGCGATTGGAACCAGAAGAAGCTCTTGAGAAGAACATGGAAAAGAAGGAGACTCATACATTTTCTCTCTCTCTCTCACACACACAAGATGATGTTGTAGAATCAACATTATGGATATCAATTTTTATACTCAGCTACAACATATTGAACCTTTTATGATGTAGAAGTTACCGATATTCCCAATCCCTAAGTTTCTATCTATCTAAGTTTCTACCCAAGTATAGAGACGTCTACATAGGACCTCAACTTCAGAGGAGGGTCTGGAAGAGACATGGGTTTCTCACCATGTAGCAAGATGGGATCAAAGTTCTGCTCCATCAAATTTTTATACACACACTAACATCTATACATATATTTATAATTAATTAAAAGATGTAACCACTTTTCTTGAAAATGATAGGTAGGCTTTTGTCTTTTAGGATTTGGCAAAAGGCATCCTTTTTAATGTACCTGTTTCTGTTGAGAATGGAAAAACAAGAAGCAGATTGGATCACAATGCTATTTTAACATATTTTGATTTTTTTTATTGGTTGTGCATGTTTGTGTGATGCCTTTCATTTATAGGTTTATTCTTGGTAGTTGTAACATAAGTAGGACATATGCACTTCAAGGCGCCAAGAGTTCCAGTGGTCGAGATGCAAAGAATAGTTCAGTGAGCACTGGAAGCCCCTAGGGACCTCTACAGCATCCCAGGAAAGTCCTCCTGGATGAAGTTCCTTGAAATGTGAGGAGTCAGGAGGGAGGGTGTGCTCAGCAGAGGAAGTGACACACATAGACAATGCAGTCAGGCATGAGTGCGCTAGGCGAATGAGGCAGCCACAGCAATAATCAGTTGTCTCAGATTACCAAACACTGTGTAAACTCCACCCCAGATTTAGATTTCAACAGAGGGTGATGGACGGACAGTAATGAGGTTTGACCAGGGGAGGGACATGGGCTGGAAGGGTTCTTCAGAAGATGCCTGGGATGGTGGACAGAGATTGGCTTGTGGACATCAAAGCACAGCCCAGCTGAATCTCTGCTCGAAAGCTATGGTGTTGGAGATAAATATCCAAACCGTTTACCCAGTTAGAGTTATCAGGACTTGACATGGGATTGGACAGAAGAGGTGACTCTGAGTGACAGGGAGGATCCCAAAGGAATTCATGGATTGGGTGGCTGGGGGGGATTATGGTGTCCTTGGTTGAGGCAGGTTTGAAGTATGATGACCATGGACTCTGTGTTGGTCATGTTGAGATTTGGGTTCCTGAGTATAGCGATGTCTAGGACCTCAACTTCAGAGGAGGGTCTGGAGGAGACCTGGGTTTCTCACCATGTAGAAAAATGACATCAAAGTTCAGAACCGAGGTCCAAGGATATCATCCCCAGAGTCACATGCACGGTTATAGTTGAATTTTGAATCATCAATGCCTAGATTTTAAGTACAAGTATGCCCTGTGCAACATGTGGGGCATGCCTGTACTAAGAAACCATTCATTGTTCATATGAAACTCCAGTGTGACCGGGCGTGTCGTGTATTGAGCTAGTGATCCCGATCCCCACAGAACATCTGCATCTGGCAAATGTGAGGACAAGCTAAGTAGAGACAAAAAGGCAAGGGAATGTTCGGGAAAGAACAGCACGGTGGGGGCTCAGTAGGAGACACTTCAAGGAGAGGAGGATGAATCCTGGAGTTTGTCATGACTGTCAAGAAAGAGGGACTGTGGGACTCATGGGGTGCTTCCTTCTGTGACTTCAGGAATGGCATCTCACTCCAACCTGAACCGCGAGCTCACCTGGCTTGGAGGCTCGGGTGGTCTGCCCACCAATGAAACGACTTTTGCCACACTGCTGCAGCATCGTGGCTACCGCACGGGGCTCATAGGTATGGCACGCAGGACTCTGAACTCGGAAGCATGCTCGTGCACATCCCCTTTCACTGGGACCGAGCTTCCCCGGGACATCAGCTGGACCCATTCCAGTGACCTCTTGTTGTGAGGACACGCGTGGGGTAGGGATGTAACGCACGATTACCCAGGACCTTTAGTATCTCGAGCAGGGTATTGGAAGAATCACGGGAACCAAAAGCAAATGGGCTCATCCATTGCTATCACCAAAATGGAATATTCTGTAGGCGGCGAGGTGGGGGGTATACTACTTTTATGACATCATTACTAGCAGAGAAGTGAGTGCGTTTTTATTTATTTTTATTATTTTATTTTATTTTTTTAAAGATTTATTTATTTTAGAGAGAGAGAGCAGCAAGAAAGGGGTTTCTACTGCCCTGTTTTAGTCTGAAAGATGCAGGGCGTAGGGAAAGCAGTGTTGGTGACAAATATGGGAACCTTCTTAGCATCCTCAGGGAGGTGATTGGGGTACCAAGAAGATATCCCCATGGCAAGGGAGTGCAAGTCGTATTTAACTTTTGCTAAGTGAAGCCCACGTTCTAGAAACAGGTAGATGTATCTGCTGCCATTTTGTTTCTCCTGCAGGCAAGTGGCACCAGGGTTTGAGCTGTGCCTCTCGGGATGATCACTGTTACCACCCCCTCAATCATGGGTTCGACTACTTCTACGGGCTGCCCTTTGGCCTGATCAGCGATTGTCAGACGTCCAAGACACCAGAACTGCACCGCTGGCTCAGGATCAAACTCTGGATCTCCACGGTGGTGCTCAGCCTCGTCCCCCTCCTGCTCCTCATCCCCAAGTTCGCCCACTGGTTCGCCGTTCCGTGGAAGGTCATCGTCACCTTCGCTCTTCTTGCCTTCCTGTTTTTCATTTCCTGGTACTCCAGTTACGGGTTTATTCGGCGTTGGAACTGCATTCTTATGAGAAACCATGATATCATCCAGCAGCCGATGCGGGAGGAAAGAGTGGCTTCCCTATTGCTGAAGGAGGCACTTGCCTTTATCGACAGGTATGGAGTCATTTCCGGCCCGATTCCATGCATGGGAATTTTGTCTGTGTTTCGGAGAAGTCGGGTTCATCTTGGGGATATGGGCCTTCTTGTGTGTGTGTGTGTGTGTGTGCATGCGTGCGATATTTGCCATATAGTAGAATCTCTACTTAGAATAAAATTGAATGTTAAATTTCCTGCAAATTGTAAACTCTGAAATGGTAAAGAAATATATTGTGCTCACTCTTTTTTATAAAAACGAATCCCTATGCTTTGATCTGTATCACTTCAATATGGATTGGGATCTAAATGGATTCAATCTTTGGGATTGATGTTGATTTTGGTTTGCCTTAGAAGCAGCCCGAAAATCCTTCTGTGTCCGTGAATAATGAGGGAGTGATTCTATGTATAGATACCTAATTTGAGGTTTTATGTGTTCAATACAAGCCACGTGGGCATGAAGGTAACGGTCTCCCGTCTTTGCATACCAGCTCCCTTCTAGGTTCCCAACTAGAAGCAGATTGAGTTGTGGGTGTGGATGCTCATTGACCTGGTGTGTATGGGGTACAGGGGAGTGGATGGAAGAGGAAAAGGTGTAACTCTGTGGGGATAATGCGTCCGACAATGGGATCTCATCCATTCATATGCTTTGATCCTTTGCTCTAACACAGTGGTCAGAATGCAGTCACTCAACTCTGCTTGTCACTCCCATGGGCTGTCTTTGATAGAACATACCCAATCTCTATACCCTTCCCCCTTTATAATGCCTGGTTGTAAAAGCATGTGAAGGAGGAATCTTAAATGGCTCCATGGGACATTAAAATGCAGAACACAACAAACAAGATGTATTAGCATCTTAGCTCCTTCTATCTTGCTACCTGTGATTCTGTGCAAGCAGCCTCATGGCCCAAAGTTAATGCCAAAGCTCCAGCCATCACATTTACATTCCAGACAGCATAGAGGAGGAGGAGGAGGAAGGAATGAAGAAGTCTTTCTTCAGAAGACAGACTGCAATCACTATTTTGTTGCTAATGCAAATGTCCCGATATTCTTTCTTCCTACTCACGGCCTTTCCGCTGATGTCCTGCTGTGCTAGTTGTTAATCTCCTGAGTGGTATTGGTCATGTAAGGACCTAGACAACCTCTATCAACTGTTGCGAGATCTTTCAGCTGATGAGGAATCCCATCCCAGGGGAGAAAACGCCTTTGTTTGTGATGATAACTCAGTTCACGTTTCACCCCTTAGGTATAAACGCAGCCCCTTCCTCCTCTTTGTGTCCTTCCTGCATGTCCACACTCCACTGATCACCAAAGAGAAGTTTGTGGGGCACAGTAAATACGGACTCTATGGGGATAATGTCGAAGAAATGGATTGGATGGTGGGTAAGTGTTGAGAAAAACAATCTAAAGCATCTGATGCATGGGCTAGAGAAAGTGAATGCATCCTGGTTGCCTCAAACAACGGACAGCCCCTTGTGGATCTTAGGCAGTCGGCAAATATTGGTTCCAGGGAACTAATTCAAGATCTGGCTGTAGGTGCAGCAAAATCACTGACTGTTCCCCCCAAGAAAACAGTCACAATTATAAATATGGGATTTTCCCATCTTTAAAATAAAGACTCATTGTTCAAAATGGATGAAGTTGCATTGTAAAGGACACTGCCCTTCCCCATCATTCTGATGGATATAAAAGGAAATGTGCTTTTCCCATTAGCTCATTTTTTAACGAGAAATGCTTAGAAACGCGGGAGGGAATTTACCTAAACTGAAGCCATTTGTTTCAAATTCATAAGGGTTCAATGTGGAAACGAACACAAAAGGTCACGAATGAGGGCGGGGACTGCGGCAGAGACAGGTTGGGTGGGGGAGAAGCGCCACATGCATACCCATAAAACAACTGATCGTGCTTTCCAAATAGCCTTTTCCTTCAATTGGACATGATGGAGTATTTTTTCATCTCAAAAATTGTATTTTACTTTTGAAGCACAGGATGATTTTTTTTTTCTTCTACTAGTAGAAGCTTCTGAAAAGTGTTCTGTGCAGAACCACCTAAACTAATATTCACAGAATTTTAAATTTTTTAAGTTTCTTAAATATAAAAATGTTACTTTTACATATATTAGGTATACATAAACATGCATTTAATATCTATTGATATTAAATCAACTAAGAATATAATTTAAATTAACATTTAAAATCTATCCATGCAAGTTAAATATTAATGTTCATATATGTATACATATACATATACTGTTTATATGTCTATATATGCATGCTACAATATATATATATATATTTTAATTCCCTGGCAGATACACACAAACATTGATACCCGCTACAGTAAAAACAACTCTAACATTGTAACTTTACTGTAGTTGTAAGATTATGATTTCTTTCCTTGATGTTTATTATCGTCCAGGATCATCTGCTTTGGAAACAAGGCATTTTGCCGCATTTGTGTCTCGAGTCAGAGAGCAGTTTTATGCAAAAAGACTTTCTGTCCATGTTTATAGGCAGAGTTTGCCACGAACAGCTAATTATGTCTATTTTGTAGTCTGTGTAAATACACGATGCAGATGCGCTGTAAATACTATTAACTGCATTTAGTGATATTTTTAATTGCATTCCCGAGCTAATGAAAAGTAGGTATTTCTCTGCATGACATCTTCCCAATATGCTGTGTTTTTCTCCCCTTCATGGCTTATGAAAATCATATCAAAACCAGAGGCAGATCAAAAATCAGAGAAGTGTCTTTTGTGTGTGGGTTTGTTTCTACTTTGCAATATGATGATAAAACTTAAGATCATTTCCCAAGTTAACAACCTTCTCAGGAAGAAGCCATAACAATGGTGTCCTTGGGACGGCATGCAAAGCGAATCTCCTGGAGGCTCCAAGTGTTCAGCAATATTTTAAATTCTCTATTCGAGGGAACTTGTACTTTATTTTTTTTTTTTTTTTAAATGTTTTTTTTGTTTGTTTGTTTTTTTAAAGATTTTATTTATTTATTTGAGAGAGCGAGAATGAGAGAGAGAGAGAGCATATGAGAGGGAGGAGGGTCAGAGGGAGAAGCAGACTCCCTGCTGAGCAGGAAGCCCGATGCGGGACTCGATCCCGGGACTCCAGGATCATGACCTGAGCCGAAGGCAGTCGCTTAACCAACTGAGCCACCCAGGCGCCCGGGAACTTGTACTTTAAAAACATATTTTAGCAGCTTTTCATTCTTGTCTTCTTTCCTTGTATTTTTGTCTTGTAAGAGATTTTATGATTATTCTGTTGCCATATGCACATACGTATACACACACGCTTTTACATGTTTTATACATTGCATACACAGAAGCTTACATATATGCGTTTCCAAAAAACAAAAGGATTGGCACGTATTTTATTTGCTTGGTATAAGTTACAAATAACCTTTATGCTAAATACAATAGCCAGCTCTAATGAGAACTGATAGTTTACATGTAATTATTCTCTTCCCAAGAAGCCATTATAATCTTTATCTTCCGTAATCTGGGCTTTAAAATATATTAATTTCTAGCTGCAACATTTCTAAAAAATGGCCAGTGTGGCTTCTAAAACAAATCACTTTTAAACAAGGAAACAGAAAGGTTAATGAGTTTATGCTCAAATAAGTTAAATCAGCATAGTTTGGGATGTGGCTAGATCAGCTTTCTACTTGTTTTTTTTTTCAAAAACCCTTTGTCCCCAGGAGGCCAGAGTGTCTCAGTCGGTTAAGTTTCTGCTTTCGGCTCGGGTCATGATCCCAGGGTCCTGGGATCGGGCCCCAAGTCAGGCTCCTTCCTCAGCAGGGAGCCTGCTTCTCCCTCTGCCTCTGCCGCTCCCCTTGCTTGTGCTTTCTCCCTCTCTGACAAATAAATAAAATATTTTTTAAAAAAAGTCCTTTGTCCCCTTAAGAGATTGTCCACACATCAGCACGATGCTTGCTGAGTCTAGTGAAGTATTAATTATGGTCGCATGCTTAACTACAAGAATAACCTGCAGGTCAGATGCAACCTTTAGAAGGGCGTGGGGATAGTGCATCCTTTAGGGGTGGGGCTCATGCTCTCTGGAGCAAGGGTATGACTCTGCGAATTTATTCCTGGACATGTCAGTTTTTGAACTGTCTTCTCTGTTTTATTAGTGTTTGTAAGTTTCTTTTAACTGACAGGCCTAATATTTAATGGTTATTTGAATTTTGAGTGATGATGATGTGTTCTACATACTAGTTCATACTTTCTAATATATTGTATGTGTATATGTAGTGTGTGTATATAATGTGTGTATATATTATTATGTAACTTGTAAAATAAATACATATTCTTATATGTTGTATAATATGTATTTCTTACATGTAGTATATGTCATATTTTATATATATTATATATTATATTTCTTAAATATTAGATAAGAAAATCATTCATTACAAACTAAAATGATATATTAAATGTTATATAATAAAATTACATATTATACGATAAAATATTATCTATTAGTATTATATAATAAGTAACCATTATATAACACTATTATATAGTATATAATCATCAAACATTATACAATATTTTAATAGATTATTTGTATTCTATAATAGATTATATTATATATTTAATATAATATTTCAAGATATTATTAATTATAACTTTTATAGTTATAAATATTTCATTATACTTACATATCATATATTACATATCTGTATATCATATATCATATATTACCATATCATATATTACATATTACCATATAATATAATAATATATAATATTCATATACAATATTAATAATATAATATTCTTATAATGATCATAATATTCATAATATATATATAATATAGGAAGTATATAGGATTATAATACAAATCATATTTTATGTATTTACATACAAATAATATATTTATCATATATTATAGTATATATTATGTATTACAGTTTATTATGATTTAAAATATATTACAGAAACATCTTTTATATTTTAAATAGAATTATATTCATTATTATATTATAGATATAAATAATTTATATTATATTATTAGATATAAATAATTTATATTACATATATTATTATTATTTTATTATGTATTTATATTGAATACATGCTTTTATATACATATATAAAATATTATATAGCGTAAAATATATAACAAATAATTATAAATATATAAAGCTCAATTTTATATTCTACACTATCTAGTATATGTATTCTATGGCATATAGGATTTATTTATGTCTCTACTGTGTAGAATACTTGTATATACTACACATATATTAGAGTATATGATCATGATTTATTATATATTATGATAGCCTATACAATAAAATAACCCTTAATTATATTGTTATGCTAACAAATGCCTAATAATAATCACGTCACAGACTGACAGTGGTCCATGGTGAAAGGTGAGTTTCTTGTTTCCCCCCACACCAGGTAAGATCCTGGAGACCCTGGACCAGGAGCGCCTGGCCAACCACACGCTGGTGTACTTCACCTCAGACAACGGGGGTCGCCTGGAGGTGCAGGAAGGCGAGGTCAAGCTGGGTGGTTTCAACGGGATCTACAAAGGTGATGTGCAGAGAGTCCATGTGTTTTAGTTTAATCCCTCAGTGAGGTCTACTTCGTTTTGCCTGCACGTGCATTCATTTGCAAACTTGGTTTGGAGAGATTTTTGTGGGAGTTATACTCTGTTATGAAACTGGCTGGAAAAAGGTGCAAGTCTGGGGGCAATGTCTGAGAATTTAAGACAACAATGCCTGAAGTAATGAGAGCCTCTTGAGTGTAAATACAGAGGTTCTCAATGACCATCTAAAGCAGGTCTCTCAGGCTTGGCACTCTGAGCATTTGGGGCTGGATGACTCTTTGATGTGGGACGTTCTAGGCACTGTAAGGTGTTGAGCAGTATCCCTGATCTTCACCCTACAGTTACCAGGAGCACCTACCACTCCCCTCCCTATCAAAATAGTGACAACCTAAACTGTCTCCAGACATTGCCCAGTGTCCCATGGGGGTAAAGTCCTCTCCAGTTGAGAACCACTTGCTCTAGTATAATACTAACCTGAGTACCCAAATCCAGGTTTTTAATGGAATGAAATCAATTATGTCATCACTATGCTTCAAACACTGTGAAATGATCAGGAAATGAGGTGTTCATTTGGAGTGGGTGCCTTCCTCCTCATTGCGAGTGGATTCTTCTGACATCTTTGATGTACTCCCTGCTGGATTATTCAATAGCTCCCCTGAGCCTGCCCTTATGGATCAGCAAAGTGGATCAAAAAGAGTTTAAAAATGAATTTGGTGTTTGATACTCCCCTCCTACCTCCCCCAACCCCAATCAAAAAAAAAAAGTAAAGGGGTGTCAAAGTTGTCATCATTACAAAAATCAGAACTTTAGGAGTTCCTTGTACTTTATGAAACAATTTAGGATAGATAGGTAGATGATGGATGGATGGATGGATGAATGGATTGATGGATGGAAGGAATAGATAGATGATAGATGGATAGATAGATGGTTGGATGGATGGATGGCTGGCTGCAAAGACGTGATAGGTATATGGATAGGTATATAGATGATAGATATATTGGTTGATCCATAGATAGATAGATAGATAGATAGATGATTGATAGATGGATAGATAGATTATAGATAGATATAATAGAAATGTTATATATTGTGATTGACAGCAAGTGAGCTCCTAAATATATTCACCTTTTCTGGTGGGTCATGTCAGCTTGCTGTAGACATACTGTTAATTAGCATAGACTAAATTGGTCACAAGCCTAGTAGCAAAGGTGTTTAATAAAATTAATATATGCCGTTATATATGCCACCAAATGAGATGTGATGATTTTAACAGTGACATTGCTTGTGTGTGTGCATGTGGTGGGGGGTTGTGTGTGCATAAAACCATCACTCTAAAAAGTGCTTTCACATAGCTCTCAAAGAGGTACAGCAAAATTATTGTGAGCAGATTTTACCTTTGGAACTGGCCTCCAGATCACCAGGAGGAGCTGAGTCCATTTGAGAGACAAATTTGGGTGTTTGGGTAGAAGGTTAGATTTTTTGTAGGTACCTAACACAGTCGCTGGCTATTAAATAGGACCATGAAAATGTCAAGGTGGGTTTACGTTTGGTTTTTTGTTTGTTGCTTATTGGTATACAAATATAAATTCAGTGCAGAGAGCTTGTTAAGTTTTCCAGAAAGAATGGTGCTGATGAACTGGGATGGCTTTGGACACTAGCTAGACAGAGTCTTTGTTCCTAAATGTTTTCCCATTTAATGTCTCCCCACTTCCACGTGGAGATACCCCATCTTGTCTTTTCTTTGTAATTCATACTGCCAGAGTGACCAGCACTTAAAAGGTGTTCCATGAACATTTCATGTTTGTTCTACTTTGGAAGAGTTTCCTCCCACCCCACCCAGAGAATCTCATTGTTTTCCCTTAAAAAAGTCTGTATTGACTATGTCATTTGGCTTAGGATTGTATCTCTATTCTGCAATGAACATCTTGACCGTAGGATAGGTCCTAAAGCACGGGCTCATCTATTTTGTGCTCAGAAACACCCGAAATGTCCTTTGTCCGAGATGGGATCCTCAATGCTTTATCCACCTCTGCACCATTCACGAGCCTATGACCTCTCCATCTTCGTCCATATGGGGAATCACTGAATAAAGTTCCAATTCCTTATTTTCTCTCAAGGATCAGCACGGCCCAGGTAGAACCTATTTCTCTGGTCTTGCTTGGAGCCTCATTTACTTATCCATCTTTTAGAGCCCAGTGTGATTCCAATAAAGACTGAAGATTTGCCAGATTACAGAATGTTCTCTTTTCTCGTAATAGTGAAACTCCTTGGCACTCATTGGTACAAAATAACACACCGTATTAGGACATCACTTGTTTTTATTTGTTATAGATGGGTTTGTCGCTTGACGGCCAGATGTTCACAAGTCGAGTTTCAACTTCTGGAAAGCAAGAAATATATCTCAGGTTGTCTGTATCTCTCTCTGTGTGTGAATATAGAACACTGGCATGAATTTGACAAGTGACAGAAAACGTTCCATCTAGATGTAATTTCCAACTGAGTGGAGAAATATGGTTGACTTGACTTCATCTTTGACTCTGATTTTTGGTTTTAGGTGGCAAGGGGATGGGCGGATGGGAAGGGGGCATTCGTGTCCCAGGAATATTCCGGTGGCCGACAGTCCTGGAGGCTGGGAAAGTGATTGACGAACCAACGAGCCTAATGGACATTTACCCGACACTGTCTTATATAGGTGGAGGGATATTGCCCCAGGACAGGTATATGGAAATAGTGCTTGTTCTTAACCTAGGCAGATACATCTGACATGCGCTTGGATATATCAGCAAATGTTCTGCGTGTATGTGTGGTATATTACTTAATTTTCAGTAATCTGCTAAGATGGCCAGACAACATCTTTCTCCCCTGAACAGTTGGTGGGATAGCTTGTCTGTTTCCCTATTAGAATATGTTCTACTTTGTCTCTCATACTTACACAGACATAGGCTCTGTTGTCCTCATGGTTGGGATCGACTCTCATTCAGTTGTATATCCCCCGCAGCACCTAGACCATTAAGCAAATATTTATTAGGTGAATTACTGAATAAAAGTAAGTATGTGTTAATGTATGTGTGATGAATTACGCCTTCTTTCTCTATGGGCTTTGAGATGCATAAATGCATTTCATGCTCTAAGGATTAAATTCCATGTGTGAGGACTAGTATCTATTCATCTGCGGCACGGTATTATTTAAATCAAATGAGTGTCAAGAGCTCAATTTTCTAATCCATGACACTCACTCATAGTGTCTTACAAGGTATCGGAATAAAACCTCCAGCCGCTCACCTCTCCCACTGTCTTAGAAATTGTGTGAGGTTTGCCTCTTTTTCAGTTTTTTTTATTTTTTTGTTTTTGTTGTTCTTTTTGTTATAAAATGAGTGAAGATGTGTAGTAAGCTTATTTTTAAAGTCCTTTCCTCTTCTCCCCTTCCTTCCTCCTCCTCCTCCTCTTCCTCTTCTTCTTCTCCTCCTTCTCATCCTCCTCCTTCTTCTTTTACTTCTTTTTCTTCTCCTCCTCCTCCTCCTCCTCTTCCTCCTCCTCTTCTTCTTCTTCTTCTTCTTCTTCTTCTTCTTCTTCTTTCTTCTTCTCCCCCTCCTCCTTCTCCTCCTCCTCCTCTTCTTCTTCTTCCTCTTCTTCTTCTCCCCCCTTCCTTCTTCTTCTTCCTCCTTCCCATCCCCCCACCTACTCCTCCTACTCTGCCTCTTCTCCTTCTCCTTCCCCTCCTCTTCCTTCTTCTTCTACCTCCTCCCCCCTTCCCTCCCCCCTCCTCCTGCTGTCATAATATGTGTGACCAACCCAAGCCTCTCTCACCACTTTCTTCATCTCTCCCTCTCTCCTAAGAGTCATCGACGGTCGGAACCTAATGCCCCTGCTGGAAGGCAGGGTGTCCCACTCGGAGCATGAGTTCCTCTTCCATTACTGTGGGGTCTACCTGCACACAGCCAGGTGGCATCAGAAGGACTGTGAGTATGAAGATGGCTGACGTGTGGGAACACGTTAAAGGCACAACCCTGTTTCCTTTTCGTCTTTGCGGAAGTTGGGCCATGTACAAACAGCACCCAGCCATGATGGTTCTTTTCCCTTAGGGAAGTTAGTTAAGCAGTCATTGCTCTGTGGTAGATTTTAGAGGTGTGTGCAAGCTTGCATGCATGAATACGTCAGAGAGAGAAAGAGACAGAGAGAGAGAATATGAATATCCACAACTAAGGACACGGAAATAATTGGCAACAAGGAGTAAAGTCTGCAGTGTAACCCACACAGCAGTTACTGTCCCCTTCCAGTTAATCATCTCTGCCTTACCTTCATGCTATAGGAGTCATGGAAACAAATATAAATTAACAAGAGATATTCAGGGGCGCCTGGGTGGCTCAGTCGTTAAGCGTCTGCCTTCGGCTCAGGTCATGGTCCCGGGGTCCTGGGACTGAGCCCTGCCATTGGGCTCCCTACTCGGCAGGAAGCCTGCTTCTCCCTCTCCCACTCCCCCTGCTTGTGTTCCCTCTCTCTGTTGTGTCTCTCTCTGTCAAATAAATAAATAAAATCTTTAAAAAAAGAGAGAGAGATATTCATTTCCTTACATCTGTAGACACCAGAATTCTTACTTGATGGGAGTTAACTTAATTTTCAGAAAAGATAGGATTTATCTCCCATGTGACCCATCACTTGTGGTGTGATCCATTCTTCAGGTCAGTGTGGATGAATCTCCCCCATAAAACTAGAACAAACCAACAAAAATCTCTTCCTTCTAGATTCTATATCAGTTAGGGGCATGGTCAATGGCGAGTAACAAAACAAAACAGCTCCCCTCAACAACAGAAGCTTCCCAAATTTAACTACAGAGGGTTAAACAAATAGAATTTTACTTATATTATCATAATGAGGATTTCAGAAGTTGGAAGCACAGAGCTGTTACCATGCTCAATGCCACGACCAGGATCTGGGTTCTTTCTCTGTTTCCACTCTGCCCTCTCTGGCATGCCGGTTTTCATTCTCATGCTCCTTCTAATGCTCTGGTTGCAAAGTGGCTATTGTTTCTCCAGCCATCACTTCCGCACTCCATGCAGGAAGGAGAGAGAAGAGCAAAGGGGGTAAAGGGCTGAGTCAGGTGATTTAGCCTAATTTTATTAGAAAAACATAGCCTTTCTACAAAACCCCACCCACAGACTTCTGTGCAAGCCTCATTGATCAGAGGCTTGGAAACACAATGTTTTCCATCTAAAATTGATCTCCGGAAATAGAACTACTAACCATTTATGCAGGAAGAAAGGAAACAAGGAAGGAAAAAAGAGAGAAAGAGGGACAGAGGGAGGAAGAAAAGAACAAGGAATGATGGATCCTGCCAAATCACCTTTGTCAATATCAGACCTGAAAGTGGTAATTAGCCTTAGAAAATTTTCTACTTTGCCTATACCCCGTCAGAGCAAAGCAGTGACTGGAGTTAGAATTTCCAGGATCAGGGGCTTCTGGGTGGCTCACTTGGTTAAGCATCTGACTTTGGCTCAGGTCATGATCTCAGGGTCCTGGGATCGAGCCCTGCATCCAGCTCCCTGCTCAGCGGGGAGTCTGCTTCTCCCTCTGCCCCTCCCCCGGGGGCTCATGCTCTTGCACACTCTCTCTCTCTCAAACGAATAACTTAAATCTTAAAAAAATAACTAAAACAAAGATTATCAATTGTTGGCAGAAGTGTTTGAGAAATATATTTTCAAGGGAAAGAGTCCTAAAATGAGAAGAAATATGGCATTCCAATGGAGCCCTGTTTTCCAGGTGCAACAGTGTGGAAGGTCCATTACATGACTCCCAAGTTCTCCCCAGATGGAGCTGACGCCTGCTATGAGAGTGGAATCTGTTCGTGTTCTGGAGATGTCACCTACCACGACCCTCCCCTGCTCTTCGACATCTCCAGAGACCCTTCTGAGGCCCGACCTCTTAACCCTGACAATGAAGCATTATTTGACTCGGTGGTCAAGAAAATCGAGGCGGCCATCAAAGAGCATCGCAGGACACTCACACCGGTCCCACAGCAGTTCTCGGTGTTCAACACCCTCTGGAAACCATGGCTACAGCCCTGCTGTGGGACTTTCCCCTTTTGTGGGTGTGACAAAGAAGATGACATCCTTTCCACTGCTTGGTGAGCAGAAAGGGGACACTTGTTACCCACCACCAACACACTGTTACAGAGGTCATGGGAAGAACTCTCAGCTGACTCATTCATTCCATGTGGGACAAATAATTATGCCCTCCACCATTTTCTTTTTAAGCCCTCAGATTTCAGTTCTTTCTTCAAGTCATGGTCCAGGAGCTCAGTGAAGTGAAAGTGGACCTGGACACCAGTGCACCTAGAGTAGAGCATTTGTGGTGTCATGTTTTTATATACCGTGTCATTGTTCAAGCAAAAAGATAGACCAAGGTGACCTTCTGCAGATTCTTATGGATCTGTGGTTCTTAGAAGGTGATTAGAAGTGGTAGGTCTGATGGCATTGTTTTTATGCGGTTATGGTAGAAACTTCTACTTGCGGATCCTCAACCCAGACATCTTATCTTTGTCATCAGTGATGATAAGTATTTTGTTTCAGCCTGAAGCAGATGGTGTACATAACACTGGAAGTGATGTCATACTCATTTCCACTCCTTGATTTCCTGTCTTTTCATTTTTCCTTCTCTTCCTGTCTTACAAAATGCCTCTCTACAGATCTTGGTTCTTCTTCCTGTTAACCTTTGATTGGGGAGGACTTGTTGCGTCTTGGTGTTTTTATGTGTAAAATGGGGGAAAACCAGTGTTTATTGCATGTAGTAGCTGTGAGCGTTACATGCATCAATTCACCTGAAATCACCGTATGTACAGTAAGCACTCAATCAATGTTATTGTAATGAATGTTGTAATTGTTGTCAATTGTAATTCATCATATTTCGTGAAGTACAGAGTAGGAAGCATGTAGAAGAGGCAATATTTAAAATAGAGAAAGATGGATGAAAAAGGTTTTTAATTGATGAAAGGCATTCAGGAAGCATATTTAGAAAACAATTCTAAGCAGCATAAACAAAAATAAATCCATACCTTGAACGATCATGGGAAAACTGCAGACTACAAAAGACCAAGAAAAGATCTTTAAATCAATCAAGGAAAAACATCAGATTTCCTATGAAATAAAAAGTATTAAAACAAAAGTAGATTTGCTAATGGCCCCAAGGGAAGCCACAAGGCAACAGAATAATCTCCTCAAACTATTGAGAGAAAACTGTCAACCCAGAGTTACCTACTTAAGTTATTTGATAATGATGGTGAAAATTTTAAAAACATATACAGCTATTATTTTGGAGTTTTTATCCTTTTAACTGTGCTTTTGTGTATTTTGAAGCTCTCTGGTATTAGAAGTTTTTTGAACAATTGTTTTCCTAGTGAATCTAACCTTTGATCATTATATAATTTATCTCTTTATATCTGATAATGTTCTTTATCTTCAAGTGCAGTTAAGCTGAAATGAACATAGCCTTAGTGTTAAAAATTAATTAAATTAAAATTTGCTTTAAAAAAATTAAAATTTACTTAGTATTTAAATGGTGTATGTTTCCTCATCACTTTAACCAAGGTGTGGCTTTACATTTAAACAGCTTCTCATTGTCTGTCAACTATTCTTAAATAAAAAAATAGACTGATTTAAAAAAAAAAATAGAGTGCTCCTTTTGTAGACATCATATAATTGAGTCTTGCTTTTTTATCCATTCTGATAATCTCTGGTATTAATTGGAATATTCTGTCCATTAACATTTAGTGCAATTATTGATATGATTGGATTTGGGTCTTCCAATTCTGTTTGCCCAGCTGTTGCTACGTTTCTGACTTTTTTGTGTTACCTGATTTTTTTTTCTTTTAGAATATTCTTTTTATTTTTTGTCTTTTTGCTATTCCTCTGCATTTTTTAGTGCTGGATCTAGAAATTTAATATATATGTTTAGCTTATTGTGGCCTAATTAGAGTTGATATCCTATCACTTCCCATAAAATGGAAAACTTTGCTACTCTATATATTTATTTGTCAGCACTCCATCAACCTTTATGCTCTAGGTGTTATATGTATTACAACTACATGTGTTATGTAACCCCCAGATAGTGTGATTATTTTGCTTTAAACCAGGCATGTATTTTAAAGACATCAAGAGAAAAAGTCGTCTCTTATGTTTAGCTCACTATTGACTTTTGTCACATTCTTTGTATCTGGGGACTTGTGTTTTCATCAGTCGTCATTACCTTTCAGACTAAAGCTATTACCTTAGCATTTTTTTACAGTGCAGGTCTTTAGATGATGACTTCTCTTACCTTTAACGTTTTCCTTAACATCAATCTAAAAATGTTATTCCATCTACATTCCTGACAGGTACTTTCACAGGTTACAGATTTAAATGTTGGTTTTTCTTTGATTTTAGCACTTTAAATATGTTGATCCCTCAGTCTCCCTATTTTTTCCAGGCTGCCAAGTATTTGGCAGTCGTTTGAACTGATGTTCCCTTGGGTCTCACGTATTATTTTTCTTGGGCTACTTTCAAGATTTTCCTTCTGTATTTGGTTTTTAACATTTTGTTTACAATGTGCCTAGACATGTTTTTCCTCCCATTTATTCTACCTGAGTTTTGCTGAGCTTCCTAAGTCTGTAAATTTATGGATTTCAGAAAATTTTGGAAATTTTCTATTTATTCAAATAATGTTTCTATCGTATTCTCTCTCCCTGCTCCTCTGTGACTCTAATTTAGACTTTTGGATATTGTTTTATAAGACTTCCTTTAAATTTTTTTTCTCCCTGATCTGAAAATTGGATAATTTCTGCTGATCTGTTTTCAAATTATTGACTCTCTCCGCTTTGTGCTCTATTTAGTTCTTAGGCATTTACAGGGAATTTTTATTTAAGTTCTACATTTTAATTCTAGAATTTACATTTAGTTCATATTTGATCATTACTATGCTTTTGCTGAGATTTACTATTTTGTTTTTGTCATGAACATATTTTTCTATATCTCATTGAGCGTAAAGATAACAGTTGCTTTAAAGTCCTTGTCTAGGTCATCCTGGGGTTGGTTTCTGTTGATATTTTTATTTGTTCATTTTATTCTTGAGGGTGGGTCACATTCTCCTGACTCTATGTACACGGAGTAATTTTGGACTCTGTCTTGGACATTTTGAAAGTGATGCATGGGGATTCTGGTTTCTTTTACAGTCATCAAAAGAGTGTTGATGTTTTTTGTTTTATCAGGGAGTTAACTTGGTTGGACTCAAATCGAAAGCTCTGCCTACTAGGTAGCAACTCAGATTTCCCTTCCAATCTTTTATCTTTAACTGGTTGTTTTGTGTTTGCCCTGCATGTGTGTGGTTCTGGCGCCAGACACAGATCTGGGCCGAGCTTATATGCAGTGTTTACAACAATCTCACTCAGGCTCTTTCTTTTCTTTCTGTGACACTCACCTTCTTTTATATCCGTTTTGGATGTTTTGGGCACTATCCTTGAATCCTATCTGAGCTTTAGCTGCCCCTTGTGGTATCATCCGTAGGCCACTCATGGATTCAGAGCCTTAAAAACCAGAAAAAGTCACCTCTGGACAGCCCCTTCTTCCAAATGTTGACTCTTCTCCAGAATCTGTCTTTTTTCGTCCACTCTCCAGAGCTTTTGCTACTTCATTTTTGTATTTTGTGTAGAGATCATAGCTGTGATCTCTGGGAAGATGGGTCTCTCAGGACCTTGCTCATCCATTCTTGAGGTAGAAATCAGAGCAATCATTTTGAGCCAATGGTTTTGGGGATCAGACATTGCAATAATTCACTTCAACCATCCTCAATTCCACTATTCCATTTTTTGTGACTCAGTTTCATAGGTGAATCATGGAAATTGTTAAGTGTCCATGAAGCGATTAAGAGTATGTTTGTTCTTACTCCTAAGGATCTTTGTACGAGTGGGACAACAGGCTTATTTCTCGCTTTAGAGAGATAAGTCAGCCAACCTTACTAAGAAAACTAAGCCCTAGAGCCAAACTCATCCTATCTCTGAGGAGAATCACCTCTTTGTAACCTTATAATATCTCACCTGGAAAATGTAGATAGTCATCCAGCCCTCCTCATCAAAGGTTAACAATAGGCATCATGAATTTATTTACGATGTAAATCCCACACAACTATTATTGCTATTAGAGTGACCACAAGAATTTCACATTCATTAAGCATGGAAATTTACTCACTGGTCTCACAGGATTACTTTTAATCATTACCGTGTTTTAAGAAAAATACATAGCTGTTTCCTCATCACAGATTTATCTCAATGTACTCAGCAATTGTAATGATATCTTTTTCTTCCGTAACCCTCATGGTGATTTTGTGAGGCTGGGCACACATTAAGTATGTAAATACACAGTAGATTCATATCTTGCATGGTTCCACTTCCATGAGGGGTCTAAAATAGTCAGACTTATAGAAACATGCAGTAGAATGGTGGCTGCCAGAGGCTGGAGGAGAGGGGGCATGGGGAGTTGTTCAACAGGTCTAAAAATTCAGTTATGCGAGACGAGTAAGTTCTAAAACATTGTTTCTACAGTTAACAATATTATATTGTGCACTTAAAGGTTTAAGAGGGTAGATCTATGTGAAGTATTCTTAACAGTAGAAAAAAAATAAAGGAACTTTCAAGACTAAAAATAAAGATGAATAAGTGACTAGTTGTCTGAACTTTCTTATAAATACAACCACACATGTATAAAATGTATGTAATGCATTCGTGTCACGGTCACATCAGTGACGGTGAGACCTATCTGAAATCTAAAGAGTAGCATAGTTTTGTGTTTATTGTAAACCATACGTCCCAAAGTTTTGAAGTTGCTGGATTCCTCACTGCTTTTGTTTGTTATAGTCAAGAGCAGGAGACATGTTTGCACTGTGGGCTGGCAACATTTTCAGCCAGCCAGATGGGAACAAATCACAGTGCAGGATAGGAGCAAAATTACACACACACTGACCTGTGCTTCATTGGATGCTGTGCTCTCAAGCCATTGGGAATTAGACCATGTTCTTCATGAACAAGTTAACATTTTCTCCAATGATTTGTTGTCTCCAACCAACTTATAATAACTTCAATGAAAATAACCTTGCATGCTTCAAGGCAGAAAGCTAAGTCAAAGAGTTGTGTACACATCCTATGATGACCATCATCACTGGATTGTATGACTCAATCATAGGTATGGCCTCAAATAAACCAGGTCAAAATTTGCAAGCCATTGCTACTCTTGGCATCCCAGGAGGGCTCCTGGGAAGGAATCCCCACATTTGCATCCCTCTTAAAGAAAGTAGGATATAGGACTGGAAAGATCAGTAAGAGGGGGCAAGTAGAAACTATTCATGGTCACAGGGCTTAAAAAAAGGTAAAGAGAAAGAAAGAAACTTTTGGCTGAATGAGTGATTTGATAGAACAAAACTATATCACCTCATGAAAGAATTTCAAAGTAACACCCTATTATTATGTCCTATAAAACATGCAATTTGCAAGTCATGTTCCTACTCATACGACACACCTGAGTGTGTTTATAGTTTCTTCGCTTAGATATGAAGAAGCTTGTGTCCAGATATCACATATTATTTTGGCTGGGGGGGGATGGATTTTTTTTTTTTTTTTTTTGGATGAGAGGGTGTTTGATTGGAAGATTCACTTGTATAAAACAGATACTAAATTTATGCTCGTGAACTTGCTTCTAGTAGAAAAGAAGACTGTTTTCTCCTGTGGGAAGCCTGTCCAGGGTTTGTGAGACTCATTCATAGGGTTCACACTACCTGAAGATGGCCATGTCTTGCCTTACTTTCTGCTCCTCTGAGGCTAATATTAGTTGTCTTCTGGCTTCTAGCTCCTTGTCTCTTCAGTTTAATGCTTCCCTAAAAGATCAGGAAGATCCTGATGGATGGAATAAAAAGTGTCAGAGTCTAGTGTATCACTGTGTAAAGGAATTAATCCATCATGACTTCCCTGTGTGAATGTACCAAGTAGGTGACATGACGTAAAGACACTACTGAAAACAGGTGCCCCTGGGTGGCTCAGCCATTGGGCGTCTGCCTTCAGCTCAGGTCATGATCCCGGGGTCCTGGGATCAAGCCCTACATTGGGCTCCCTGCTCAGCGGGAAGCCTGCTTCTCCCTGTCCCACTCCCCCTGCTTGTGTTCCCTCTCTCGCTGTGTCTCTGTCAAATAAATAAATAAAATCTTTAAAAAAAAAAAAGACACTACTGAAAACATACTTTTGAAGTCATGCATTCCAAGGGTATTTACCCAAGAGGAATGAGACATATGGTTATCAAAAGCCCTGTACAAGGATGTTTATAGGACACAGTGGTTTCCAAACAAACTAGTCAAGCACTGGTTTGTCTTATAATGGAACTGAGTCTTTGCCATATTTTTATCAGATTTTTTTCTTTCTCTTAAACTTTGGTTGTTTGGCTTTCCTATAAACATTGTATTCATAATAGCCATTAATTACGTCCAGTCCATTGATAGAATAACTGAAATTCTGTCTTTCATTGATAGAATAACAGATAAACAAACTGCATAGGATGGAGTACTACTCAACAGTGAACAAGAAGAGGCCATGGATGTACATGACACCCAGAGGGGAATTTCAAACCCACCATCCTGAAATTAAGAAAAAAGGCACCAAAAGAGTACATATGGCATTATAGTATTATTCTATTTATATGAAACTCTAGAAAAGGACAATAGAATCTAGAGTAGGAGAAAGCAAATCTATGGTTGCCCAGGGCTTGGATTTCAGGTAGGCAGATAGATTTTCATGGTGATTACATCAATATAACGTTAAAAAATTTTTTTTCTTTGTCAAATGTCATTGGTCTCAACACTTAACACACATCTATTTTGTTGTAAGTTATTAGTTGATAAAGTTGACAATTTAAAAAATGTACCTTCTAAAATATTTACGCATTGACCTATAAATGTTTTATTGTGAGCTCACATGGTGGTGGACATTGCTTTTGTACACATCGCTATCTAGAAATAAAACTGATGTATCTTGAAAATGCATTTAATTCAGTCTAAATAAGTTAGGTTTTCACACTCATCCTTAATGATGTAACAAATACCTGCACAAGCTCCTTTTTAAGACACTGAAATGTACATCGTTCTTTGTTTCTCTCCAGATCTATTTCTGTCCTTATTTTTAACACAGAATTTTGTCCTGTTGAGAAATGCATTTCACCTTCAAAATCTTATGCAGATTGCCCATGGAGGGTAGGGGGGAAGAAAGCATGCAAAATGAGGATTACAGAAGAAACAAAACTCGAAACCCTACAAATACTAAAAGAAAAAGGGAAAAATCAATATAGTGCACTTGGCAAATTAGATGCTCTGAAGGCTGGTGACACTTCTGTTCCCTTGGTGGAAATGTATCAAGCCACACACTTGCAATTTGTACTGCTCCTTCTGTGTATATTTCAATAACAAAATTACATAAAAACAGCCTTTGACATGTTGTTCTTATATGCTCATATATGCATTTTCCATTAAAAAAACTTGCAAACCACATTGACATCACAATAATCCTCAAGGACTAAAAAGAAATTTAAGGCTGTAAAGGAGAGCTGTGAGGGTTTCGGCTAGTTTTCTGGTTGTTTGGTTGCTTGGAACAAAGGGGAAGAGGAGAGAGGTCACCCACCATGAGGCCTCAGCTCCTGCAGCACAATTAAATGGTGTTTTTATTAACACGCCATGCAACTCCTATGAGGCAAGTATTATGACCTCATGGGGAAAATGAATTTTAAAGTGTTTAAGGAGTTACCCAAGCTGACTCAGATGTGCCAAAACACACTTCTACCTGGAAGGGGGGTCAGGTGGCAAGGCGGTGGGTGTGTTTTCCTGATCTTTTCTTGGCTTTGTCCCTGTTCCTGTGGGAGAGTTGGTGGCCTTCCCAGCTCTTTGTAAGTACTGATGTTTAAAGATAACACTGTTACACTTGTGTTTTAAATGCTTTCAAGTGCAACTGATCACTGGCCTTTGAAGATCTAATCTTGCAGGTATTTAAGAAAAAAAATACAAATGTGAAAATGCTTCTCTTTACCAGTCAGAAAGCTTAAATAGCTTCTTCTCGGTGAAATTTTGTTCCCTTTACCAGTTTAGCGCCTCTGCCGCATGGCTTTCATATGGTTTTTAGCTTGAAGTTCTTCTGATGGTTACTTTATCATACTCCTCTATGGTACAAAATAGGTATAAATGACGTCTACTTTTAGTTTCCATTTATTTTAAATTATTTCATTTTTAAACATTTAAAAAATATTATTAGTTTTTGTTTGTTTTCTTCATATGATTATGGATGTTAAAAACCCTTCCTGCCTAACTGGGTTATCAATACAATTGTTAATGATCTAGAATGCAGAGGAGATCCCGAGCGAGGAGCCAGAGTGAGGAGGTCCCATGGAGGATGAGATGCTTCCAGATGACACCTGTGCAAACCAGGAACTGTCATCTATGGCCGGAGTACAAAGTGACCCAGAAAGATAGGCATTGAGCTGTCACCAAATATGTTTTTCATTCAAATCACATGGGAGTCACTGATTGCCTGCTTCTGTTTCAGTGAAATCGAACAATCCCAAACTCACCTCAGTTGTAATAGGATATGTGACACGATCTCAGAGCTGATTGTTTTTTAGGACATTTTCGGAAGTATTATCAGGACGCCTTATTGAGAATTGTGGGATAATTATGGTTTGGAGGAGGAGGACAACCTAAAGCAAGGTGCCAGTTAAGTGTCTTTACTTATCTGGCACTTGTTACATTCTTCAAATACTTTGAACATCAGAGAAATGGGCACACTAGACAGTCTGGCTATCAGACTACTAGATGAAATAAATGGAGTCCTCTCCTTAAAACCACACCATGGTGTTTTAATCACGAAGCACACAAGCACCACACCCTAGACATATTGGAGCTCTGCATCTCGTTTTTGCTCCTACAAAGGCTCTTAACGTTTGTGAGAGGAACGCATGTCTTTGCCAAGCAAAATGGAAACGGAGAGGAGTATCTTCATATATTCCATATATCCTGATCTCTCACAGTGGATAAGGATCAGCAGGGTTTTTGTTTGGTTGGTTTTTATGTTTATAGAAGAGGGTCTTATGAATCATGGCTTTCACCATCTGTAGTTAGTTAGGAAAGAGGACTCTGCCAAAAATCCAGAGACAAGTTGGGCGGCTGACGTGGGAGCCGTCAGCTATCAGATCCAGCCTCCTGAGTGACCCTTTGTTCTGGCTCCAGAAAGATAAAGGAGACTGGAAAACCAAATGAAGTTCTGGATAATTAGGTCAGAAGGACTAAGACATGCCAAGTCTTGCTCATATGTGATAGGCAAAAACAGTGACAGCACCTAGGAATCCAAAGACAAGGTGTGGCAATAATATTTAAAAGAATTTCTGGGTACACCTGGGTGGCTCAGTCGGTGAAGCATCTGCCTTCGGCTCAGGTCATGATCTCGGGTCCTGGGATCAAGCCCCACATTGGGGTTCCCTCTCTTTCTGCTGCGCCCCCTGATTGTGCTCTTTCTCTCTGTCTCAAATAAATTTTAAAAACCTTAAAAAAAAGGATTTCTGGGCAGAGTTTGTTTGTCCTGTGTCTTAAAATTAAATTTGTAACACTGAAAAGTAAAAAACACTAAAAAGAATATAACAAGAATCTATATTCCCACCACCCAGACATAGCACTATTTAATCCTTTAAAAGGATGAAATCTATTAAAATAGATGAAATCCAGTTAAATCTATTAAATCTTAAATTCTATTATATCTATTAAAAAGAATCCTTTTGTTGTTGTTGTTGTTATTGTTTTACAAACGTGTGTGCATGCATCATACTGGTAATTGATGGTTGCAAAATAGTTACACATCGCTGCCTATCAGAGAGTTTGTAGATGTATTGTTTCATTATGTATCCTTGGAAATGATAATAATTTGCAAAGCTGTGCCAATTTCTGGAACAGGGCATGTGAAGTACACATTATATCCATATTATTACATAGTTATTATTACTATATAGTACATTTTATTACAGCAGCAACACAAATGTTGCTGCTAACAAGAAATTAGTTCAACTACTTTGTGGACAATGTGAAACAATACTGATTTCATCTCTCAGTACGAGACTTGTCTAGAACCCATTTGAGCCAGCTGCTAATGGGGGGTCCTGCCCTGAGCTCAGTATGGGCAGATAGTACGGATCCTCTTTGTGCATGGGGACATTTGGATTAATCCACTTGTTGGTCTCAGGGTGCATGGATGGCCATTCCTCTATGACTTTGGTCACCCGGTCCAAGTAATTGAGGGAGGGGATGGCTTTTGTCCAGCCCCCCTGTGTGTAGAACTCTGGGGTTTCTACCTCCTGGCGTTCACCCCAAGTTATAGATCCTGGGTGTGTTTCTATAATTGCACAGCTGATGTGAAGTAACATATACACCTTACATACTGGTTCCTCTTTCTTTGTTACACAGTGAATTCATTCCTTTGCTGCAGTTTTATAACACATTTGAGGGTCAGGTCAACTTGTGTTGTAATTTTCCAGAGAAATACTTTGTGCTTTGCTCATTTTTCTAGATGAAATTCAAGGCCAATTTGCCAAGTTACAAAAGCAATATGATTTTTGGAAGGGATTCCTTTTAAAACATGGATTCGTTTGGGAGAAGTCATATCTTTAAGGTACTCAATTTTCCCATTCAGGAAAAGGTTTGTATTGTTCTTTATGCAAAACTTAAAAAAAAAAAAAAAAACCCTTTGTGGAATTATTGGTGTTTGTTTCTTGGTTTGTTTAATATAGATTTTATCACTCCTATGTATTTTATGTTTGCTGCCATAGTTATCTGGAGCTATTTTTCATTCTATTGTCTATGTTTTATTTGGTTATGTAAAAGATGCTACTTTTGGCTTTAATACTCTTACTCCCTAATGACTGAGCCCCTGTGTCTTGTTTTGTGCCTTTCAGGGGACACGTGTAGAATCCAGCTGTAATCAGGCATTTGCTTCCACATACAGTGTCGGCTTGTGTGTACGTGTTTGTGTGCGTGTGTGTGTGTGTCTATCTATGTAACCCCTGGCTACTACACCAAGGGATTAATACAGCATTTTTATTTCACTAAGAGCATTTAAAAATATGGATGGATAAGACATTTTCAAGATGTCTTTAGACTGTCTATGGAAGTGATCACCTTCTGTTTTAATATTCTTTTATACAAATAGATTTTCAAGATGGAATGACCCTTGTATTTATCTGGGGTCTCAGAATTGCAATACTGGGGGGCACCTGGGTGGCTCATCTGGTTAAGTATCTGCCTCTGGCTCAGGTCATGATCCCGGGGTCTTGGATGGAGCCCCACGTCTGCTTCCTGCTCAATGGAGAGTCTGCTTCTCCCTCTCCTTCTGCCTGCCACTCCCTCTGCTTATGCTCTCTCTCTCTGCCAAATAAATAGATAAAATCTTAAAAAAAAATTGCAATATTGGGATAGAGATATTGGCAGCAAAGAGTGCCCTCCTCCTCACCCCCAAGAACAAAAGTCAGGGGCTTTTATAGACAAAAGGGAAGGCCTGTGTATGCAGTTTCATAAAGCATTTTGATGGCTCTTGGTGGCAGAACACTCATCTTGGCTGAACCTGACCACTTACCCAAGTTTTCACTAAGCTGAGTGTCCTAGTGCAGTAGTTTGCAGGGGTGTGGGCTCAATCCTGGGAGGATTTGTGGTTTGACTCAGTTCTCAAGTTCATGGTTTTGCCAGCGGGGACGTGCAGAAGGTCCACCTCCTGAATGGCCTCCTGGGTCCACCCCACCTTCCACGGAAGTGACCCAGGTCACCTGCTGGTTCCAGTAGAAGTTGGTTTGTTATGAGTGAGTTGGACACTTAAGTAGTCAGAGCCAGGGTCCCCAACAAGGAAATATGGAGTCAGGACAGCTAAGATCAAACAGCACTGACTTCCTATTTTGCAGCTTAGACAGGACCACAATGACATTCTGCTTTGCTGCCTTTGCAGAAATGACTTCTGCAAAATGTCCTAAAATAAGACAATGAACCATAAAAGTTTTTGTCAACATCACAGGCAAGGGACAGTTAAGACCTAAGCCCCCAGATGTCAGACCATCAGCATGTGGACATGAACCTAGTAGGTAGACAGATCCGTGACCAAAGCCCTGATTGGCACGACTCAGAACACCCTGATTGCTTAAGAAAGTTCTGCAAAAGAGCTCATAAAACCCCCCTAAACTTAGAAATTCCAGGGGCAACCCACTGGGGTCCCCCTCCCTCTCTGGGGACTTTGTACTCTTGCTCAATAAACGTTGCTTTCTTGCCCACCACTCTCCATCTGGTCTACCTCTTCATTTGTAAAAGTGGCATGAGCAAGAACCGTGGGCACTAAGGGGACACAAATCCTATAACAGGTTGTCCCACGACAAGCCTTCTGACTAAGGCTGCTGCCACCTCACTCGCTTGCAGCTGGATACAAAAAACAAAGGCTCATCTGGGTTTTATGTTCTTGGCTCTTGCCGTCTGAAACAAAGTTCCTTGAAAAGACAGATAGGTGTCTGAAATCACACAGTCGGGATAGCATACATTTAATTCTCAGAATGAAAAAAAAATGAAAGGATTATAAGCCTCAATACACGTTGACATGACTTTTTTTGTTTTACTAACAGTAAAATAAATAATAGCATAGGTCATTTCATACTTGCTTATTGACAGTAAAATAATATAAATAATAGCATAGGTCAGTTCATACTTGTTTACAATTAAGGAGTGATTTAAATGACGTGTTTTTGAAATGAAAATACATTTTGCCCCCAAAGACAAGGATTAATGTTTCTGACATTTAATTCATAGAAAAATAAAAATGTGAACCCAATTCTTAGGCTCCTCAAAGTCCATGTGTTTTGAGGTCCAGTTGTGAGATCCAGTTTTAAATATATATAGAATAAATAAATATATATAAAATGTATATAAATATATAAAATATATAAATATACATATGGGGCGCCTGGGTGGCTCAGTCGTTAAGCGTCTGCCTTTGACTCAGGTCATGATCCCGGGGTCCTGGGATCGAGCCCAGCATCAGGCTCCCTGCTACACGGGAAGACTGCTTCTCCCTCTCCAGCTCCCCCTGCTTGTGTTCCCTCTCCCGCTGTGTCTCTCTCTGTCAAATAAATAAATAAAATCTTTAAAAAAATTATAAATATACATATAAATATATAAAATATATAAATATATGAATAATAGAATAAATAATAAATGCATATAAAATAATACAATATATTATATATTTTGTATATTCTCTATATGAATATGTGTTAATTTATATATAAAACATAAACATTAATTTCATATACTTTTATACAAATATATGTAAATTTATATATAAAATAGAAACACTTATTTTATATATAACTATATATAAGTATATATTATATATGTAAATTGTAGCATCCCCTAGGTTTGCATTTCACCCTTTTTCTGCTTTAAAACTACATTTTGGGGGCGCCTGGGTGGTCAGTCTATTGAGTGTCCTACTCTTGCTTTGGGCTCACGTCATGATCTCAGGGTCGTGAGATCGAGCCCTGCATCAGGCTCTGGGGTGGGCATGGAGTCTGCTTGAGATTCTCTCTCTCCCTTTCTCTCTCTCCCTACCCCCAACTGTGGCTTGTGTGCAAGTACTCTTGCTTTCTCTCAAAAAAAAAAAAAAAAGAAGGTACATTTTGGCAGTGTGATTTTCAAAACACATTTTTTATTTTAATTTTAAAAATTGTTTGATATTTTAAACACATAGAAGTTAAACTTAGTTGTAAAAAATGATCATATTTCCCATTTAAAAATTGCAGCAGCTGAAAGGACATAAGGTGACAATTAAACGTCTGTCTCCACCTCCCCAACCTCAGCCCTGAATAAGCTCTTACAAAAGTGAGCATTAATGGTGTATGTTTTATTTTTATGGTGTTCGGCACCCAGTGGGAAATGAACTGGCTGTCAAGCCTGGGACAAGGTGAGACCTGCTGAGGGGCCAGCGTGAAAGCTGCCGTCCAATGGCACGATTGTATGTAAGCACATACATTGAATGCACATATGTGCAATGCATGTGTCTAATAAAACATGGAGCTCATATCACCAGCAGGATGTTGATAGGCATTTAGGTTCTTTCGACTTCTATGCTATGAATAACAATGATTCAGTCAGTAAATGCAGACAGGCACCTGGGAAGGGGTTCCTAGCTCACCTCCTTGCAGGGGAGGAGATGCTGGGTCAGAAACGAAGAGTTTGTCACCTTGATGACCTACAGCCCAATGGCCTCTCAGTCAAAGAGAACAAGAAAGTACCAATTTGTACAGCCCCCTTTTCCCGAATGAGATTTTCCTCACCCCTGGCCTACGGGAGTGTCCTCGGGTTTCTCTTATGGATGCTTTGTCGCTACTGTTTTTTACGAGTGAGCTCTGAGTGTGGTGGGGGTGGCCCGTGTGGGGACTGGGGAAGATGGTCTCCATCAGGCTCTGGAAGACGCTCTCTCTGGCTCCACGCCAGGTCGTCTGGGAGTTGGGTTGTCAGGAGGAGAACGTGGCAGCTGTGCCCATGGCAGGCACCCCATGGGCGCGTTTGGGCTTCCAAGCTCGCTCCTGTGTTTTCTGCATGAAGATCATCCTGCTAAGTCCGGTCCCATTGAAACCCATCCAACCAGCTGAGGACAGGCTTTCTTTCCCTGTTGCATTGCAAAGACAGTTGGGAAAGCGTTGCTTTCAATGTGACCTGATCTCGCAAGTGAAGACAAGTGAGCAGATGAGCTGGATTTGCCTCTTTTGAAGCAGAAGTCATTGTCTGGGAGGAAGACATCATGTATGATTTCAGTTTGGGTTTTGACTTGGAGTCAGTTAGATTTATTTTATTTTATTTTATTTTATTTTATTTTATTTATTCTATTCTATTCTATTCTATTCTATTGTTTCTATTCTATTCTATTCTATTCTACTCTACTCTTCTATTTTACTCTGTTCTATTCTACTCTATTCTGTTCTGTTCTAGTCTATTCTATTCTGCTATTCTATTCTCTTCTATTCTGCTCTGCTCTGCTCTACTCTATTCTATTCTATTCTATTCTATTCTATTCTACTCTACTCTACCCTACTCTATTCTACTCTATTCTGTTCTACTCTATTCATTCTATTCTGTTCTGCTCTACTCTATTCTATTCTACTCTATTCTATTCTACTCTATTCTATGCTATTCTATTCTACTCTACTCTGTTCTATTCTACTCTATTCTGTTCTGTTCTATTCTACTCTGCTCTATTCTATTCATTTTACTATTCTATTCTATTCTACTCTATTCTACTCTATTCTATTTTACTCTACTCTATTCTATTTTACTCTACTCTATTGTATTCTACTCTACTCTGATCTATTCTACTCCATTCTGTTCTGTTCTATTCTACTCTGCTCTATTCTATTCTATTCTATTCTATTCTATTCTACTCTATTCTATTCTACTCTACTCCACTCTACTCTACTCTACTCTATTCTATTCTATTCTATTATTACTTTACTTCTCAAAGGCAGGAGCTTCTCCAAGAGCAGCTGGAGGGAGCGCAGCCCCTACAACTTGGTTTTGGCCAAATGATAGCCAGTGGAGAATTTCAGCCTCTAGAAATAGGAGAGAATGAATCTGTGGTCTTTAGTATCAGTGGCAAGCTAATAAACCAGCTGCGACCCCAGGCTACACGGCTTTTTCCATAACCAGTGAATACCCTTGCATAATATGTTAATTTGGACATCTCATTTACAAATCAAGAAGTTACAGCCAATAGTCTTTTTAGGGAATGCATGAATATTTCCTTGATAATTCTGTCTGCTGGCTGCTATCTGATTCCCTGTTTTAGGTTGCGATGCTTCTCATGGAGGGGCCGTTGAAAGTGTAGAGACAAATGTCTTCCTGTTTCTTCCTGTCCTTTCTTGCTAAGGGGCACATGCACTAACCTCATTGATCCGGAATTGCACTAATCTCACCGATCCGGAATTGAAGGACCGCTGATCAGTACTCAGAGATTTTAAAGGAAGCTCTCTGAAGCTGATTTATCCTACCCCAGAAGAGAGCTCTTTCCTACACACATAATCGAAAGCAGACATGATCTTAGCAATAGATAAATCAGAATGTCTGGAAGATGTGCTTTAAAATAGGACATCTGGCTAACAATCAGAGATTTCTACAGGAATAACGGTGCAAGACCTAAAATGAGATTCATGGATTTATAATATGTATTATGTATGCACATATATGTAATATATAATTATGTATTTATGATATGAACTTATAGATTCTACATACAGCAGAATACGTATATGGTATTTATATATGGTGAGTATATACACACACCATATATATGTATAGGTATATGTATATACTCACCATATATAAATGCCATACACATATACTCTTTCTCTGTATATGGTGTGTGTTTATATATATGCTGTATAGATATGTACATATATAGAGAGGAAATATATATGGTACATATAGGTGGTGTGTGTGTACCTATGTGTGGAGTATATATATTGTATTTATATGTGGAGTGTATATATATACAGTTTATATACTGTGTATCTATATGTACATGGAGTGTATACATTGTATCTATATGTGGTATATTATATAGAGAGAGTACATATATGCGCTGTGTGTATATAATCTATATGGTATGTACATATGTACGGAGTATATGTGTGGAGTATATAACTGGTATGTAAATGTTATATATGTATATGGTATATATATGTATAGAGATGTATATTATATATATTATATAGATATATATCATATATAGAGATGAGGCACTTGTCCTGAGGGCTTTATAAGCATAATTGCCTTTATTCTTTACAGGAACCCTGTGAGGTAGGAATGGTTATTATCCTGTTATATTTAGCTAAATTTCCCCAATCACCCAGGTGTAAGTGGTGAAACTAAGAAAGAGCCCAGCCCCCAGGGTCTTCGCACACCATGCTTGTAAACTCTATGAACACCAAGAAAAAGATGTAGCAATCAAGGGGTTTTTCTGCAAGGAAGATGGAATTTTTTGAGGAGATACATAAAGATATTTAAAATATAATGCCGTGTGTTAATTATCCTTCAATAAAATTAAGTTAAATTAAATAAAGATTTTTTTAAAGATTTTATTTATTTATTTATTTGAGAGTGAGAGAGATAGGATGAGTGGGGAAAGGGGTAGAGGGAGAAGGAGATTCTCCTCTGAGAAGGGAGCCCTATGTGGGGCTCCATCCCAGGACCCCAGGATCATGACCTGAGCTGAAGTCAGACACTTAACTGACTGAGCCAACCAGGTGTCCCAAGTAAAGAAACAAAATAAAACATAAATAAATAAAATAACATAAAGTGAATAAATAAAATAAATAAAAAGTAAAATGAAATAAATAAAATGTAAAAATAGGTAACATAAATTTAATAAAATAAATTAATAAAATAAAATAAATTAAATTGAATAAATAGAACAAAGTAAATGACAAAATAAATAAAATTAACAAAAAATAAAATTAAATAAATTAAATAAATAACAAATAAATAAATAAAATAAGATAAAGTAAAATTAATTCAGTAAATAAAATAAATTAATTAAACAAAAGAAGTAACACATATGAAATAAATTAATAAAATTAAAAAATAAAATGAATAAAATAAATAACAAAATAAATAAATAAAATACATTAATTAAATAAAATTAATTTAATAAAAATTCAGTAAATAAAATTAATTAAACAAAAGAAGTAACATATAAGAAATAAGTTAATAAAATTAATTAATAAAATAAAATGAACAAAATAAATAACAATAAATAAATTAAATACATTAATTAAATAAAATTACATAACATAAAATAAATAAAATAAGGTCAATAAAATAAATGAATAAGTTAAATAAAATAAACACAACTGAGCCTCTGTTGTAGTCCATCTCTCATGCACAAACCAGTGACATGGCTACAAGGCTGCCCGGATTTTGCGACTATGGACACAGATGTTGGTAGACAGGGAGGAGCCTGTCTAGGGACGGAGAGTTATTTCCTAGTGGAGAGAGAGTGGATGGCCTGCCTTCAAGGTCAGGTGCACAGGGCTTCAAGGGCACAGATGTGGCCTCCTGCAGCCGTCCCCAAAACTGTCACCTGTTCCCTGGGACTCTTCCTAGGCAGGACGCAGGGACTGCCCACCTCATGGGTCTCAGCTTCCCAGAGCCTGTGGGGCCACCATTTCTATTTCGGCTAGCTAGGAAGGGCTGGCCTGCTTACCTGTCCCTTTCTTTCTCAAGAGTCCCAAACGCCCAGTGATATGTCATCACCCATAACATTCTGTGTGGACTCATTAGGTCATAACCAGTTACTGCTCTACCTGCGAGTCCCCTGTAAGATTTCTCAGTCCCTATCTCGTGGGAGAGCTAAGCCTTCCTGACCACCGGGCTTGCTGACTCACACCAAGCTTCCCCTGATGGAAGATGAAAGCTCACCTTTCAAAATTACCCACATTCTCTGGCAGACTCTATGTCTAGATGCGTGTAGGCGTCCACTCTACTCTTCAGTAAGTTAATGGCTTCACTGACGTTTAATCTGTTACGACTTCCTTTTGATCACTTCCTTCATATTGCTGCTTTGGTAGTTTGCTTTGCCTACCGATCATTAAAAAAATATATTTTAATACATATTTATTGTATATTGCTACAATATATATTTATTGTATATTGCTATAATATATATTTATTGTATATTGCTACAATATATATTTGTTGTATATTACTATAACATATACTTGTTACATATTACTATAATATATACTTGTTATATATTACTATAATATATATTATTACTAAATATGTATATATATGTTGTAGATATATAATATAATACATTGTATTATTGTTACTATTACTAAAATATATATTACTATATATTTATTTATCATATATTTATATATTTTACATAATAAATATATATATTCTCTAAATATAGCCCTAAATGTCCCACTTAAGACTCCAGTACAATTGCCTTCAATTGCTGACCCAGGTTTACAGAGCTTTACAATTCAGCCATTCAAACAAAAGAGCTCGAAATTACACTCTCGTGTAAAAATACCTTCTAAGAAGTAACAGCAAAAGAGTTCATTGCTAGAAAAGTGCAAAGTGAGGGAACATAGCTCCCGAATGACTGAATGACAATTGTCTTTGTTTTCCGTAAACCTGCTTTTCTTTCTCACCCTCACTTCAAAGTAAAAATAATTTAGAATGGTCACATTTTTGTTGTAAGCCTAAGGGCAACTCCCAGAATATTTTCAGGAGTCCCCTGTCTCTGAAGCTCATGCCAGTCGTGTAACTTTACTATAGTAATTGCAAATCGTTCATTGACCATTGATAAGATAAAATTGATCGTGGGTTAAAAACAAAAAACAAAACAAAACAAAAAACCAGGAGAATGGTCCATGAGCAGGGCTGGCCGCTGGGCTGGCCGCCGGGCTGCCCCCGTGAATTAACGCTCACCTGAAGCTTTGGCAATGCTTGCCCAGCGATGAGGCCGCTGGAGGAAGTCACTTTTCCAGAAATGACATCCAGCCGCGCGAGGCATCACGAGGATGTTCCTGACACTCATAACGAGGAGCTCAGTTTTTGAGTTCAATGCCAGGTGGGTGGTGCATTTTGCAGGGACGTCTCATTTAAGGAGAACTTCTGACCTGTCGGCTGATGAGCATGGAGGTGCGTTTCGTTGTCAGCTGCACAAGGGAATGACTGTCCGGCACTGTTGAGTTAATACTTCATAATACTAGCACTTAATTATGGATTTGGGTGCGTGCAATTAGGTGCAAAGACAGCACACCTGTGTTAGATGATGATCCCACCCCGTCTTAAACCTTAGGCGTGTTGGTGTTCACGCCCTGCCTGTAGGAATTCTGACCTTTCCCGCTGCAGACGCAAGAAAGAGACATCTCCCGGCTACTTGACGGGGTGCCTGCCCACCTTTCCCGTTCTGGAACCCACAGGTGCTCTGTTTATATCACTTTTCCAACCTATTCCATTTTATTCCTTCAAAACACTTTCTATCTTCTCTATTGTTCGGTATTTCTCGATGAGAATAGGTCCAAATCTGATGAAAGACTTGAACAAGGCTGTAATGGATGCTATGCTTCTGTTATCATTCTTGTGCATCAGTATGCACAATGTGCACATCAATGGGCATACACTTAATTTATTAAGTGTACGCAATTTACTCACCTTTATATAATTGCAAGAAGGCACATGCCGCTGCTCAAGGATGTGCTTCACGGTTTCAGGCCATGTTTAGAAAACGAGTAGATATTCATTGTATTTGAACAGTCTGCCAATAAGGGGCATGACGGGGCACTTGACGTCGGTCATCTTAAAATAAATAAGATGCGGGATGGAGAAAAGACTGGGGAATGGGTAAAACCCAGCGCTCGCCAGGGGCTGAGACATCTATTTATGCTATGCTTGCTCCTCATGACAACTCTGAGTGGTAGACATGTGTCCCCCTGCATTTCAGAGTTGTGGGATCTCTGAGCTGAGGGAAGCAATGTGTTTGTGATTAACCCATCACGTGCCCTATATGGTCAGTGTCATTTAATACCCTTGTGCATCGACAAGGAATGAGCTCCCACCATAGTTGCACCTGGTGATCAATACCATGTCTATGCAGCATTGACCGTGTCATAATTTCACGTCTGCACCTACCTGTACAGGTATGGCTAGCTCAGCATCGATGTCAGCCTTCTAAGATCTCACAGTGATTGTCCTTCTCCAAATCTGAGACTTGCGTTGGTGTCCGCAGGGACAGGAGCTGAGTCTGTTGTTGACTTGAACCCCATGACATTGTCACGATGTGGCTGGTATGACCTACACACACATGGTGGTTCTGTAGGATTCAACCCAGGATTTATTCAGGGCTCAAGAAACATCCTCGGAGGAAAAAGGTTGAGATCAGCCCCCATGTGTGTTACTATGATATCTAATTGGGATGGACAAGATAGACACCTGTTGTAAGAAAAGGCCCTGCCTCTGTTGACTTGAACCCCATGACATTGTCATGATGCGGCTGAGTATGGGGGTTTCATAGGATTCAACCCAGGATTTATTCAGGGCTCAAGAAACACCCTCAGAAGAAAAAGGATCAACCCCAATGTGTGTTATTAGGATATCTAACCAATTGGGATGGACAAGATAGACACCTGTTGTAAGAAAAGGCAGTAAAGAGTAATCCCCTGCATTCCCAAAAGGGAAATTGCACATGTAAGCTCACCACACAGCCCATGGTTTGCATGCAGAGGCTTCCTCCAGAAAATTCTGGAAGCCCCTCTGAACTCAGCGCCTCTGACCCCAGTGCCTTGGATCCATAGCTTTGAGCTAAGGGAAGGGGTATTGGCATCGGTTGCATAGGAATCTGGACACACCAGAATGTCTCCGGGGCCCCGGACAAGTCCCCAGATCAGGCTCTGAAGGAGCAGTGCTGTGTTGCAGGGCCAAATGGGGCTTCTGTGGTCCTGGTCTAAGTTGGCTGCACAGCTGGGCTGAGCGGACAGGCGGCTGATCTGAAGCAAAAGAAACAAACAAACAAAAAGAACCACCCCAAAATATGAACATGTTTCAAGAGAAAAGAGGCTCATGAATATATGCTCCTTCACGCCTAACGATGTGTGGGTTAAAATGCTGGGCATATTCATCCCCAAAGGAGATGGTATTGATTACCTGGTGTTGTATCCTGCCTTGTTCAGGGAGGGATTTATCAGCCAATGATGCATGAAAGTCATGGGGTCTCCCGTGCGTGATTGTGGCCTTGAACCATCCGTACTTTTCAGAGAACATACACTGCGTATTTCAGGTCATGTTCCGCCTGGGGGACACAGGTCTGGGAAGTGATGTAGCTGCTTGGCACCCACCGAGACGTGGATGGAGGTCTTCACTGGGACGTCAAAAGTGGCCATGGAGGAGATGTCAAGACGCCACAAGGTACTATTAATCTTCTAATTAATTAAACAAGAAGTGTGCTGGAATGAGGTGGCTCTGATACCATGATAGCGAACAGAGCAAACCAAAACCGGCAAACGCACTTGTACCCGAGGAAACGGAATTTGGAGAAGAACCAGCCACAAACAGCGGTCCAGCTAGGCTTTCCCAAAAGCCGTAGAGCCGATCTGATAACCAACCGCCTCTCTGCATCTGTCCTATAAAAGCCTTTCCCGAGCTCCCATCTCTACAGAGCTTATGACCACGTTAGGTTTGGTGGTGCCCGCTGCAGACAGACCCTTGTTTGCCCAAATGAACTGCAACCTTTTAATGGGTCTTTGTTGGTCTTCTTTTAAGTCCAAAAGGGGACTTGGCGGGAGTCATGGCTAGATGTCATAGAATAGACCAGGCTTCGTGGTTCCATCTTGAAGTTATAAGCTGGGAATCTGGGTTTGTATATGGAGGGTCTCACGGGTGCTGGGAATGCAGCTGGGGGAGAGGCAAAGCCTGTCCTTACCCTCATGCACCTGACATTTAAATGGGGCACAATGGGTCATCAGAAGAGGCTCCCAGGCATTGGGTTCGCCAGGCAGGTATCCACGTAATGAGCCAATGAGGGAGGGGTGGTCAGGGAGGGATCTTGGTAGTGACATAATGGTGGAGCAGAGCCTGGGGATGGAGAGGAGGGATAGCCCCTGGATGAGCGTCAGAGAGGAGCTAGGTGAACGGTCTCTGTGTCTGTGTTCAGGGAGGAGGTAACAGGCCAGGGTTGAAGCACATTGTGGGTTGAATGGGGTCCCCCACCCTTAAACCACATGCTGAAGCCCTAACTCCCCAGTACCTCGGATAAGAACGTGACCTTATTTGAACATAGGGTTGCTGCAGGTTGAATCAGCTATGTTAAGGTGAGGACATCCTAGAGTAACGTGGGACATGACCTGGTGTCTCTATAAAAAGGGGGGGAATTTGGACATAGACACATGGGGAGAAGGTCATGTGGACATGAAGGCAGAGGTAGGACCAGCCAAGGGATGCCCAGGACCGCCGGCAGGCCCCAGAAGCTGGGACACAGACATGGAGCAGCCTGTCCCCTGAAGCCTCCAGGAGGAACCAACCCTGCCCCGCCTGGATCTCAGCAGCCCTGCCCCGCCTGGATCTCAGCAGCCCTGCCCTGCCTGGATCTCAGACTTCTGGTCTCCAGATCTGGGACAGAATGAATCCCTGATGTTTTAAGCCACCAAGTTTGTGGGTATTTGTAGCAGGAGCTCCAAGAAACTTGTGCACCATCCACCCCTACATCTGTAAGCTTCCAAAATTCTGTGTTCAGTTCTCCCAAATAGAGACAAACTATATTTTATTTTCGTAGACAAACTGTAGTTTAATTAAATGTACACTTAATTTGTCTTTCTTTCCCGATCTCTATAACCCTGGATTTATTCTTTACACTTGAAGCTGAAAACAAGCAAACCAACAAATTACCAGGATGCATCCACTCTTACCATTTTGTTGGATTCTTATGCAATCGTTTGGACTCATGAAGAGAGTCTTCCGGGTTTTTATAGATTGTCTTGTGTGTGTGTTCCTTCTTGTCTTTCTGGAGTTGCTTTCATCATAGAGCTTGTGCGTCTTTAAACGTTTCATCCACCATACCCTTTGCTCTTTCTCCCTGGCTTGTCATAAATTTCCATCCCACGTCCTGTGGGTTTTCACTGTGGTATTACGACCATTGCTGGTTTTAATTCAGCAATGATTTCTCACTATGAAGTATCATTCCTGCTTCTTCATGGTGTCTCCCTTTGCCAGTGACAAAGTTCTGCTGATGACATACATTAGTAGTCTTAGCACGGCTTCTCTGTTTTATGGAGAAATTCCATCTCCTAGAGTATTCTGAATTTTTAGAAGGACGTCTGTGGTCTGTGCATTGGATTATAGAGTCTTTCCCAGCACCAAGTTGTTTTCCTTGTATCTGAACTTGGGGCATTTCTTTTTCTGTGCGATTATGTGGCACAAGGCATGGGGGAAGGTTTACTTGTCTTTGGGGGTGTGGTGGAGTGGATCGGGTCTGTCTTGAAGGAGGTGCTGACAGGGGTTGAGTTCTTGGAAAGCAGGGACCCTGGGCTGTTCCCCGGAGCGGCTCGGATGCTGCCTGAGCATGTGGCCCCTCTCCCTGCCCCGCCTCACATCCTCCTCCCTGCAGACGTAGACTTGTCCCGTGGGTGAGTGCGCGCCAGCTAAGGGGAACTCGCCATCCCAGCCCATAACCACGGCATCCATGTTTTATGGCACCAGTGATGCTTTTTGTTTCCTTTTTGCCATGATGATCCAACATCCCAGGTGGCTCTGCACCCCCACCTTGTCCGTCCCTCGGTGCTGGGGACCGTCACTAACTCTGCTTCACGCCATGTAGTTGGCTATGACACCATGACCCATCACTTTCATGTAGATTCCTAAGGCTTTTGGTTAATTAGTTTCATCAGACTTTCCATTGACTGTTGGTTTTCCGAGCTGAACATTTCTTTTATAATTAATAGCAAGACCCTATCCTTTCCTTCTTGTGGTTATTATGTGGTTCACTGGGCAGAGCGTCCAAAACTGAAGTTCAATATTAGTGGAGAGTAGGTCAATGCCACACCCCTGCCTGGATTTTAATGCAGTTGCCTCTGCTGTTGTGCTCATGAGCTGGCCCATGCTACCATGCACAGGAGTGCACACACACACACGTGTATATGCAGACAGAGACACAACATGCATGTGAACACATGGAGAGATAAACACACACATACACAGATGCCCAACACACACACACCAATACACACACATATAAAGACATGCACAGAAGCATACACAGAGACGTACCACACATGTGCACACAGAGACGTACCACACATGTGCACACAGAGAGACACGGGGGCACACAAAAACACACATCCATGCACACACATATGCACGCACACGTACACACAAACACACAGATACACCCTTACACACACACATATTATCCCTTTCTAAAGAAAAAGAACGAAATGCTCTATCATCAGTTTGCTGTTTTGTTTTTTTTCTAATGGTGGATGTTTATGAATTGTATGGAGTGGTCTCGGCCATTATTGACAGTGTGACTTTGTCTACTTCCTCCCGGTGAGGTCGGGTGTCACGTTAACCAGTGTCGTAAATCGTGCAAACCGCTCTGTTATTAGCACCGTAGCTCGTGGTCAGGCCCAACACTAAATGCTCCAGTTAGATTTGGATTCCAGATAAGCAACGAATGCTTTTCCCCAGTGTGAGGTCCCTGTGCAGTATTTGGGACGTACTTGGCGCTAAAACGAATACGGCGCACGTCACTGAGAGTCAAAATGAGCTGGGAGCATTTATCTACTACATATGGTAACCCAGCGAGAGTGGGGTTCAGCCTGTGTGCTAGAGAACAATCCCTTCAGTGGCCCTGGCGAGCTTGCGTGGACAGGGCTGACGTGGAGGGTAGTGGCTGCAGGAAACATGCCTTTGTGTGCTCTCCGAAGACAGGCATGTTGTTCTCCACCCTATCCAGTTCTGGAAGCCACGGTGGGGGCTGCAGCGACATCAGGCGGGGCAGTATTTTGGGATACTAAACTTCCCACCCCAGCTGTTGGGTATGGGAGCCCCGAGTGGTTTAGCCTGTCTGCGGTTCAGCGTCTTGTGCCTTTGGGGAGGAATCAAGCACACTTGTCCAAAACCACGACACACGCAAATGCCGTCCTACATTATAGCCTCCAGGTAACCATGACATCTGAATTGTCACATTTTCTTTGCCATCGATGCTTTCCTTTTTTCAAACACAGTTGTTGCAAACTCAGCAATCCATCATAAATCATGGAGTAGCTCTCCTTTGCTGTGAGCTAGAATCCAAGCTCCACATAGTAAAGCCCAAGTTCCCAGCGTTTTACAATTTATTTCCTCCTGTGTTGCGTGGATCTCCCCTGGCAAACCCCCACTTTCTGACCTGCCTTAGATGCACTCTGTCAGGACTTCAGTCCAAGAGTTACCTTTTCCAAGACCCCCCTCTGATCATCCCAGGTACAATTCTTTGCTATGGTGAGCGCTGTGAATTTTTTAAGACTGTTGAATCACAGACCTGTACCTCTGAACAAATAATATATTATATGTTAAAAAAAAAAGAAGAAGAAGAAGAAGAAGAAGATAGTAGGAAGGGAAAAGTGAACGGGGGGAAATCGGAGGGGGAGACGAACCATGAGAGACTATGGACTCTGAGAAACAAACTGAGGGTTCTAGAGGGGAGGAGGGTGGGAGGCTGGGTTAGCCTGGTGATGGGTATTAAAGAGGGCACGTTCTGCATGGAGCACTGGGTGTTGTACACAAGCTATGAATCATGGAACACTATATCAAAAACTAATGATGTAATGTATGGTGATTAACATAACATAATAAAAAAAAAAAGAACTCTGCACGTTCTCATCTGCGTCCTCGTTTCAACCGAGGATGCATTTGGGGTTCCTCTGTGATCTTTTATTCCACTTGGTTATTTCCACATTTCTCTCCTGTCCTGGAATTGAAGGATCTCTATTGAGCAACAAGCCATTCCGACTCAGCCTTGTAACTTTGATATCTACTGCAGATATCAAATGCTTCCCTAGCGTTGTTAAAACTTCATTAAACAAATGCAATTTTGCTTGAAGGCAGAAGAGTTAATTCTCCAACTTCTGGTGGGAATCTGGCCATTTTCTTTCTTTCTTTTATTTGTAAGATCTTACCCATTTGTTTGAGAGAGAGAGTGATAGAGAGAACACGAGCTGGGTGGAGGGGCAGAGGGAGAAGCAGACTCCCAGCTGAGCAGGGAGCCCGATGCCAGGCTCCATCCCAGGACCCTGAGATCATGACCTGAGCTGAAGGCAGATGCTGAACCAACTGAGCCACCCAAGTGCCCCTGGCCATTTTTCCATAAAGGCTATTCTTAGTGTGTTGCTCATTGCAAAAACGATGTGTGTGTTATTGCTTCCCTGAAACTGGATTATTGGCAGGCCATGTTTTTATGTTTGAAAGGCAGGATAGGGTTTGTACTTCTTATCTGGCTAACACATCTTTCATCTCCAGGGAGGGCAGGAGAATCTGATTCCATATCATTTGGATATGGAATTATGCAGTCTTCAGCATCTGATCCCTGTGAAGGATGAAGATAATGACCCCCTTTCTGGGGGGCACCTGAAATTATCAGTGGACAAAGCCAGGGAGAGTCCTTGAGAGGGTTCCCTTAATAACAGTGCATATGTACCCGTGAAAGTGCAAACATGATTTCATCCATTTAGAAAATGAACTTGAGAGTCTAAGGAGCTTAGCAAAGGTCTCTAGCATCTGTGGTAAGCAGATGACTGTTTATAATCTAACTCTACCTCTTATTGGAGGCATCACCTTGTTCCATAGGCACAATCTACATTCTCAAAAAAATGCCAACTTTGACAAGGCAGACATCCTATCAATTTTTCTTGGAAGACGTTGATCTTCACCAGGGACACCATGCCCAACGTGATCACGAATGTTCGCATGTACTCAAAGTCCTGTTCAAGTGTCCATTAGGGCTTATATCTTAAGATTCATGCATTTCTTTTGAGGAGAGTGGCCAAATGCCAAATCGTACCTATTTAGGCAAAATCAGGGTTTTCCAACTCATTTCCACAAGCACTCAATCTGAGGACAGGGTTGATTTCAAATCATTGTCATTAACAGGATCATATCGGATGAATATAACTCAAGAAACATGGCCCCAGTCTGGCCAACGTCTTGTGTCTTATCTTCCAATGGTTTCGTTTCTGGACTTTAAGATGGTTGCTTATGATAATGGTATTGCATTACATAAAGACGACTGATTAAGTCGTCTGATTAATTAAGCATTAATCAACACTTGAAATTTGACAGACAATTGTCACTTAGTTGCATTTATTAACATAAAGTGGCAGCCAGCAAGTACCGAACATATCAAGATGCACAAATCCTACGGAAACAAATTACTAACAGGGAGCGCAATTGTACATGAGTGGAAAACCTTTTATGGTACGATAAGTAAGGGCCCTGAGTAACTTCCTAAGAAACTTAACCCACAACACAAGGAAAGATGAGATGCATAACGAGAGCCCCCAGAATCTGGAAGGAGAAGAACCATTGAATGAACACACCGATGAGACTTTAAACCAGGTGATTATGGAGCTGTCATGGGAATCTGTATTTGGAAACACTTTTATGCCTTAAAATTTATTGTTCAGGATGAAAACTTGGTATACTCTTCATGGTGCTCATTCCAAAGAATGGGTTCAGAACTTCTTCATGCATGCTTTTTGGTGTTTTTATGCAATTCCCATGCAGAGCTCCCCAAGAACAAAGATGACCTGGGGATCATCTGTATGTTGGGTCTGATGGTCCAGGATCTGGTATCTAAAGTTGATGAAACCACATACTAGCATCTGGAATAAAACATCCCATTTCAAAAAAAAAAAAAAAAAAAAATACACAAAACTATGTTCTATTGGAAAAGGGGAGAATGAGAATCTGTGCAGCTAATCCCCAGGCAAACAGCTCTGGTTTATTTATAATGAGAATCTGTGCAGCTAATCCCGAAGCAAACCGCTCTGGTTTGTTTAACTGGGTGTTCATGAGCTTTTCTTTGTGTGTAGGTTGAGAATGCCTTGGTTCTTATACACCCAGATCCTTTCATTATGTGGGAAGGTGGCTGTCTCTGTCTCGCTGTGCTTCACTTGCTGCTTGATGGCAATCCATTTAGGGCATGGCGTTGACAAATAGTATATCCATGAGCCCCCCCAGATTATTCCCCATAGTTGGTCTTGTTGAGCAGAATTGAGAAATAATCCTGGGAGTTAGGGAGAGACTGTATTTCCCCTCCTTTGGTTAGGTGTATAGATCGCCCCAGGGCAATGCTGGAGTCTGTCAAGTCATCAGAATGCAATGGCCAGGCTCAAGCGATTCTTCCTCTGTAGTAGAGAAGCTTGATGAATCATTTTGGTGGTAGTCACAGATAAGAACACTCAGTTACTACAGGGAGAGTGCCAAGGGCTTTGCTGACTATGACATTTCCCCCCTGAGTTTGTACAAGGAGATGCAAATCAGGGAGGCAAACCAGGTTGATTCATTTGTGTCTCACAAACCTGAACCATCTGGGTGGGCAGAGCGTTGACCAGCCTCCACATTGCAGAGGGAGGTGGTACCAGGAGGGTGACGTTTGGCTAATGAGTCCAGGTGGCTGTTGAGGAGAAGCAAGAGTTCTTCAAGACGGCCTTCTGGTTTTGTCCTGGACGACAGGTGGACCAAACCAGTGAGAGGTGAGTCGAGGAAGTCTTATTAGGACGGACATTCTTGACTCTTCTTGCTTCTTGATTAGTTTGTTATCAGGGGCAGAGTTGGGATTTTGGAAGCCCCTTTGGCTGACTATTTTATAGAGCCCAATGGATCAGCTTAGGCATTGAGGTTGAATCCAAACCAATGTTTGTTTGAATAAGCTTCTCTCCTTTCTCCCTCCTTCCTTCATGTATTAGCCAATAGCTCTTTCTCTGTGGTCTCTGGCATCTTGCTTTGGATAAGATAGATTGATGAAGGAGGTAGTTCATATTATGTCCCCAATATTATTTTAACTACATATATGAGTGATAGCTTGCAGGTGAAAGATGAGTGTTTTCTTTCACTGCAATGAATTTTGCGGTAATACCATGTGCTCATCATAGCCCCCCCTCATGATATATGGTGATTAACTATCCTAAAATCACTGTATAGTGGTGTTGATTCATGCTAATGCAAAACCAAAATAGTAGATACATTCAAGTAATTACCTCTTTTCGGGTGACGCAAATTCATCCCATGTAGACGTTCTGAATATAAGCCCTTAGGTTCAGCACCTCCTCAAGCCTATACTGTCATCCAGACATGTTTTAGGGTAGATTTAGGGACTGGGCCAGTTGACTTAAGAGGCAGAAAGAAGCAGGTGGACCCAGGACTTGGCACAGTGCGAGCTCCTTAAAAACAAACTAAGAGTGGCAGAGACATTGATGGTGGAAGGTTTGTGTCTTGACAGATTTTGGAAAACCAGTTTTAAATATCAGAAGTGGAAATATAGCTTTGTGATCTCGTGAGGATTTAACAATGGGGACTATTGTCATTAACATGAAAATAATGCCTTTTTTTTGTTTTTTTCAGCACATTTTATCTCTGGCCAAGGAAAATAGGAAGGCACTTGGTGCTGTGTGATGAAGCTCAGGTGAGGGAAGTAGTCAGCACTTTTGCAAATGTGTTGAATGTAATGGACAATCTGGGGACACCTGTGAATTCAGCTTTACAGATAACAGGCATTCTAGGTCATGTTGTCTAGCTATGGTTGGTTGTAGACGTCTACACTGATATTCTGGATTCAGTAAGTCTATGATAAAATAGGAGATGTCTTTGCAACTGATACAAATGTAAACTGCAGATTTCCAACATAGTCATATTATTTTAAGATGCTGTAGGTAATTTACTAGCGTTGCATGGTGACAGGTGGTAGATACATTTGCAGTGTGAGCACAGCATAACATAGAGATTTGTCCAATCACTGTGCTGTGCACCGGGAACTGATGTAACACTGTGTGCTCACTACACTTCAGTGACAAAAATAAAAATCAATGAAATATTGTAAAAATAGGACACGAGAAAAGCAATTCAACCCATGTTGGGTAGATGAAAACACGCATGTAATTATCATGACTTGGCAATGGGAAAACTCCTGGCCATATAGGTCCCGCCTTTGAGAAGTTCACAGTCTTGGGGGAATATGTTAGGGTAAAAGCAAAGTGTTGCTGCTCATGCAGCCAGCATTGTTTCTGAGCATTTACAAAGGGTTTTGGGAGCAGATGAGGGTCAGCGTCCATTTCTCTCCTCCCTCCCAGAGGAAATATTTGAGGTGGGTTTTGAAATATGGATAAAGACAAGATGGAGATTGAACCAACTGTTCAAGTGTCTAATATTCATTACCTGATAATTGAGTAGGGATCTGGTGGGAAGGGAATTATATATTTCTTTGAGACAATGGGACTTGGGTTGGGACTGAGCAGCATCATGAAGGGGACTAGACTGGTCTTCAGATTCCAGGCTGCTCCTTCTCCAGAATTCAGTTCTTCACCCTTCTCCTTTACTCTGGGGTTCCTTTTTCTTTGTTTTTTTTTTTTGCTGTTTGTTGCTGTTGTTGTTTGTTGCTCCAACCAAATGTCCCTTTGGCAAAGCTCTACACCTGCCCACGTTTGAATTCTGTCTGGTGCGAAGGAAAGTCAGCAGGCTCCATCTTCCCAGGATGTGACCTCAGGAGTCTTATCGCCTTTGGCCTAAGAAATGTTTTGTCTCTGAATAAACGATTTCAGACTTCACCTCCTGGAAAAGCATGCAGTGTATGTGAGTGGGAAACCCAGGATTGGCTCCCTTTGAGCATCAGGGGCTCCATTCAACTACAGTAGCCAATGCTTGGGAAGAGAAATTCGAGAGGCTCGGCTGTTCCTCAGGGAGATGTGCCTGGTCTCCAGTGAGCCCTGTTGCTTTCATGTAAAGGGGACATTGCAATGGGACATAGCTCCCAAAATCATCATATAAAATCCATATTTGCTTTTCAGGAGCCTCTTCATCGCTCTGTCTTGGATATGTGTACTCTTAAACCCATGTCAGTCCCAAGAGGAGCATGATGATAAGCCTAATATAGTCCTGATGATGGTTGATGACCTTGGGATTGGGGACCTGGGCTGCTTTGGCAATGACACAATGAGGTATGGCTTCAAGCTGAGTCATGTTATTTCATCTGTTGTCTGGGCTTGGGAGGTTGATAAAGTTTTATGACTACATCACATGGAAAACCAAATTCATGGGTTGCAACTTGGCCTTAAAAGAAGCAAATAATGTTAAAATCAGGCCTATTTGGATTTGAATCTTGGGTCTGCACTTATTGGTTGTGAAATCTCGAGCAAGTTACTTAACCTCTGTGTGCCTTGCTTATCTTTCTTGTTGGTTGTGCGCACAGGCGGGTAGTATACAAGTGTGAGTTCATATGTGCAAAGCATTTAGAGTAGATACCTGGTGCATAGTGGGCCCTCTGTAATATGCAATATTATGAAGAGTGATGAGTTTTTAAAAGATTTATTTATTTTAGAGAGGGAGAGAGAGAGCGGGGGAGGGACAGACAGAGAGAGAGAGAATCTCAAGCAGACCCCCCACTGAGCATGGAGTCCAACTCAGGGCTTGATCCCATGACCTTGAGATCATGACCTGATCCAAAACCAAGAGTCCTCCGCTCAACCGACTGAGCCACCCAGGTGCCCCTAGTGAGTGATGATTTTTATGCATACTTTTACTTGGTGGAACTGGTCGTCTTATGCTTCCTAATTTTGGAAGACTTTTAAGGTGATATCCTTCTACTTTAAGTACAGGCACTCCGAAAGAAGAAAAAACATATGTGAAACAGAGTCAGGGCTCTGTAGTAGGCGACAAAAGCCATTGACAAAAGCTGTTGATATCATGCCAACACCACGGCTTAGGAGAGCATCTCAGCAAGACGTGTGAATCCTATACTTTAATAATTCCATCTTGGGGTGCCTGGGTGGCTCAGTTGTTAAGCATCTGCCTTCAGCTCAGGTCATGATCCCAGGGTCCTGGGATCGAGCCCCGCATGGGGCTCCCTGCTCAGCGGGAAGCCTGCTTCTCCCTCTCCCACTCCCCCTGCTTGTGTTCCCACTCTCTCAGTCTCTCTCTCTGTCAAATAAATAAATAAAATCTTTAAAAAAAATAATAATAATAATTCCATCTTGTTCTATCATCTGTCTCATGAAGAAAACTAGGTCTCACTACATTTTACTGGCATCCAGCCAAGTGACTCTTCTGTAGAAGTCTGTCTGATGGTCTCCTATCTCCAGTTATCTTTACAGGGAATGACAAGGCAGGGGCTGCAACCTTCGTCTAGAGCAGGAACATCTGTCTACGGAACATGTGCATCGAACTCGTCCTTGTGTCTATAAGTAGCTAGGCATAACTAAGGTCTGTAAGTCATTAGCCTTAATTTAACAGTCCACAGAGACGTAAGTTTTTAAATATGTATTTTAGAAGGCAGTGCGATATACTCAGTAGACACCATATTGCAGAAGCAAATTATATCAACCCTGCAATAGACTGCCAGTGCCTAAAACCTCAGCTGTATTTTTTCCATGATGTGGGGAGAAAAAGGAGATAGGGTGCTGTGTGCAGTTTCTTTTTCTCCTGTTCTGAGCTCGGGGAATCATCGTAAACAGAGGTGTTGGTTTTTGGCTCTGTGTCTCCCCTCCTCCTCTCTGCGATTCCATTTCTGTTTCTCTTTCCAGGACACCTAACATCGACCGCCTAGCCAGGGAAGGAGTGCAGCTGAATCACCACATCTCTGCAGCCTCCATGTGCACCCCAAGCCGGGCTGCCTTCCTCACGGGAAGATACCCCATCCGATCAGGTGTGTAGATGGACCAGCCTCTGTTACCCTCTGCGGACACATTAGGATTCGAGGAAATGAAAATGTAGCTAGTCCATTTCGAAAAATTTGCCCCAAAAAAGTGCAAACACACACACACACACACACACACGCACACGCATGCACACGGCTATGTCTATTCACCCCATGCTGACTGTGTATCCTGAGTGTCCTGTGATCAGGCTAGGCGGGACTTTCCATCCTAGGGCAAGAATGAGAAGCTGTCTTGGAAGGAAGTAATTAAAAAAATGCAACTGCATTAATTGGGGGTGTCATGAGGAGGACCTGCCAGAATGTCTCAAACATTTATCACACATTTTAACCATTGTATAGATGTAATACGTCTTGTTTATTCATCCCTCAGTTGATCAACCATTGGATTGCTTCTGGCTTTAGGCTCTTATGAATAGTTCTGCTGTGTACCTGCCCGTACACGTCTTTGACTCAACACATATTTTCAGGTCTTTTGGATACATACCAAGGGGTGGAATGGATGGGCCATATGGTTATATTTTCAAGGGTGATCAGACCGGCCATGGTTTATGGGCACAGATTCTGTAGTTTAAGAGGAAGCAGAGCATACAATTCATAGGTCAGTGTTTATGTTCAATTCTTAGTCAAGCTTGAGAAGCCCCTTGTCCAGCTCCTTGAGGGTGTCACGTAACCTTTTGCATCCTGTGAGGTTGATGATATCTTGCTTAGCTGGTGCTAAGGTGAATCAGGTCTGGTAAACATTAAATTCTTTATTCTTTGTTTTCTTATGGTAAACTTATAGGTGATTTGACTCCTTTTTTTTCTGCACTGCTCACTGTATGTAAAACTAGCTTCCCTAACATTTAGAAGGAGATGGTTTCATGTAGAGGGCATGGTTACCAAATCTAACTTGGAAGACTTTTCTCTTGCCTCCTTGTATCTGGGATTTAAACAGTGGGAGCTCCCTCTCTGAAAGTCTCCATCCGAATTGCCTCTCTTGCTTTTATCTAGAATTTCTCTTTCTTTTCACCCACTTTGTCCTGTCTTATTCAATTTCCTCTGCACTCCCAGATTTTGCTTCAAGGTTGGGCCGCCATTTTGGAAGGAAGCCAGGATAGGTCGGTTTAGGGAGTTCTTCAGGCCGGATTGCTCCAACATTTTCAATACACCCAGAAACCTTCAATCACTAGCAGTAGGACTGGGAAAAGTCCTTCTGTTTTTGCTCCTCTTCAGGGGAACACCTGATGGCTATTCTGAGGTTCTTCGGTTACTGGATGCTTCAGAAACTGGTTTGTTTTCTTCTGCTTCTTTTCTGTAAAAAGTAGGTTTTGGGCTTGTGGTTGACATGTCCCCATCTACCTGTCACCTAGATTTTTCATTAGTGATGTCCATGGATGAACAGTTTTCTTTTCTTATTGCTCTATTTTTGGGAAGGAATGGAGATGTTCAAAACTATGTGTCCACTCTTCCTGGATGCCCCAATGTCAATGTTTTTGACAGACATTTGGCTTATCCATCTTTTGTACAAATACAACTAAAACCTATTGTCAGAAAAAAGAATCCATTATCGAAACAGTAGGGTTTGAAGTTTTCATGAGATTTCATTTTTTGGCTCTTTTTCCAATATGGTGATTCCCCCACCAAGGGTAGCCTGTGTTAGATGTTCAATCGTCAGTGTCTATTGAAATGACACCCCGTGTCATCATAAACATGCTGGAAGTTATGTGTAGACCGCTATTTGAATGGTGTGTTTGTGCATGTCTGGTAGTGTTGTGTGTATGCATGGAAGCTTGTAAAGGGGTCTGTAGTGGGGACCAGTGTGAGTTCTGTCTGGGGAACACAATTTTCCTCCCCCGCAGGATGATTATCTGTTCCTCACTTGTTACATTTGCACCTTCCAGCTCCTGAACCTGCCATAACTCACTTCCTCTTCAGCTGATGGACATCTACTCATCTACTGTGTGTGTTCTATTATTTTTTGGTTTTGTTTTTCCATCCCACTTAGGAATGGTTTCTAGTATAGTGGACCGTGTCATCATCACACTTGGAGCCCCTGCTGGACTCCCTCATAACGAGACGACGTTTGCAGACTTACTGAAAAAGGAAGGGTATAGCACGGCAGTGATAGGTAAGAAGTGGCCAAACGCATGACTTATTCACTATAAAGAGACAATACGTGTTGTTCTATTCTTTTTTTTAAGATTTATTTATTTATTTGAGAGAGCACAAGTGGGAGGGGCAGAGGGAAAGGGAGAGGGAATCTGAAGCAGACTCTGGGTTGAGCATGGAGCCCAACGCGGGGCTTGATCTCACAACCCTGAGATCACAACCTGAGCAGAAACCAAGAGTCTGATGCTTAACTGACTGCACCATCCAGGAGCCCCTGTATTCTCTACTTGACGTGGTTTTCTTGGAAATCCTTTATTTCAAAATAAGTGTGCATCTTGGCTATGGCAGAGAAGACCCTCCCTAGGATGTAGGCTCTACATCTGCCATTTTATTGGCTACCTCTGACCTTTCTCTTTACTTTTCAACATTAATCTGCTTAATATATTATATGGTCTTTCTCAATAAATGTATCCCCCATGTCCTCCAGAACTCTTTCATTGTTGTGTTTTGCTCACCTGGGATGCTCTATCATAATGACCCTCCGCATCCAACACACACTCACACACACATACACACACACACACACACACACACACACCCTCCTTCCTAAATGGCACCTGTTTATCCTTTTCAGACATAATTCAAGTGCAACAGAAGGCCCCTTCCCCCCTGACCCCCAGACCTTGCCAGATGGTCACCCCATGTGTTTCTGTATCGCCCTGCATTCTTCATCTTTGCATAGACCCCCCCATACTATGATGGTCTTACTACATTATTCTCTGCTGACTCTGAAATCCTTCATCTCATTCACCATGTATGATTTAAGAAATGTGACGAGCCCTCTCAAGAACACACAAATAGCTTTATGCATCATTAACTTCTTATGGAGTGTCAACTTTTGTCTCCACCATATATCCATCACCCAAATAGAAAAAAATATATTTAAAAAAATGCCTTTTGAAAAAGGTCTACACCCTGTATTTGTCACCTAGATCAAGATAAGGAGCATTTCAGTTGCCTCAGAAAGTTTCCATTGGCCCCTTCCAGTCTGTCCCCCTGGTTTAGCTCCTCCTTTCACCACTCCCACAGCTCAAGAGAGTCAATGCAGAGAAAACTGTGCTGCTCCCTTTGGCAATGATTAAGTCCGCATTTAGTCTCCCAATTGCATTGCATTGGGACGGTAATGATCATGATCCCTAGTTAATTGCACTGCACATTGACGGGATCATTGGTAACTTACAGGCAGAAGGGATGTCTGAGAATAAACCATCTCCCTAATTTCAAAGATAAGGAAATTGGTTCTTTCCAAGGCTGAGAGACACATGAGATGTTTTAATGCAAACGTTGCACAATAAAATCAGATTTGTCCAAATATTCAAGCATCTCTGTGCTTGAATATTTTCTCAATATAAGTTCTCTTGCCCACCTCATTATTTCATTAAAATGGAACCATGGATGTTGTACGGATGTCTTTTTTCTCACTGCCAAAGATGATAGATGTCAACCAATGATGACCCATTGGAAGCTAAACTTACTGTCCCCATTTCAGAGCCTGGGTTTCAATTGGCATGAAAATAACATGCCATTTTTACTATTTTTGGGGGGGCTAAATACATATGCTGTTTTATTAATTATTTTAAAATATGGCAGACTAGTACCCTCTCATTACTTTTGTTATTTTTTGTTTTTGTTTTTGTTTTTGTTTTTTTTTCCCAAGCCATTGATACGTTTATTAACTCACATAAAATAAATCTGGGGTAGGGTCATTCCAGAGTTGGTTAATTCTGGGGTTCAAGGACCTCGGTTTCTTCCCCTTTTTCCATTTTTTTATTATTAACATATAATGTAATATTTGCTTCAGGGGTACAGGTCTGTGATTCATCAGTCTTACACAATACTCAGCACTCACCACAACACATACCCTTCCCAATGTCCATCACCCAGCCACCCCATCCCTCCCATAACATGCCATTTTAAATCAATTTTTGTAGCCAATTTGACATTGATAAGAGAAGACAATCTTAGTGGAGGTGCAGGACAGAAAAACCTGGACCATAGCCTTGCTTCTCATCTATTTACCCCCTCAGGTGCTCAGAGATATGAGTACATGCATCCTTCACGGGGTTCTAACTCCACGCAGGGAACCATTCATGTTTTAGTAGATACACACGATCATACTCTCTTAGAGTCCACATGCCAACAGGATGGCCATGGGTCTTTTTGTTACTGTTCAAGGTGTGGCAAGTTTTATCAAATAAAGTTCAGTGAACTTTAGTAGGAGACCCGGGATTTCCATCCAGTGAATGATCCAACCATCCATCATCCATGCTTGACCCATCCTCCATCATTCATTCATATCTATCATCTATCTATCTATCTGTCTATCTATCTATCTATCTATCTATCTATCATCTATCTATCTATCATCTATCTACCATCTATCTAGCTATCATCTATCATCTATCTATCTATCATCTATCCATACTCCCTGTTGTCCATCCATCTTATATCATATACATCTCATTATCTAATATCAATTATCTACCTACCTACTCACCTATCTATCCACCACGTATAATCTACCCTGTCTCTGTCATGTATTTATCTTTGTTGCTATGATTTTTTTCTTTCTGTGAATGAGAAACTGCCCAGTTTACATCCTTACTACAAACTTACAACTGTATTTTCCTCCCTTGATTTTTCATCCTATCTGGTCACTCACAACCAGATCCTAACACAAATTTCTGTGAACTATAGGAGAGCAAAAGATGAATTGGGTGCTGAACTCAGATATTTAGGCAAAAGAAAACTATTTGCTGCTCCATTTTTGTGCACAGTCATTCGTTTTGAAGGAAGAGTACTCACGTGGTCTTCATGGTGTGCGAACATACTATGCTTTATTTGTCTGTTTGTAATTTCAGGCAAATGGCATCAAGGCTTAAACTGCCAGTCCCGACATGACCAGTGCCATCATCCATATCATTATGGGTTTGATTACTTCTATGGCATGCCATTCACTCTGATTGACCCCTGCTGGCCAGATCCCTCTCGTGACACAGAATTAGCCATCGAGAACAAAATCTGGCTTTGTGTGCAGCTGGTCGCCATTGCTGCACTCACTCTCACCTTGGCGAAACAGAGTGGTTTGATCTGTCTTCCCTGGTCCCTCATCCTCTCTATGATTCTTTTTATTTTTCTGCTGGGCTACTTTTGGTTCTCCGGTTACACATCTCCTCTGTACTGGGATTGCCTCCTAATGCGAGAGCACGACATCACCGAACAGCCCATGAAGGCAGAACGAGCTGGCTCCATCATGGTGAAGGAGGCGATTTCATTTATGGAAAGGTAAAGGTAATTTACAAAAAAAAAAAAAAATCCATGTATCTTAATGGATTTAAGACAGAGTATTTTATTTTTTTATTTTTATTTTTTTTTAAAGATTTTTATTTATTTATTTGACAGAGAGAGACACAGCGAGAGAGAGAACACAAGCAGGGGGAGTGGGAGAGGGAGAAGCAGGCTTCCTGCCGAGCAGGGAGCCCAATGCGGGGCTCGATCCCAGGACCCTGGGATCATGACCTGAGCCGAAAGCAGACGCTTAACGACTGAGCCACCCAGGCGCCCCTAAGACAGAGTATTTTAAAGACAGGAGTCTTTTAAAAACATGACTCAGTGAGCTTTTTTTTTTAAGTAAAAGGTGATGATTTGAACAATATTGAATTAAGAAATGGAATATTATGAGCTAGGGCTAGACAATACAATACCGTATGTTTTGGAGGCAAGCTGGGCTCTTCGTGCAGTACCTAAGGAGGGCCATCTCGTTTGAGTTCTTGTTATTAAAAATCACAGTTTCTCCATTGGTCTTGAAATTCATATTTGGTCAGACCAAGCAGGTAGACTCACACTAGACTCAAAATTACAAATCTGGCTTGTTAATTTATAATGCATGCATATGCATTTATATGCATACTGTCTGCCTATTAACGCACAATGGGAAATGTATTTGCCAGGAAACTAGATAGTAGAATAAGTTGACCACTGCACTGTTTTCCTACTAGGAAAGAAACTTCTCTGAGAATTAAAATCAGAGGGCTTATCATTGAGCATGAGGTATGTAAAGGATATTATTCGGCTGAGATCAGTGGTGATAATTATAAAGCCCAATGCATCCAAAACATAATTGCTGGAAACTTTCCAAAGGAGTCACATTTATGGGCCTCCAGTTGTTGCATTTTTTTTAAAGACTGTGAACACATTTAGTACTCACTATTTCAACATTGCCCAAAGCTTTACCTTTACCAATCACCACCCTGCGGTCTGGACTTCAAAGACAAGTTCACTTGTAATGACAACAGATGTACAAGCCCATGATAAGAAATAAGCTAATGGGCATAAATCCAGGTGCTATCAGTCCAAACTGTAGAGACTTTCCAAGATATCAGGGAGGCCGTACTTGAGAACATATGTTAACTGAATCTTCAAAGGTGAGCAAGAACAAGATGGAGAAGCGGTACCAGGCATTACTGCATGAAGCTCAAGCACAAGGAAGATAGGTCCTCAGCTAACGAGGACAGCAGATAATGCAAATGCCACTCTGAAAAATTTCTGGGAATGGGAAAAAACGAATTTTTTAAAAAAGTTGTACCATGGTGAGCTGGGTTAAATGGCATCCCTCCAAAATTCATGTCTACCTGGAAGCTCAGAAAGTGATCTTATTTGGGAATAGGGTCTTCAGAGGTGAAATTTGTGAGGATGAGATCATCCTGGTGGTAGGGATCTGTAAGCTGGTGTGTTTGACTGGTAAGCAGAGTTGTTTGGTGGTGTAAAGGATCTTGGGCAACCTGTAGCTGGATTCTTGGTGTGTGAGTTTCCTGTGGCTGCTAGAACAGATTTCTGCAAGTGGGAGTGGCTTAAAGCAACACAAGTTTATTATTTTACAGTGCTGGAGGCCAGGAATCTGAATCTCATCTTACGGGGCTAAAAGCGAGGCATTGGAAGGACTAGCTCATTCTGGAGGTTCTAGGGAAGAGTCTGTTTCTCGTCCCAGGTTGGAGGGGCTGCAGGGTTTCCTTGATAGATAGCTGTCTGGCTGCATCTCTGCTTCTATTACCTCCTATCCACACTATTTTTTGTCTGATTTTGACTGTATTGGGGTCCTTCTTACAAGGCCCCTTGTGATTGCATTGGGTCCACAACCAGATAATCCAGGATTATCTCCCCATCTCAAGATCCTGAACCTCATCCCATCTGCAAATTTCCTTTTGCAACGTAAAGCAACATCCATATAATCTCAATCCTCAGTACCGCGTGCAAACCATCCTTTTCTTTTAAGGACACCGGTTCTTGGGTTCTGGCCCCACCCTACCCCAGGATGACCTCCTCTCCACTAATTACATCTCCAAAGACCCCATTCTTAAATGAGATCACATTCTGATCCCCCAGATAGTAGGTAGGCACCAGTTTTGAAGGGATGCCATTAAACCCAGCTCACCATGACCCAACTTTTTTTTCATATGTCATCAGAGAAGAAATTTCCCTAAGAGTGGCATTTGTGTTGTGTGCTGCCCTAGTTAGCTGATGACCTACCTTCCCCGTGGGTTGTCAGGGCTCGAAATGGGTCAACCTCATTTCCTGTGTCCTCCCAGGACACAGGAAGGTATGCAGACAACTCGCCCAGATTGTTCTGTCCATGCTTGCTTGGGAGTTGTGAAAGAGTTGGTGTTTCTAAGAAACCACTCCTGAGCCACCATCCCTTGGTGTGATTCTGGCCTGAGGCTTTATCAGCCACAAGAAAAGTGTGCCAAGCAGAGCTGAATGGGCTTGTGAGCTGCGTTGTGCCAGGCGGGGCCACTCAGGAATCAAGCCATCCCGCACATGTCCTGGGGAGCAGTCCAGATGTTGGGGGATGCTGGCATCCACTCCAGCCAGGATGTTCTCTCCAAGGGCTACCTCACGCTTGCATCCCCTCTCCTGGGGCACGTAGATAATGAGCGGACACTGGGTCTGTGTGACAAAAAGTGCTGTGGTCCCCCTTCGCAGACTTTGCAGACTCATAAACGGAGCGATTGATGTCTCCCCAGGCACCGTGAAGGACCTTTCCTCCTTGTTTTCTCCTTTCTGCATGTACACGTGCCGCTCCCCACGACGACTGAGTTCATCGGGACCAGCAAGCATGGTTTATATGGGGACAACGTGCAGGAGATGGACTCCATGGTGGGTAAGTGGCAGGACCTACGGAGACCAGAAATCTGTGCTTTGATAGTTCAGGACACCCAGACACGTCCCTCCCCGCCCCGGGCAGCCTCAACGAAGTAGCAGGTGGAAGCCTGCGACAAAGTCGGCACAAAACCACGCTCAATGCTTGCCCTGTCCCTGTGAGTCCCCGAGTTGCCATGATACGTATATTAGCAAATCAGACTCAAGTTTTCTGAGAAGGAAGACAGAAACGCACATGATGCTGGCCTCGTGTGTTGGCAGGACAGAAGCTTTGGGTTACAATCATCTCCAAATGTAGGACGTTGGCATGGAATGGATTTTAGTAAGCAGAGAGGGGCTTTAGAAATCAAGCCTGACCAGGGCACCTGGCTGGCTCAATAAGTTGCACACCTGACTCTTGGTTTCGGCTCAGGTCATGATCTCGAGATCCTGGGATCAAGCCCTGCCTTGGGCTGTGTGCTTAATGCAAAATCTGCTTCTCCCTCTCCCTCTGCTCTTCCCCCTGTGCACTCTCTCTCTTTCATAAATAAATAAAATCTTTATTAAAAAAAGAATTCAATCCTGACCAAAGGGAAGCCAATAAAATATTGTGAATTCGCAGTCTTAAAGATATAGAACACATTTCAGGATATTTTTTTATTATTATTTTTTAAAGACTTTATTTATTGAGAAAGGGAGAGAGAGAAGAAGAGCAGTGGGAGGAAGAAGCAGACTCCCCACTGAGCTGAGAGCCCAATGCCAGGCTTGACCCTAGGACCCCGAGATCATGACCTGAGCCGAAGGCAGATGCTTAACTGACTGAGCCACCTAGGCACCTCTAAAAATTATTTTAAATATAAATACTATTTAATGAAACATAGGCACATATGTCTATACTTAAGAAGGCATATGTGTGTGTGTCTGGGTGTGTGGTATGTGTAGTGGATGTGATCACTAAAAACAGGTAAACAAAGAATAAAACCGAATTCTATTTGCTTTAAAATTTTAAATCAAGGCAAGTTTTTCAAAATATCTAAACTAATAAAACAGACGATGTGGCATTAAGGCACCAAATAAGGTGCTCTGGGTGCGGTTTGATCTCCATGGGATTTTTTCCGTGGTGTTTAGTAACGACACAGCTATCCATGGGTGTGCTGAATATTTGCGGGAAAGCCATATTTTGAAAGAGTGTCCCTGAGGTTCACAGACCTTTGGTACCTATGGGCTGTGAATGTGTTGTCTGTCCAGTTGGAACTGAGCTTTCAGGAAAATGGTCATCTGTTTCAATGTGGAATTTCAGAAATACTAAAACATTTATTTTTCTCCAAAATATCCACCTTGGAAGCTAAAACAAAACTCCAAGTCTTGGGAATTGCTGCTCTCCTTGTTAGAAAGTTTTGTTAGAAAGTTTTATTGATTCCTGATGGGGATATCATACTGATGCATTTGTTAACGTGCCCTTTTAACCCTTAAACAGTGGGATCTATTGATTGAATGAACCCTTTGATGCATGGGGCATGCACTGTTCCAAGTGTGTTCTGGAGGGATCCCCATAAACATTCTAGGAGATGGGGACCATACTCAGCATTGTTATCCCTCTTGGCAGATGAGGGAACAAGGGCACAAGATATTGGGGGCTTGCTCAAGGTTACAGGACAGGTCTGGGGGAGCCAGGATCAGAACCTACTCACTCTTATTTGCTAGCTCAGCAGCTGCTGGTGTAGGGCCACGCATTATGGACAGAGATGAGGAAACATGGCTACGTTCTTCTGAAGCATCCCATAACTCCTCAGACTCCCACAGGCTGTCATTTCACAGGTGATGGGAAAGCTTCAGAAACTCCCTCCCCACGCCCTCCACCTGGCTTCCTGCTTCCTCAAACCCAGGTAGGGTCTTCCAATTCAAATGACATCCCCAACAGGACCCAGGGGAAATCCTCTGGTGCCTAATTAGTCATGCATCCGAAACGAGTCTCTGAGAATTCAGTAGCTCAGAGCAGGTTCCTCCAGAACGGGAGGAGAGGGTGAGTGTCCAACATGAGGCAGAAGGATGAACCATGGGAGCAAGAGGAGAGGCTTGGCTGGACCTGTTTGCAGAGAAGATATGCTGGCTGGGATTGCATTCTGGGCTGGGTATGTAAGTGCAGCAGGTGTGCTCGGCAGCAGGTGCGCTTGGCAGCAGGTGCGCTCGGCAGCTCCCCTGGGCAGGGCCAAACTGTCTGAGAAAGTTACGTGCACACGGAAATACCAAGACACATGTATGAAATGCATACTTAAAATGTAAGTAGATATGATAAATATGACACCCCTATTTCCAGCATCACCGAAATCTCTAGGGTTTCCAACATAGTTATATTCTTTACAGGTGTCAAGTAACTTTGAGGGAGATTTAAAAAATAATTAGGTAGTGGCCATGGAAATGATTAGCACCTGTCTAGCATCAACTGAAGCATGTGTGTGTGTATATTTATAGTATACAGTATCCATAATATAATATATAATATTTGTATATATATTTGTATTATACAGTATCTACAATATATATTTGTATATATATTTGTATTATACAGCATCTATAATATATAGTTGCATATATTTTTGTATTAGACAGTATCTATGGTATATAATATTATAATATAATAAACACAATGTATAATACATAACAAATATATAATATTATATATAACTCATAATAAATGTAGAATATATAACATAATAATACATAACAATATAATTCATAATATCAATTTATGTAATATATTATGTATAATAGAAATTCAATGACTATAAATATATAATGTCTATAACTATTTATATAATCTATTTCAGTTGATGCTAGAAATATACATATTATATTTGTAATATAAATTTATTCTTACATAAAGGAGTTAAACATTTCCATGGCCGCTACATAATTATTTTTTTAAATCTCTTGAAATACTAAGAATAGAAACATCTCAAACTAACGATAACTGTAATGGATATGATTATCTATGTTGAAAACTGTAGAGAGTGTAATAAAACAAATATTTGTATGCATACTGCATGTTATAATTACAATTATGTTATATCATGTATAATATATAATATAGTTACATTATTAGTATATATTATTAATATATTATCAGTGTACAACTATTAGTATATTTTCATCTATTATTTTATATAATTATAGATTATATACAATATTATAATTAAATATCCATATTACATTTTATAGACATATAATAATAGTTTTATTACACTCTCTAGGATTCTCAGTATAGACAATCATGTCCATTAATGGTATCAACTTTGGGTCTTATTCTAAGTACACGTGTATTTAGGTTTTCTGTTAATTTCATTAATCAGGTAATCTTAAAAATATGAGTTATAATAATAATGACAGATAAAGTCTTCTTTTATAGCCGATACTAATAAAATAGCTTCAATGTTTTACCCTTAAGCATGCTTTGGCCAATGCTTTTAACTGGCTCTGTTCTCAATGTTTTGAGAGATTTTTAAAAAATTATTAACTGAGGGGGCCTGGGTGGCTCAGTGGGTTAAGTGTCTGACTCTTGGTTTCAGCTCAGGTCATGATCTCAGGGGCTGAGCCTTGCATCAGGCTCTGCGCTCAGCGTGGAGTCTGCTTGAGATTCTCTCTCTCTCCCTCTGCCCCTTTCCCTACTCTAGCACGTGTGTGCTCTCTCATAAATAAATAAAAAAAATCTTTAAAAAAATTGTTAATTAATAACCATGAAAATACTTACATGCTTGCCAGCATCACTGTAAATATATACTTCACATATGTAATATAATATAAAATATAATAATATAGTATAACATATACATGTATTATTAGTAATGGTATATCACGTTCTATATAATGTAACGTGTACATATATCATTAGCATATGATATTATTAATAGCATGCTATATTAGTATATACTATAGCAATAATATAAATAATAATATAAGCATTGAGATAATACATGTTATTGACATAATTATGTAGTATACTCCTAGTATAGAATTAGTGTAATATTATAATTAGTTTATTATGCTTATATATATATATACCCTAATATATATGCACAAACATGTATGTCCTACAACGTTTCTCTGTTAGAAATATGCACCAAAAGTAATACTTTTTCTTTATGTTAAAAATAACCCATTTCAAGATACAGTAGGTGATAGAGTATTATTCATAGCAGCTCCAATATCAACAATCAATATATAGAAATACGTTTAAAAAGTAAGTGATCGCATTGAACACAACTGAGTCCTTAGAGAAGACTTCAGTAAATAGAAATATACCAGATTCTGGATGGGAACGGTGACTCATAAAATATTAGTGATTCCAAAATTAATACCAAAGCTTAATGTGATTCTAATGAAAGTATCCATTACTCTTACTTGGGGAGCCCGCCTTACCAAGATGATGATGAAGTACACAGAGGGGAACAAAGTGATAAGAAACAAAACTGCCCAAGGACATCTGATGGGAGGCCAGTTAAGAGAAAGGATCAAGACCCACTTGCGTTGTTGCAAAGGAAGAGTTATCAAAAATAGAATTTAAGGGATGCCTGGGTGGCTCAATCGGTTAGGCATCTGCCTTCAGCTCAGATCATGATCCAGGGTCCTGGGATCGAGCCTTCTCTTGGGCTCCCTGCTCAGAGGGGAGCCTGCTTCTTCTTCTCTGTCTACCACTACCCCTGTTGGTGCCCTTTCTCTCGCTGTCAAATAAATAAATAAAATCTAAAAAAAAAAAAAATAGAACTTAAAACACTAAACTACATGCAGAAGGTTTGACTTTCAGATCAGGAGAGCAGAAATAGGTGGCCCTGGAGACGGTCCAATGAGGAGGAGAATGCAGCGGGGAGGAAATTAACTCAGGGTGGCAGGATTGGAATATCTTGGGCAAAGTAGGTGTTGGGGGTTGCACTGTGTCCCCCAAAAGAAAGGTCCACGTCCTAATTCCTGGAATCTGTGAATGCTACAGTATTTGGAAATAGGGCCTTTGCAGATGGGATCAGGTTACGGTGAGGTCATTAGGGTGGGTCCTAATGCCATGGGACAGGTGTGCTTGCAAGAAGACAAGAAGCACGAACACAGACATACCACGAGGACCCGTCTGCCATGTGAAGGCCCAGATGCATACATGGATGAGGAGACCACGTGAGCGCAGAGCTGCTAGAACACCTTGAAGTCACAACAGAGGCAGAGATCTTGAGACTTCCCGAAATACCACAAGTGTGCATCATGAACAGCTCACCTGATGCTCCTTGCAAACAGAGGAACTTTTAGCAATGATGTAACATAGTTTCATTCGTTAATAAAGGAGTCTGTATAAATCGAGAACAGAAACAGTGAAACCCCCAAAAGAAAAATCAGCAAAAGCTCAATATAACTTATAAGTTAAAAGTATAAATGTTGGTGTCCACATAATAAGACAATAAAAAATAAATGATTATTAGGCAATAGTAGTGTAACAATGAATACTAGTAAAATCATAAAGAATGAATCCATTTTCACTCCCAATTTAATATAATCATCTGTCCAACATGAAGCACGATGAGGAATTCAGAAAACGTGGCTATTCTTGAGCTCACACACCACCCACTGGAAGCAGGTGCATCATGGATGAGAAAGAGTTTTGTAGTGAAATGCACCACAAGTTGGACTGGTGTTATAGCCCAAAGCTCATGATGACATTCATAATATGTGTCCATTTTTTTTACTATTTCAGGCAAGATTCTCAATGCCATCGATGATTTTGGTCTGAGGAACCACACGCTTGTCTACTTTACATCAGACCATGGGGGGCATTTGGAGGCACGGGTGGGCCATTCCCAACGCGGCGGGTGGAATGGAATATACAAAGGTGAGGAGTGGGAATCGGGAGTGGGGTATGGTTGTGAATAAATTCTCCCATGTTCATGATAATGGGCATCCATGAAGTGAACAGACAAACCCGTGAAAAAGTGAACAAGTGCATTTTATTTGACTCTGGGTAAAATAAAGTGGAGCGAGTAACCAACAATACATTATGGGGGAGGCTAGCCCTTCTGCTGAGGGTGCATCTAGAAATCATCATACATCAACATAACCACATGCCTTTGAATCGAATATCTACCTAGTCACTGATTCCATGTACAAGGCTGTTGATAGAAGATTCAGTGTGGTAGGCAGAGTACAGAGGACGAAACCCAGAGGCTCCTTGATGATTAAGGAAGCTTGGGTGCCCTCTTGTGAGGATATGGCTTAGCACACAAAGTAACAAGCCTGTGTCTGGTTTTATAATTAAATGCACAGATACCAGCCCCATGTCCGGGCGTGGCAGTTAGTGCGTGAAAACATACTCCGTTAGCCACCACGTTGGCCTGGTCCGTATTATGCACCTTGATGTGGTAAGAAAACTATCTGGAAAATGTTCAGCGCATGCTATCCTATCTATTGGAAGACATGTCAAAGTTTTTTCCAGAGGAAAATATAATATTCATGCTTTGCCACTGAATGCAAAACAACCCAGCCTAGATTTGCATGAATAATGATAATATAGATTCAGTAGGAAATAATGATTGTTGCATGAATGGGATAGTCTCTGCCTCAGTCTGGCCACAGGGCATGGATGTCTGCTTTTTTAGGGCTTCTACAAGTGAAGTGCGTACTTAGGAAAACAAATAAATCCCATAAGGGAAAGTGTTCTTATTGAACTCTATTTTTACCTAGGAAGACATCTTTTTAAAAATCTCCATTTCTCCACGTGCTGTGATTGAAACTCTACTTTAAGTAATTTAATGAACTAATAAAACTCCATTAAGACCATAGAATGGCTATTCCACCTGGTTCACTCAAGGGAACTCTAGTTTATAACTCTTGTCTTGGGGTCATTGTTGCCTCCTGGGTCCATACTGTATAATGCCCTGGTTTGGGGCAATAAATTAGCACATACCTATACTATTCTATTCAGTTTGTTTTCAGGGTGCTGGATTCAGCAGGGAACAAAACCAAAGAATCAGTGCCTTCATGGAACTTACATTTTAGTGGAGGGAGGCACACCAGGAAAAAAGGGAATATGTAAATTCTATGATATGTTAGAGGATAGCAAGGATCTCCAAAAAAAGGAAAGAAGAGCAGAAAAACTTCTGGGGTGGGGGGGGACTGTCGTTTTAAAGGACGTTTGCCACCGAGAAAGTACCTTTGAGCAAACGTAAGAAGGCGGCAGGGGACATGGCAGGTGCATTTGTTGGGTAACAGTGTTGTAGGCAGACAAAATAGCCTATACAAAGATCGCATCAGAATACGATTAGTTAGTCGATTAAAAACCTATCAGCAGCCCAGGGCAAAGTAAATCCACGGACACGTACTTCAGGACTCTGTACGGGGTGGGCTCTGAGCACATGGTCTGCATTGATACTCATTTACATTGCTACGCAGTCTTGCTACCGCGACCATTTTAACTGGCACTCTGTTACCTCACCTTATAGGTGGGAAAGGCATGGCCGGCTGGGAAGGTGGAATCCGCGTTCCGGGACTTATCCGCTGGCCGGGAAGATTGCCAGCTGGGAAAGTGATTGAGGAACCTACAAGTTTAATGGACGTGTTCCCCACGCTAGCGGCCGTGTCGGGAGGCATGGTCCCTCAGGACAGGTGATGTTACACCCTCTGTTCACATCATCTTTGTTCTCAGAGCATTTGGGACAAAAGCAACAAAGTCTATCTTAACAGGTTGGATGTTGTCCCCAGTACCTAGGGAAGTTTAGCTTCATCTCTGGCTAAGTCTACTGAGCGTTATTGGGGTAGCAGACAACAGTCTTAAATGACTACGGCGCATTCCAGACACTGGATGGCCTTCACTGGGGAGGAAAATGGACAGAGGGAGATTGGAGATGAAGTTGTGGTGGGCAAAACACTCATGCAGGTAAGAGAAGAAACGATTTGCTGCACTCTATTGTGCAAGATCCAGAAGGCAGACGTGAAGGTAAGTCATTCCATGGGTGCTTAGAACTCTGTTGTGACTATTTTGAATTTGAGCAAGAGGAGAGCCTTCCTATCACATGGCGCCACTCCCTGGGAGCGAATGACCGAGGCAGGCTTGCAGGTGACTTCTTCATAAGTTTATTCTAGCAGCTCCAACCCACTGCCATGTGTCCCTTGTAAGTCCAAAGACCGATTCTAATGTGTCCTTCTCCAGGCAAGGGACCTCATCTCTTTCTGAAGCAAAATAGAATGCATCCCGAAGCAAATCAGAAACAGCAACAAAGAAAGACCTCCTCATTGTTTTTTCTTCTTACCTTCTTTTTAGCAAATCATAGGATTTATTGAGAATTTATATAAAATAACAAGAGAATGCAAGTCACCTCTACTAAGTGTATTTATCAATTTCAGCTAAATGACCTATTTAAAAAATAGTAATATTAGTGCAAATGTAGTTTTTTTTTTAACTGAGCCAATCATAGTCATAAAAATAACTTTCCACTCTATCAGTGGGGTTCACTGACTTTGGGACATTGGTATACTTTATATATTGGACTCACAAAAGGTTATGCAGAATTATAATCTCAAGAAATATTGTCCTCTGAGCTCTGATTAGGATTTTCCTTCATAGAATTGATCTGGTTTTTATTTTTTTCAGAATTAGCTCTAAAAATGTCCTATCTTTATTCCCCATATTTGTTTTATTCTTCAATGGACAACTGAGGTGAAGGACTCCATGCGATTCTAAAAGCAAACTTGGTTCTTATGATTCAAGTTGCATTGGACATTTGCATAGAGGTCTTTGTGTAGACATCAATGCTTTATTTCTTTGCAGTAAATGCCCAAGAGCGGCAAATCTGGGTCATTTTATCAATATGTGCTGATTGATATATTGTTGATATATTTTTATGAGAAACTTGTCGGATTGACTTTCAAAATGAGTGCCCCATCTGGCATTCCTGCCAGCGACATGTAAGATTTCCAGTTGCTCCACATCTTTGGTCACACTTGGTATGGTCACTCTTTTCCATCCTAACCATTATAATGATTGTGTAGTCAAATCTCATGGTGGTGTTAGTCTGTGTTTCCCTCATGATGAATGATGTTGAACACCTCTCCGTGTACTGGCCATCCATGTCCCTTCTTTGTGAATTGTCTATTCAAATCATCTGTCCATATCTTTCCCATACATTGGGAATTTTATTTTCTTATTGTTGAATTGTAAGAGTTCTTTATATATTGTGAACACAGTTCCTTATCAGATCTGTGTTTTGTCAATCGTATCTTCCATTCTGTGGCTCGCCTTCATTCTCTTACATTATTATTTGAAAAGCAGACATTTTCAGTTTTGATAAGGGTCAATTTACTCTTTTTTTCTTTTATAGATTGTGATTTTTGTAATGTTTTTTAAAAGTATTTTTCTATTCAAAGGTCACACAGATTTTCCTCTATGATTTCTTCTGGTGGTTTCTTTAGTTTCAGGTTTTACATTTAGGCTTATGGTCCATATTGAGTTAATTTTTTATATAGTGTGAGGTATGGGTTGAGATTTATTTTTCTTGCATTTAGATATTCAGTTGTTCTAGTGCCATTTAAGGAAAGACTGTCCTTCCTCGACTGGATTACCTTGGACATTTGTTGAAAATCAATTGCTTGATATATGCATTAGTCTGTTTCTAGGACTCTCTTGTTTCACTGATTCCTATGCGCACCCTTATGACCATACTACACTGGCTTGATTACCTTTGCTAAATTTTGGTAAATTTTGGAATTATTTAGTTGAATCCTCAAACTACTTTCTTCTTTTTCAAAATTATTTAAGCTATTCCAGATTTTTCTCCCATGTCAGTTTTAGAATACATTTCTCACTTTGTACAAAAGAGCCATCTGGGATTTTGGCCGAGATTACATTAAATCTATAGATCGCCTTGTTGAAAATCAAGATCTTAACAATGTTGAGTCTTCCAATCTATGAACATTGTTTCTCTCTCCTTTCAGTTCTCTTATCAGATGTTTTGTGGCTTCAGCACACAAAATTTTAGTATTAGAAAAAGGTATCCCTTGATATTTCATGTTTTATGATGCTGTAGTAAATGGTATTTTAAAAAATGTAACTCCCAGTTGTTCATTGTTAAGATACAGAAGTAAAATTCTATACTGGTGACCTTACCAAACTTAATTAGTTCCATAGATTTTTAAGGGATTATAAACACAGGCAATCATTGTATCTGAGAATAAAGACAATGTTATTTCTTTTACTATCATATTTAGGATGATGTGACACCTATTATTGTATTTTTTATTACAAGGTAGGTTTTATTTTTTTCTAACATGAGGGAGAAGATCTGTTTTCTAATATAAGTTAAAAAGCATCAGATTTTTAGAGGTTCATTTTTTTAAAAGATTTTATTTATTTATTTATAGAGAGCACACAAAAGAGCGGGAGGGACAGAGGGAGAGAGACAATCTCAAGCAGACTCCATGCTGAGCCCAGAACCTGACGCAGGGCTTGATCTCACAACCCTGAGATCATGACCTGAGCTGAAATCAAGAGTCAGACACTCAACTGACTGAGCCACCCAGGCGCCCCTAAGAGGTTCTACAAGATCACGTTTCAGGGTAGCAAGGCAATTGCAATGAAATTTTGATTTGTGAAGTCATCAGGAACACTGAGCTTTTGAGAGCTTCTGTGGCCAGAGACCCAAGTGCTCTTTAGATGGACACGCATTGACGCATTCCTCTGTCTTGTCATTTCACTGCAAAAGCTTAGAGTTTTTTTTTTTTTTTCCTGTCTTTCCCATGAGAATGTAATGTCCCTGACAGTGTGCATGGATTTCTGGAACAGTCAGCACACTGTGCTCTGGGCCCAGGAAATGTCATGGAATGCACGGAGCATCCCTCCAACAGCTCACTGGCCCACCTCCCTCGCCTGATGTCCTTTGTGTGTGTCTGCAGGGTGATTGATGGCCGGAACCTCATGCCCTTGCTTCAGGGTGAAGTGCAGCACTCGGAGCATGAGTTCCTGTTCCATTACTGTGGCGCGTTTCTCCACGCTGTGCGCTGGCACCCCAAGGACAGTGAGTACCTGTGGATGCCAAGGTCACGGTCACTCAAGTCCATGCTCAGCACTTTGTTCCTTTCTCCCTCCCCCTCACCCCCAGACCAGTCCTTTTATTCTGGGGTGACCACTGAAAATACCTTCTTGGAAAACTTTCCAAGAACCACTCTCTTTAGAAAGGCAGGGGGATGTCTTGAAGAAATATGCATGTTGAGAATCAGAACGAATGGATGCTTCCAAACGTCAAGTTGTACTACAGGATTCTGATTTCTTAGTATTGTTCTAAAGATTGAATGATATATAACATTAACTTGTGGGCAAAGAGAAAGACCAGGACAAATGCTTGAGAAGGTAGAAGAGCACAAGCTCTTCTGAACTTCTTCTGAGCACAAGGTCAGTTGGCACAGGGATTGGATGTCTCTGACATGTCTTTTCTGGTCCAGGTGAGGCAGTGTGGAAGGTTCATTATGTGACACCCGTATTCCAGCCACCGGGAGCTCAAGCCTGCTTTGAGACTACCTATTGCCGATGTTCGGGCAGCCTGGTCACCTACCATGACCCTCCTCTGCTCTTCGACATCACCAAGGACCCCTCTGAGTCCACACCTCTGACGCGGGACACGGAGCCCTTGTTTGATGTAGTGATCCAAACGGTGGCCAACGCTGTGAGGGAACACAAGAAAAGCATCCTTCCTGTCCGGCAACAGTTGTCGGAATTGAATTATGACAACCCGCGGCTGAAGCCTTGCTGTGGTGTGTTCCCGTTCTGTCTGTGTGACACGGAGGGGAGCACCTCAGCTGTGGGGGCATAAGGAGGAGTAGCAATTGAGATCAGGCAGCCAACATCAGCTGATGTTGTCACCTGCAAAATTTCAAGGAAGGAATTGGAGAGCCAATGGATTTGTCTACTGCTCCAGATTACTAAATGCCCATTGGTTGTGATGGTGTCTGTTAACTTCTTTTCTGCTCTTGGTGATAAGTATGTATCTAAACATGTCTTTTGGTGTTAGAAAACAAGCATTCAGATCCTTTGGCCCCATCGGCTCTGCTGCTCTCCAAAACAAACTCTCCGTGTAAGGTCCTGTGTACATCCAACTAGTTGCTTGGGAAAGGGAAAATGCCAACCATTAAAGCATCATAATTGAAATTATGATTGACTTCGCATTGAGTAATTGAAATAATTGCAATCTGGATAATTGAATAGTTGACAAATAATAATGGATGAAATCGTAGTGCATTGAAAAGAAATAGTCTAAAGTAGCCGTTAAGCCGACCAAAAGGATTTATTTTCATCCACAGAAACTGAATTGAGAGTAGGACGTCAAAAACTTGGGAGGGATCCCTGTGTGGGTTTTCCCCTGAAGATGGGCCAGAGCTTTGATGGAGTCTCTTCTTTCCTTCTTCCTGCACCACCATGATGTACGTATGACTCGTTGCCTGAGTTTGCTAGGGCTGCCTTCACAGATCTCCACAAGCATCGTGGCTCCAAACACAGAGATTCGTTCTCTCTCAGTGCTGGAAGCCAGAAATCCAAAATCAAAGCATGGGCAGGACCGTGCTTCCTCTGAAACTCTGGGTAGAATCCTTCATTGCTTGGATCTGTCCCAACTTCTGATGGTAGTCAGCAATGCTTGGTGTCCCTTGGCTTGTGTATACACCAGTCCTGTCCCTGTCTCCAACTTCTTGGGACCTTCTTCCCTTTCTGTGAGCCCACCCCCAAATTTCCCTCTCTTTAAAAGAACACCTGTCATTGTATTAGTAGGACGTCATCCTAACAACTGCAAAGATCCTATTTCCAAATAAGGAAACATTCACAGGTAATAAGTTTTAGGACATCAACATATGCTTCCTGGGGAGCCCATTCAATCCACAACACTCCTACATAACCAATAAACTATCTGTAATTGTTCTGTAACTTGCTCAGCAGAACACGGCTTGTGTTGTTGGACTGGTATCAGAACCCTGACCATCCTATCGAGTGCCCATGCATAACTCTGAACACAAATAACCGTATTTATATTGGATATTGAACAAGGATTTTGTTTTTCTCCTAAGTGATCCCAGGTAGCCATCTTGGACCTTATTCATCCATAAGAGGATTATTTACAAAAAGGCTGATTCATGTCTCCACCACTCATTTTCTACGGTTTCCAACACATCCTTATTTTATGATCCATCTTATGAGACGTTTCATTTTGAATTTAGGATGTCACAGAAGATAATCTGAGAATTTTAGCCTGAGAAAGATCTTCTGAGACTTTCTCACCAAAGACCCTTATTTTATGGGTGAAGGAGATAGAGTGTGCAGTGATGAAGGGGATTGACCAAGGCCACATAGGAGCACGAGCAGGATGACCTGCTCGAGACCGCAGGTTGGTGACCCCGGATTCAGGAGTCCTCTTATATCCCAACTGTGTCCCTTCCATGTTCCCAAGTCACACGTTGCCCTGAAGGCTGTAGGAAAAAGCAAGCCATGTCCAGCTGAGGACACACTTTCCATTGTGCACCATGGAGAGCAAGTGTGCTTCTCACCAGTCAGGTGTCTTTGGGCCTTCGTGCTTTAGTGGTTCCATCGGCAAAATGCCAGTAACAACTGGACCTCCATGACAGCACTTTTGTGAAGATTCGTGGAGATAATTTCTATAAAAGACTTAGCATATGGTCCCATACAGAGCACTAGATAAGTATTTGCTTTTCCATGAGCTGTCTTGAAGATACCTTTAAATTTTTGAGTTAAAGTATGAGGTCTGTCTGGGGCGCCTGGGTGGCTCAGTCGGTTAAGCATCTGCCTTACAGTATTGTGTAAACATAACTTCAAAATGCACCAAGAAAACAAAACAAACAAAACACAAAAAGATTCATTCGACTCGCTTTATTCCAACACCAGCTTTATTGAGGTGGTCTGGAACCAAACCAGCAATATCTCCGAGGGACACCTGTAAAGTTTAAGGACATACACCATATTGGGGTATTAGAAACATATCAATAACTTTATGGTCTTTGGCTTGCAATATTACAACCCTCACATTTTATGTCTAAATAAGAGTTGAAGGGTTAACACTACCTTTTGTTAAATAGGACAAATCATTCCAAAAGTTGCTTTAAAAATATTTTTTCTGTCAGATATGGTCAAATGAGAAGAATTGAATATTTGAATATTTCTGAGTCTTGAGGCACCTGGGTGGCTCAGTTGGTTAAACATCTGCCTTCAGCTCAGGTCATGATCTCAGGGTCCTGGGATCGAGCCCCGCGTTGAGCTCTCTGCTGAGCAGGGAGTCTGCTTCTCCCTCTCCCTCTGCCCCTTTCCCTGCCCACGTGCACTCTCTCTCTCAAATAAATAAATAAAATCTTTAAAATGTAAAGTATGTCATAAATCAAAATGGCGCATGCCTTGGCCATTTGTCAAAATGGCCGTGGGTTAACCGTTACCTCAAAATGGAGTTGTAGATCATAAAATCCCCTCTACAGAGGCGCCTGGGTGACTCAGTCGGTTAAACTTCTGACTCCTCTTCATTTTGGCTCAGGTCATGATCTCGGGGTCCTGGGATCGAGCCCCAGGTTGGGCTCCCTGCTCAGCAGGGAGTCTGCTAAAGACTCTCTCTCCCTCTCCCTTTGCCCCTCCCCCTGCTCGTGCTCTTTTTCTCTCTCTAAAATAAACAAATAAATCTTTAAAAAAATAAGATAAAATAAAACAAAGTCCTCTCTAGATATATAGTAACTTAAAAATGTCTATTTTCTAAGTTGGTATCGGGAAGGCTGTACCTTCTTTTCATTTTGCTGTGAAACTAAAATGTTTTAAAAATATTTTACGTATAAAAAATTTCTTTCCTTTCTGCCATCCTTAATAGCTAATAATCTAAGCTTTATTGAGCATGTGATGCTTTTAGTCATTAGATTAACTTAACCACTAGGGGGCACACAAATATAGCTGTGTGCATCCCTGACTCAAAATCCCTAAGAAACAACTTTCTAAATGTATACATTTCTTTCTTTTTTTTTTTTTTTTTTAAATAAAGGTAGCATAAGTTTAAACTCCATTGCCGAAAAGGGAATTTTCAAGGGACGGACACTCTTTTTAATGTATCTGCTCTGAGTGGATCAAGAAATTGGCCCCCACCTGCTTTGTGCATTTTTAGGGGTAATTATGTTACATACATGCCCCAAATTGATGGGATTGGGGTGGTATGACCTAAATTTTCTAGTAGGAATCGCAAAAAGCAAAAATTAAAGAAGAACACACAGTCAGAACAAGAGAGAATGCTCAATGTGCATAAATTATCATCTGGATTTTTCTAAGCAATAATACATTGATTACAAGTAGTATCTGTGATGTGTTTTGCTCATCCATCCTGACTACGGTGAAGCATTAATTGGACGCCTAGAAAATTCCAGACAAACGAGGAGCAAAGATGCATCGTTTCTCCTATCTAAGACCCTCTTGTTCAAGGGATTGGGGAAAGAATGGTAACTCAAGGTGGGATACGCACACAAATACTTCTAATTTGTTTTGTTGCACTCAGCAGCTACTCTTCCAATCTGGATATAACGTGTCTAAAGAAGCAGTGCATTTTAAAACCCAAATCTCTCATGAAATGTGACTCTGGATGCCAGTGGGCTTCTGGAGGAAATCCCCAGTTGGATGGATTGGCAGATGGGAAGGACCCGTAGGGCTAGCATTTATGTGGCCTCTGGTACTGAAACCCAGCCTCTGGACAGACTGAGTGTCCAGGACACAGCGGGCTGTCCAGAAACAGCCCAAGTATTCAAGAAGGTCAGTCCGTGTGGGTCGTCTGGATTCCTCGGGGAGGGGGATTTGGGATGAGGGGCACTTAGCCAGCCACCTCTGGATGGTGCCAAGGCAACAATAAATATTTTCCGGTGGCATTCTGTAGGATGGGCGTCAGGATGGAAATATGGATTTCTGACTCAGAAAGCTTGCTACCGCCTCCCCAGGCATGTTCTACACAATCTTCTACTGCATTTAGATAAAAGGCAAACAAAACTTCCACCAGGGAAATGTGAATATCCCCCCACACCTCCCTCACCGTTATCTTTCCTTAACTGTAAGGAAATCCCTACTTCTTTTTAGCAGAATTTTAATCAGTGATGCAGACACCTTGCCACCCCGAAATCCAAATTGAGGTCCGTGCCTGAGGGACCGTTCCAAAAATCTAATTGTTAAGAAATACGCACAATCTGCATGTTTGCAAAGACAGGCTTTGTGTATCTGAACCTACTGTTGTGGGTTCTCAGTCTGAGCGATAACCACGTACGCAAGTTCAGTCTGGGGGTGTCCTCTTTTGTGGTCAGGACGGGCTGTGTAATTTGACAGGCACCGCGCGGAATGAAAACCCTGGGCTCTGTCTTTCAAAATCCTTAAGGATGTGGGGATGGGGACGGCAGAGGGTTAAGCCAGGTGTGGCCATCGCTGGGGGGAGGGGCTCCTGTGTGACTGCATAGGGGTGCGCATCAGGAAGCCCGCCCTGACCGCAGGTGATTTTCCCCGCGAGTGTCTTCCAGGACCTGTGCTGGCATTCTGGGACGAGCTACGGTACTTATCAAAAGCATCTCTGACATTTGAGGTGGGACTGGATGTGCATAAACCTGTACCGAACGCTCTTGGTGTCTAAGATAAGAGCTATCTCTAGGCTGACGCTGAAGGATGGGAAGGAGCTGACATTGCAAGGATCCAGCGGTGGAGGAAAGACATACAACTAGGGTTTATGACCCGAGATGGGTGGCTTCCAGCAGGTCCCTGCAGGCCTGCGTGAAATGGGGAAAAAGCGGTTGAGGTCCCGCACAGCAGCTTATAGGATGTGCCCAAGGGGCAGGGAAGGCGTGGTGGGTTTTAAGGAGGGCAGGTCTTTATTTGGCCATCACTCCAGCTGCTGTGGGGGTGAAGGAGGTCATACACAGGACACAGGCACAGGAGGGGAGATGGTGGTGGCAGCAGACCACGTGGCCGATGATGGTGGCCTCACCCACAGGAACGGTATTAGAGATGGTGAAGGATGCCTGGCTTTTCAACATGTGTCGCCAGTAGAAGTAACCGGACTTGCTGCTAGCTGGTTCTGAGGAAGGGATGCAAAGGAACAGAAAGGATGCTTATCGCACGTGACTTCCCGCTTCCTTGTTTAAGCAGATGGAGAGATGCTGGGGCCATTTGCAAAGATGGCGGCTGGAGGGAGGAATCCACAGGTGGAAAGCTCTGAGTTTGAGGTGGGGCCACCAAATGTCCAGGTGGGAATACCAAGGAGGCGGGACATGGTGAAGACTGGGTAAGAGGCACCGTTGGTCTGGGGATGGTGGGGGGGGACTCCCTGGGTTTGTTCCCTCACACATTCAAGAGCAAAAAGAGAGACATGTTCCCTTTCTACATTGCGTAGACTTGTCTGCTTTGTATGAGAGCCCAGGAGAGACCACGTGGGGGTCCCTCCCGAACTGGGATTTGCAGAATGCCTGTGTTGTCCGGCAGGAGCAGGAATAAAAGAAAGAGTCTGCCGGTGTTAATGAAATCATTTCCAAGTCACACTTGCCCCCGGATTGAAGGTCAGTCTTCCCATGATCGTGATGACAGTGGTTTGAATCTGTAAGTTCACAAGCTCAACGCTCGCTCGGGAAAAGCTCTTACGCCAAACAAGTTGTACTGACTACCTCTGAATTCCCTTTCCCCTGTGGGTCTGTTTTTCCTTCTTTCTGATAAAGGAAAGATGTTCTGCCTTGAGTGTTTAATTTTGTACACGAAGCATCTCTGGCAGGTGGAAAGCGGTGTGTCATCTCCGTTCCGGTCCCTGTGCAATGCTATTGCTTTCCCTGGAGCTGGAGACGGCAAGACAGGAAGGATGTGGCACAGACGGGAACAGCCCTGGGGAACAACTTTCTTAGGCCAGGAAACCAAGACTCAGCTGGACACCCACACACCTTTGAGAGGCCAGGCCCTCACAGCCCCACTTCCAAACAGGTGCCCATTCTGCTTTCATCCAGGAGTGATTCCTGCATAAAGAGACAAAGGAAATGGGTGTTGCTAAAAACTTAGAGGCCAAGAGATCCAGGAAATATCTGTAGGAGTGTCCTAGGGGAGCTGTAACAAATGACCAGAGACAAAGTGGTTTAAAACCCCAGGAATTCATCCTCCTCCAGCTCTGGAGACCAGAAGTCTGAGATCCAGGTGGGGCAGGGCTGCTGGAATCCAGGTGGGGCAGGGCTGCTGGAATCCAGGTGGGGCAGGACCGCTGAGATCCAGGTGGGGCAGGGCTGCT
>NW_022589763.1:1759393-1774604 GCF_004348235.1 Phoca vitulina
TGAGATCCAGGTGGGGCAGGGCTGCTGAGATCCAGGTGGGGCAGGGCTGCTGAGATCCAGGTGGGGCAGGGCCACTGAGATCCAGGAGGGGCAGGGCCGCTGAGATCCAGGCGGGGCAGGGCTTCTGAGATCCAGGTGGGGCAGGGCCGTGCTCCCTCCTGAGGCTCCAGGGGAGGGTCCTTCCTGCCTGTTCCAGCTTCTGGGGGCTCCAGACATCCCTGGGCTTTTGGCCACATCCCTCCTGTCTCTGCTTCCATCCTCACATGGCTTTTCCTCTGTGTGTGTGTCTCCTCTTGTGTCTCTTATAAAGACAGTGATATTGGATTTAAGGTCCACCATAAACTAAAATGACCTCATTTTAAGATCCTTAACTTTATTCCAACTGTAAAAGCCTTTTTTTTCCCAAATAAGTTCAGGTTGAAAAGTTCTGGGATGAAGACTTGGACATATATTTTGGGAGTCACCATTTAACCCACAAAAGTTTCCATATTAGGTATCTGCCCAGTGGCCAGTGGATTATACTGGGTTTCTGTGTGTTTCTGAGGGTTGAAAGGGGACCGATCACAAACTGTTATTCCTGGCCTACCACTTGGGTGTTTTAGCAAAATTAAAAAGTCTCTACGTTTGCTTTAATGAATTTTTATTATAAATAGCAGGGAATCGACGGTTACTGGTTTGACTTGAGTCTTGGATGAATTTGAGGAAAAGTCAAAAGTTGTTAAAACCTTACTACTTCCTGCCAGCTCACCAGACACCTTTTATGCTTCAGAACCAGCAAGAGAAATATAATTTCCGAGGGAGCAGAATTCCATGTACATGTCGACGTCAATGGAAAAAGTAGCTGGTTGGAAACGGGTAGAAAAATGAAGGCAGAGTGACTTTCAAGATTTCGTTTCATTAAAAACAAAGCTTGCTGGTTCTGACCTAAAGGAAAGCATATTTCTTTTTCTTCTTTTTTTTTTTTTGTAAAGGAAAGAATTCTAATATTTGGAGAAAATGGATTGATATTGGCAGCAGAAGAGTAGCTGAATGTATAAAATGGCTATTCTAGTGGGAGAAAGTCTGAAATGATTCTTTGAAATGCCTCATCTTATATGTTATGTTAACCTGAGTTGTGCAGATATCCAAGCCCAGAAGATACACGAGGGCCCATGTGTCACGCAGGTGCACAGAATTTTGTGTATAAAGAAACAAGTCTAGGGGGCACCTGGGGGGCTAAGTTGGTTAAGCGTCTGTCTTCAGCTCAGGTTATGATCCCAGGGTCCTGGGATCGAGCCCCGCATCGGGCTCCAGGGAGCTTGCCTCTCCCTCTGCCCCTCCCCCTGCCCAAGCTCTCTCTCTCAAATGAATAAATAAACTCTTAAAAAAAAATGAAACAAGCCTATATCTATCAGTTCTGCTTATTGGCAAAATTAAATAAACACCCTTGATTATTGTGGTGGTTTGGGTTTGCAAATGCTTGGTATACACCCAACTGCAATTCTAGGGGAAGCATTTTATCTTGCCCTTCATGGCTCATAGGTGCTTTTTAAAAGCCATGTGGAAATTCCACTCCCATGAAAAAAAATTCTTCCACTTCAAATACTATAAGCCCAACTGGTGCTTTTGAAACACTGGGATCAACCCAGAGTCTAAACTCTTTAGCTTTCTAAACATCACTCGTGGAGTTGAAATATTAACGGAAATTGTTAAAATGTTAGAAAAATTCTGAACAGATGGATATACCATAAACCATAAGGTGTCACTGACCCTTAACAAAAGCAGAGAGAGTAATTTTAAAAATTGATGTTGAAACTATAATTGGGTCACACACACACACACAAACCTACGGCAAATCTTATTTATACCAGACAAATGTTAAGTTCATCATTGCCTCTCTCTCGTTAATGCATATCCCAGATCTTGTCACCGTGCATGAAATCTAGACTCACTTGTTGTTTTTGCAGAGTTACATGGAATCATTTATTAAATCCAAATGGAATCACAGCTTAGCTGGCTTCACTGCCAAAGGGCTCTGATCACTTCCTGCAGAGAAAGGAATGTGGACTCTTTGCAAATGCCTCCTACACAGAACATGGTGTTGAAAATGTGGTGGCTGCTTGGTTTCACATCGTTATGTCCATACAGTCCTGGGGAAAGGGATGAAACTGTGCAGATGCATAGGTAGGTTATAGATGAATAGATAGATAGATGATAGATAGATAGATAGATAGATACATAGATACATAGATAGATACATAGATACATAGATACATAGATAGATACATAGATAGGATGGATGAATGGATGAATGGATGGATGGACGATGGATAGATAACAGGTAGATATGGATGGACAGATGGATGGATGGATGGATGGATGGATGGATGGATGGGTGGGTGGATGGATGGATGGATAGATAGGTAGATACATAGATACATAGATACATAGATAAATACATAGATAGATATATAGATAGATTGGATGGATGGATGGATGGATGGATGGATGGATAGATACATACATACATAGAGGGCGCCTGGGTGGCTCAGTTGGTTAAGCGACTGCCTTCAGCCCAGGACTCTGGGATCGAGTCCCGGATCGGGCTCCCTGCTCGGCAGGGAGTCTGCTTCTCCCTCTCACCTATCCCCTCTTGTGCTCTCTCTCTCGCTCTGTCTCAAATAAATAAAATAAAATCTTAAAAAAAAAGGTAGATACATAGAAAAATATGATGGATGGATAAATATGATAGATTATAGATGGATGGGTAGATAGATAAGATAGATAAGATGGATGGAGGGATGGATGGATGGATGGACAGATGGAGGGATGGATAGATAGATGGACGGATGGATGGATGGATAGATAGGATAGGATAGATGGATGGACGAATGGATGGGTGGATGGATAGATAGATGATAGATAGATGATAGATAGATATGATTGCTAGATAATGGATGACAGATAGATAAATTATATATAGATTCATGTGAAGATATTTTATTGGTTAATCATTCAATTTTGTTACTTACTTGAATCAAGAATTATACAGACATGTCGAGTAGTGAAAAAAATGTCCAAGCACCACTTTTTCTGAAGGCTATCTTATTCTATGGTGTATAAAAGACTGTCACCCAAGGCCACCCTCTTAACTTTATTAATACTTCTGAAAGCAGCACTCACTGATTAGTAGAGCCTTTCACTAAGAATTTTTGGGTGTTGAATCAGATTGTCAGTTGCTAAAACAGCCCGAATGAACTTTCTGAAAGTTGGCTGCAATGTTCCGTCTGTGTCAGGCAGGGTAATGTAGGGGGACAGAAAGTTTTTATTGCCATTAAACACTTTGGAGAGTTTCAAACATCAGCAAATGTCTCTAGGTACCCTCAATCATTTTTAAGGTGACATTGTCCTGTTTGGCATCCATCCTTGTGAGGCGCATGTATGTTCACAGCAAATCTTCCTCCATGTGTTTGCAGACGTGCTTCCCATGTGAAACCGAGGACAGTTGGAAGCTCAGATAATTTTTCAAGGTTTTTCTACATGGGCATCTCGACTGCAGTGCACAGTAGGAGAGTGGTGCTCCTCATCATGGATGAGGGCTGCGTGATTGCATGTCATGCAAAGCCCCAAGACCCTCCCCCCAGCCCCGCAAATGCCAGGCAGGCTTGACTCAATTTGACAACAGCAAGAAGCAACCCCACCTTCCCATATCATCCTCAGGAGGGTCCTTGACAGTGGAGCCCCAGGGGAGTGATAAGGTGTTCACGAAGAGCTCCTTTTCAGAATCAGAATGTGCAAAAGCATCACAGTGAAGATAAAAGAGCATAAAACAGAGCATCCAGCTGACAGCCAGAGCCTGAGTGTGAGTGCCCACTTCGGCAAGGGGGCTTCCCCTTAAACACCGTTTTGCTGGCACCCCCTGATGCCCCCCACCCGCATCCACGTCCACCTCTCCCAGAAAATCAAGGAGAGACACCCAGAGTTCGTCTGGGCCCTAAATTAGGATGGGCACACCCATGACTGCCACAATGTGGGAGGAATTTCCCCGATGAGTCAGGATCGAGAAAAATAAGTCGGGGCTTTCCATCTGCTCTCCTGGGGAACGGAGAAAATCTAGTTATCTGACTATGGGGATTTATTTTCTGTCTAGTTGTCTTGCTCGAGGCCTGGGGTGTGTTGGCTTTTTAAATGTACCTGCCCATGGAGTGGGACCTCCCTGTCCCCCCCGCTCCGTCTTGTCTCTCTGTCTCTGTGTGTCTTTCTTGCCTATTAAATATACACACGCTTGGTCTCTGCAGCTCAGCAGGGTGATTCACACCTGGCTCTGGGGGTGACCCTACCCACTCATTTTGCAGAGATGAGCCGCCCCCATGGAAGCCCAGGGGGGAGAGTGATGGCATTTATTTACACAAAGACCCCCCACCCGGGGGTCTCCCAAGAAGGATGGAATGCAGCCAGCTGCAGGGCAGGGAAGACAGAGGCCCCTGACCCAATCCCATTCCTCTTCTGGACCCCTTCCTCAGGATTCGTCCTCCTCAGCATCCGCGGATTCAGTCTTGCTCAGGGTGGTTTGGGGAGTGGGGCAGGCTGGTTTCCGTGCCGCTGTGCATCCACCCGGATGGTATGTCCCGTGTGAGCTCTGGGGCGATTTTCCAAGTGCCGAGAATGTGTTGATCCGAGGGTTTTTGTTTTGTTGAGAATCAGGTTGAAGGGGGGACGTGTCTTTTCTCCGGGATGTTTGGAATAGTCTCCCCGTTGCAAGGATGGACGCTAAGAAACTGTAGGACCATCTAGTGCCCACCATCGAGACATGCCGACACTCTTTACAGTTATCTGCATACTTTTAGGGGACCCGGGACACCTGCCTTCTCCATCCCTTACTGTCCCATGTGGGGGTTCACCGTCTTCCGGCATTGTAAGCTCCAGAATTGGTGTCTTCCATCTCAGGGAGGCTTAGCAGCGGCAGAACTTGACCACCTGTTTTTCTCACTACAGTGAAAATGGCAGGTATGTGTAGTTTTTTTGCAAAGACGGTCGGCTTTTTATTTATCTCAGTCCAGGTCGTGCGGGAGGCTGCTGGGGTTCGGGGCTGACCCCCCCCCAAATGTGCCAACTCTGAATTAAAATTGCTTAGGACACAGCCAGTGCAAGACGCATATGGGGACTCCGTCTGTGGCCTGGATGCAGGAGAGAAGTGTGTGTTGGTGGCTGCCGGGCACCTGGATGTGGGGAGGCGTCTTGATGTCCAGACACGGGGAGCTGGGGGTCAACCAGGCTGTATGCACAATGCTTGTGTTACTTTTCCTGATTTGGTGTCCCAGCCCAGCCTCGTTTGCCCTGGGGATTCCTGACCGATCTGTTGCTTCCTTGTCTGAAGGGGATGGAGGTGGCCAGCTCCGGTCACCTCCCTCCGTGGGGCACCTGTGTCTATGAGCCCCATTCGTACAGGATTAAACTGACGTCTCTTTCCTCCTGTCGATGTGTCTGAAGTCAGTTTCCTTACCAGGCCCGTGGAGGCAACCTGGAAGGGACGGACGGAAAAGCGCCCGAGGCCTCCACCAGGGAAAGGTTGCGGGAGTTGGGGTCACGGGTTCCTCTGGGGTCGTGGAGCTGCGGAGTGTGATCACAACACACATGAAAGGTCCCACGCCGGGACAGAGGCAGACACATACACACACAGACGCAGAACCGAGATATTTATTCCCGAACAGACTTTCCTCCCCGCCCCCAACCGCACGCACCCCAGTCCCTGTTTATTGTGCACCTGTTTCCCCATCAGAGATGCTCGCCCCTCGGCTGCCCAGTGAAGGGCGTTTATGTGCAAAGCCCAGGGCATGGTGCACATTTCCACTTCATTTCTCTTAAATCTTCCAAACTGGGAGCACATAAGCCATATCTGGAAGAACATGAAGTTTTCCTCAAAATCTGTGGTTTCAGGGTGTGACCTCTACTTTTCATTCTACTTTTTCGTTTTGGAGAAGGGATGGTGAGGGGCAGTGTTGCATGCGGCGGGAGGGCTGGTGTTCCCCGGGGCGTGTTGTGGGGTCAGAGACAAGGGGAATTAGGAAGGTCGCTGGTGTTGGGTGCGGATCACAGGCACAACTGGACGGACCCAGCTTCTGAGCCAGTTGACGCTGCTTGGTGTGAAAATGCTTCACCAGCGAAGCGCCGCATGAAAGCCAAGCAGGTGGAACATACATGATATGAAACCCTTGCCTGCCAGAGAAAATGCAATGGGGATTATTGTTGCCATCGGACAGACTCCACTCGGATTTACGTTTATTTAAACTTATCCTTGTACACTGTCTTGCTACCAAAAAAATGGCCTAAAACATGCAGAATGAGAAAAATAAATCTTTGAATTCAATGATACGCATAGAAGAATCAAGCATTATGTATATGGTGAACTAAAGGTGATTGCAAACCCACAGAAGCAAGAAAAGCTCTTTACCTTTCCCAAACTCCTAAAGATAAAGCATATAAATTTTCCCTTTTGTAAAAGGAAATCTACATTTGCAGAGATGTCTCTTACTAGAAAGACAGTTAATTCCAGAGACGTTTCTCATTACCTGAGAGAGTCCTGTATACATAACCAGACAATGCTATTTATCACACACTTCCTCTCCTCCCTTCCCATATCTTGCCTCCTCCTACAGGAAGCCCAAACTCCTTTTCCTTTGTATAGTCTAAGTTGCTACACAAACCCTAATCATCCGACCGCCTCCTTCAGCCACATCTTTCTTTGTGAACTCCCATGGGCACATAAGTACATAATTCAAACTAGTTGTTCTCTTATGAGTCTATTATCAGCTTAATTTGCAAGTCCCAGGTACAGAACATAGCAGGGTAGAGGAAAATGATTTTTCCCTCCCCTATTCTTGGCTTGTAGAAGCATCACCCCATTCTCTGCCTCTGTCTTCACAAGCACTTCTCTAGATCCGTGTCCTCTCCTCTTCTTCGAAGGACACCAGCCATGCCTCCTTCAACTATATCTTTCTTTGTGAAATCCCACGGGTAGATAAAAACATAATTCAAACTAGTTATTCTCTTATGAGTCTATTATCGGTTTAATTTGCGGGCTCCAGTTACAGAACACAACAGGTAGAGGAAAACGATTTTTCCCTCCCCTACTCTTGGCTTGTAGAAGCATCAGCCCAATCTCCGCCTCTGTCTTCACAAGCAGTTCTTCTCTAGATCCATGTCCTCTCTTCTTCCTCGAAGGACACCAGCCTTTGGATTCAGGGTGTACCTTACTCCAGTACAACCTCATCTTAACCTGCAATGATCCTCTTTCCAAATAAAGTCACGTTCTGAAGTTCCAGGGAGACATGCATTTTGAAGGGGGGACACCGTTCAACCCACGACAGCACGCAAGGGCACGCCTTGCATCATCTTCTGCGAGAAGACGGGAAGGAGGTACGAGGAGGTCAGTGGGTCTGGGAGCAGGAAGTGGGGCGAATTCCCTGCTGACGGGTGTTGTCTTTCCTGGAAGTACGTGGTGAGGTTACCTATTACGTGTGTTGGGATGGGGTCGGCTGCAGTAGAGTCTTGATGTTTTCGGAGCACAGAAGGTTGAAACCACACTGGGAGGGTGGGGTGGTTTGAGGCTCTGGTTTGGGGTTGGGGCCCCCACTATGTCAGTTCTGGTGGGGAAGCGCCTTCTGGGTCAAGGGGAGTCTCTGGCACTTGGGGTCCCCCAAAGACACCCATTTTCCAGTTAAGTGTTTGGATGGACAGTGGGTCACAGACTTACAAATTGGGGAGAATCCTTCAAATGCTGGGCCAGGAAGAGGGGGTCCTAATAAAGAGAGATCCAGCATGGGAGGCCAGACATCAGAGAGTGATCTTTTCAAATATGGGTGCATTTTTCTCCCTTCGGTCAGGGCTCCTCACCTCCCCGACTCGTCTGAGCAACGTCACTTCCTGGCACAAGATGCTAAGCACACGGCAGGAACATGGCGTCTGCAAGTCTAATAATCCTACAAGAATAGATTTTGTGGCTCAGGCTGTCTTGTGTGCACGTTCCCGCCAACACGTGGCATCCCACGTGTCTTCTCCGTGATACCCACCCTAACGGGTGTGGGGAGATCCCTCGCTGCGGTTTCGATGTGCTTTTCCCTGGTGACTCGTGATGTCGAGCCCCTGTTCATGCACCTGTGGGCCACACATGCACCTTGCTTGCGTGAGCTGGACACGGATGAGCCGTGTGCGGAAAGGTCACCACGCTGTCAGCTGACATGTTTTATGGGAGTGGCCCTTGGAGTGGCTTGCTTTTCCCGTCACCCAGAAGGCAGACTCTCGGCAGATGAGAGGTGTAGAAAATGAGCCACCGTGCCTTTTTAGAACATTCAAGCATATGTTTTTTTTAATAATAATTTTCTCCTTATACTTTACAAAAATATATGTATATTTTTACGTAAGGATCCATTGATAAAATGTGAGACGTCCTTGTGAAAACAGGCTTGTCTACATGCAACGGCTGTGGTCCTCCTGGGTCCTCATGGTCTTCATGCGGGCAGCCAACTGTCGGTCAGAAATCAGAGTCAGGGGCACCTGGCTGGCTCTGTCCGTGGAGTCTGAGACTCTTGACCTCAGGGTTGCGAGTTCGAATCCCATGTTGGCGGTTGAGATGAATTTATAAACACACACACACACACACAGAAATCAGTGGGAAGCTGGAACTGTGTGTGTCTTCCGTGGAAACCCACAATCAGGTCCCGTGAATCTCTCCTTTGTTGTGCTTTTGGAAATGACTGATACTTGCACTCATGAAATACAGGCTTCCCGTTCCCCGAAGAGATGTTTACAGGTGTTAAAGCCAACCTTGAGTTATGTGGTCCCCCATCAATCCCAAAGCCTCAGGAAGCTCAGGGTTTCCTGGGGGGTGCGGAGATCCGGTAGTGAGACGTGTGGCTCATTGGATTCTTGGATTCACAGCCGCGTATCCGTGTATTGGAGCTGACGCCGTCCACGGCGGCTCTGCGAGGCTGGGAACCATCCCTTCCAAGAACCTGACAGGTGCTCTTCCCAATGTGTTTTCCCGACACCCGTGAAAAATAAGGCTGTTTCAGGCATTCCTAGCAGTGTGATTCTACCTCAAAAAGCAGCTTTGTGAGTGCACAGACCATTGGGAGAAGCCAGGGATCCAGGCGTATCAGGAAATATGTTAAAACTGCAGGGGGGATCATATTTGTCGTGACGTGGTGTATAGCATGGAAATAAAGGTGAGCCATGTGAATGCGTACCGAGGGGAGACTGGACAGATCAGGATAAATAGCTTCATCATGCAAGCCAAGAGGATTTGCTCGTCTGTGTTTTACAGACAGAGATGAATACGCAGGCTGACCCCGTCCTCCCAGCGCATGAGTCAGGCTGCCTTGTCTTCGGCCGGGACACGAGATTTGACGGATGTGAGCTGTGGGAAAACAGAAGGTCTGCAGAGCTTGGGACAGGTGACGCGGACGTGGGCGCGGGCGGGAACGGAGGCCAGAGCACCTGGGTGGGCTTTGCAGGATGCGTGGCCCGTGACAATTATCTAGAAGGGAGAGGAGAGGAGTAGGCTCAGGGCTGCTAGCAAGGGGATAGCAGGTGCCAAAGCTCAGAGCCGTGAGACCGCAGACATTGGGCGCTGAAAACAGGGACCAGGGGACAGACACTTTATGAAAGATGTAGAGATACGGTGAGGGAATCATGAAGATGACCCAAGCAAGAATATGCAAAGGCTGTTTATTCAGAGCTGGCGAAGGAGTGGCCATCGGCGTCTGTGATGGGCAGAGACTCCAGGATAAAAGGGAGGATTCAGGTGTGTCCTGTCACGGGAAGAAGCCAGAAGCAGCTCCCCGAAAGCAGGACATCCTATGAGATCGTTCAGGGGAGCATATTGTGCTGTCTGGGGTTGATCCTAAGGTGGAATAAGGGGTGACAGTTAGAGATCTTGGCAGTCATTGATCCAAGTCCTGGACGTTTGGGGCCGATGGCTTCAGGGGCTCCTGGGCTGTGTGGGCAGCTCGCTTGCGGGTCGTGGCTCAGATCTCTGTTTGTATAGCTGGTGTGGCCCTGGCCCGTTCGGATATTCGGTCTCTGCACGGTAAGGATCCAGGAGCATTTGTCGGGAATGACGGTCATGGACGCGTCTGAGCTCAGGGAGTTTTCCTTCTCTTCTGTTATCCGTCGAGTCCTTCCGTGTCCTCTGTCCTGCTCACACTGGGTTTTCTGTGATGGGAGAAATCAGCTGTGTCTGTGAGGAGCGTTCGGATGCAGAGTGGCTCCATGTGCAAACCCGAAAGCGAGCAGGTTCCCGGGGATTTGTCTGAGCCTGTGTGGGGGTGCCAGCTGCCTCTTGGTGGCATCAGGCATGTGTGACCCCCGCCCCCCCGCAGGAGGATGCAGGACAGAAAACCTCTCTCCCGATGCTTTGCTGTGTGTACCTACTGTCCGCAGGCTTCCGAACACTGCAGTTGCATCTCATGAAACTCCATTTGGAGGAACGTCCCCAAAGGCTGAAATTCCCTTAGCCAGTATCATTTTTAATGCAAACCATATGCTTGAACAGAAAAAAATAGAAGGGGGGAAAAAAGAAATCATGACCTCAGTTTGCTGCACAACAGACGATTCTCTGGTTTTTCACCAAGAGGCAGAGCACTAATTAATTTTAAAAATGCTGACCTCTTTTGAATTATTTTAGTCCTTGAGATGAAAACCATGTGTCATGATCGTGTGTGTGTTTTACCCTTCTATAGGCTTGAAACTCTGGGTGTTTTTGGAACCCTTCTCTACCTCTCAAAGCCTCAAATACCTCATTGTGAACGAGCGTCTTAGGTTACTTTGCTCAGGACCGACAGAACAAAGACACGCATTGTGAGCATGAGAGAGGCAGGAGTGGGTTTGAAGGAGAAGAGGCCACAAACAGAAGTAGTACAGCTAGGAGAAGTGAAGAAAAGTGTACCCAGATTGTAATTTCATCTAGAGGCGGCCAAAATAGGCAAATTATATGAGCCGAGTCAGCCAGAGCCGAGACCCAGGGAAAGGGGGGAAAGACAAGATGAATAGGGATGTGTGCAAATATAATGACAGGGATGCTGGGGGCTGAATTCAGGTGTGTGTTTGTGTGCATGTGTGTGTCTGGGTCAATGACCAATAATTTACTGGTCCTCAAAAGAGAATATTGATTCGGAGCGCCTGGGTAGCTCAGTTGGTTGAGCATCTGACTTTATCTCAGCTCAGGTCTTAATCTCAGGATTGTGAGTTTGAGCCCCACATTGGGCTCCACGCTGGGGGTGGACCTACTTAAAAATAAAATAAAAATGGGGCACCCAGGTGTCTCAGTCGGATAAGCATCCGACTCTTGATTTTGGCTCAGGTCATGGTCTCAGGGTCGTGAGATCGAGCCCCGCGTGGGGCTCTGTGCTCGGTGTGGAGTCTTCTTGTCCTTTTCCCTCCCCACTCTGCCCCTCTCCCTGTTCTCTCTCTCTAAAATAAATAAAATCTTTAAAAAATAAATACATAAAATAAAAAATAAATGTAAAAAAGAATATTGATTCAAAATATAATGAGGTTTGAATCAAGGGCGGCTTGCTTCAAGGAGGATTCGTGACCTACTGACTCATCCTTATGCTTGCCAGTCAAATGTGTTCTGGGGAAAAAAAAAGTGGAGAAATTTCAGCATCAGATAAAAAGATTAAAAATAGAGCTCCAGGAGTGGGTCCATGCCCTTCGCTGGCTGGGCTCCCTTGGGTCAATCCCATCTCCTAGTCACCATATCTTTCTTACAAGTGACTAAGTGACAAGAACATCATAGAGTGCCTTGTGCCTACATGTTATTCATGTCCCCTTTCTGCACCTTTCGTGGATTTTCTCAATACCATATATAGAATTGGTGAGCAAGAAACATCCATGGCCATGAAAGGGATGAATAGGGAGAAGTGGTCTTGATAACATGGGATAACTTATGATTCAGTGTCTTGTACATCGTCATAGTGAAGACCTGCTCTCTGCAGCTCACATCACCGGGTCTGATGAATTAGAAAGTCACCCACGTCTTGTCAGCACCAGATAAAGCCCAGACACCATGAGCTCAAGGACACTGTGACTAGCCAGTGTTTTTGCAGAACAAGGAACTCTTAATACATAATGAGGTAATGTGTGGTTTTCCCAGAATTGGTTTTTGAATAAATGGGGTGGGGGGGAATGTGGACACAGAAATCTGTGAAAGATGTGAAAATGTCAACATCAAAGCCAAAAGTAGTTGGAGCTCTAAACATTCACTTACATTCCATCCCACAGGGAAATGTGGGCCCTTCAAAAGTGAATCAGGAAGATAAATCACTTATGATGGAATTTAACTGAGATTTGGAAAAAGCCATGCTTAGCAAAGATTGCAAAATGTGCTTATTTTATTGCAAAGAAATGCTGCCACAATTTAATTGTTAAAAAAATCTCTAGGGTGATATCAGAGAAAGAACAAGAAATAAGACTTTTAGGGATGATGAATAACTTTGGCAAATTTAACTGACTGAGTTAACCAGATAATTACAAAAATACCCACCTCGTTTTGAGGAGATGGATGCAGCCTATGCCCCTTCAGTAAGATTGTTGCAACATGGAGAACATGATAAAGGAGCGTATACTACCATATATACGGTAGAGTCCACATCACCAGGAGAGCTAAAGCTGGACATATACTACCATATATACGGCAGACTCCCTGTCACCTAGAGGACTGGGACTGGACATATACTCCCATATATATGGCACAGTCCTCCTCACCTGGAGGTCTGGAGCTGGGCATATACTCCCGTATATGTGGCACAGTCCCTTCACCTGGAGGACTGGAGCTGGGCATATACTACATTATATACGGCAGACTCCCCCTTACCTGGAAGACTGGGGCCAGGGTAGGTACTGTCATATACAGGGTAGTAATAGACCCGTGTGCATAATGACATCATTGAAGGCATGCTTGCACCTGTCCACCGAGAGGTCACACCACCTGTGGATTGGGTCCACGTGGTCCCCCATTCCCACACCCAGTGCATGCAGTCACATGCCTGACCCCCCGTACTGGTGGGGAGCCACACCCTCAGGAAAACGCCCCCAAGAAAGCCTGGGCACCCACTCCTGATCCCATAATTCTGAATGCAGGGGTACTCCTTTCCTTGGGCATTGCATTGAGTTGCATTTCTGCCCAGTGTACCTCTTCCTTACACAGGGGAACGCCCTGGGAATAGGGGTGATGGCTAGCTGCCTCTATTTACCTTCGTCTTTGTCAAGGTTTTGCAGAGAAACAGAGCCAATAGGATACATAGGCACGTGCATGTGTGTCTTAAGGAATCGGCTCATGCAATCAAGTGGGGGGCCGGCCAGTCCGAAATCTGTAGGGCTGGCCAGCCAACCAGGTAGGGGTTGATGTTGCCGTTTGGGGTCAGGATTCTGCAGGGCAGCAGGCTGGGAGCTCCAACACAATCTCCTTTTCTTGGTGGGAGCCCGCTTTGGTTTTTTTCTTTTTCCTTTTTTTGCTTAAGGTCTTCAACTGATTGGACCAGGCCCACCCACCTTGTGGCGAATCATCTACTTTATTAAAACTCAATTGATTGTAGATATTCATCCCTTTGGCAAGATAGCTTCCCAACAACGCTGTGACTAGTGTTTGACCAAACAGCTGGACACCACAGCTTTCCGAGCTGGTGTAATATTAACCGCGCATCTTGCAGTGCTCAATACAGCGCATTGAGGTAGAGGGCTGGAGCAGAGCGGGGGGGGAGGGGAAGGTGTGTCCTAGAAATCCAGCGCCAGTTTGCTGAGAAGAGCCCACTGAGGGAGACTCTTGGCTCGCCGCGTGTGTGAACTTGGCGGGGCCGTAGGCTGCACCCACGTTTGGGCAGACATGATTCTGCGTGTGTTTGTGGGAGTGTTTCAGGAAGAGATTAGCCCTGAATCAGACCACGGAGTGGAGCCGATGGCCTTCCCCGAGGTGGGTGGGCCGTATCCAATCAGTTGAAGGCCGACTAGCTCAAAAAACGTAGCTCTTTCCCGAGTAAGAGAGAATTTCTCCTGCCTGATTGCTTTTGAACCAGGACATCCCCGTTTTGCTGCCTTTGGAGTGTGTGTGGAATGTTGGCTCTTCCTGGGTCTCGAGCCTGCTGGCGTTGGGATGAGAACTTACACTATTGGGTAGGTATCTTGGTGCTCCGGCTTTGCCAAATTACCCTGCAGATCGTGGGACTGGTGAGCCTTCATAACTACATCAGCTAATTTCTTATAATAAGTCTCTCTGTATATATGTGTGTGTGTTTATATATATGTGCATATATGGAAAGTTGTATGTGTAACTATGTATCGTGTGTATATATATTCATTATAAACATTAAACATAACTAATAGGATGTACTTGCGTGTGTATTTGTATATATATATAAAGTTACAAGAGGGTGTATATGCATGTGTATTTATATATATATATAAAATTATATATGTAACTCTATATAGTATGTATATATATTGATTATAAATATTAAATATAACTAATAGGGTGTATATGTGTGTATTTATATATATGTACATACATATAAAGTGATATATGTAATTCTATATACATATTCAATATATGTATATATATTGGTTATAAACATTAAATATAACTAATAGGGTGTATTTGTGTGTGTGTATTTATATATATAAAGTTACAATAGGGTGTATATGCATGTGTATTTATATATAAAGTTAAATGTTTATATATGTATATATATATATATTAGTTATAAACATTAAATATGACTAAAGGTTTATATGTGTGTATATTTATATATATGTACATATATAGTTATATGTGTAACTATATAGTATGTGTATATGTATTAGTTATAAACATTAAATATAACTAATAGGGTGTATATGCATATGTATTTTTATATATAAAGTTATATATGTAACTCTATATAGTATATATACATTGATTATAATCATTAAATATAACTAATAGGGTGTATATGTGTGTGTATTTTTATATATATGTACATACATATAAAGTTATATATGTAATTCTATATAGTATGTATATTTATTGGTTATAAACATTAAATATAACTAATAAGGTGTATTTGCATGTGTATTTATATATGTAAAGTTACAATAGTGTGTATATGCATGTGTATTTATACATATAAAATGATATGTTTATATATAGTATGTATATATATTAGTTATAAACATTAAATATAACTAATAGGGTGTATAT
>NW_022589763.1:1774614-1779350 GCF_004348235.1 Phoca vitulina
TATATATATTAGTTATAAACATTAAATATAACTAATAGGGTGTATATGTGTGTATATTTAGATATACGCACATATACATAAAGTTATATGTTTATATATAGTAAGTATGTATATAATTATAAACATTAAATATAGCTAATAGGGTGTATATGTGTGTGTATTTAGATACATGTACATATATATAGTTATATGTTTATATATAGTATGTATATATATTAGTTATAAACATTAAATATAACTAATAGCATATATGTGTAGGTAGATATAAAACCCATAGAATGTGTGTATATGTGTATAATAGGAAGATGTGTGTACATATCTCATCTATTTCTCTGTATCTAAAAATAATGAGTCATTACTTCCAATGACAAGTCAGCCTGCATGAATCCTTGTGCTGACCCCTTTACAAAAAAATCTCTCATCTAAAAATAATGAATTACTCCTGCTACTGAAAGGTGAGCATGTGTTGATCCCTTTACAAAGAATCCTCCTGGGAAGATTAGCCAACGTGACTTATGCTGGGGTCTGCAAAAACAAACCCTATTCCATGGTTCAGCTCCCGTAGGCCCCACAGAGCTGGGAAGCCGGATTCCCTTACTATTGTCCTCGTTTTGCAAGAGAAAAGGCCGAGGCCCAGATCGGAAGGGGAGCTCGGGGCTGAAGCCTGAGGGAGCCTGCGTTCTGCCCCCACGCGCAGGAGATCAGTCAACTCTCAGATGCTCCCTGCAATGTCCGTCTAGACTATGAGTCCCTTTTCGTTATGCACGCGGAGTTCACAGGTGCTCTGCTTTTATGCTTTTATGCTGCGGAATAGGAAACAAAGTAAGGGGCACGTCTTTTCATGAGGAGTAAAATCTTGTCCTGGATCACCCGGGGATGCATGTGGGAGAAGGTGCAGGAAAGCACACAATTTACGTGCTGGATTCCTGCAGCACGTGGGGGCTGGTTTCTTGGAACTGACCTAGTGGGGACTTCCCAGGCAGCCCCCAGGCCGGGAAGAGAAGTATCCTGGCCTTGACCTCCCCAGGAAATCCTACAGCCTGCCGGGCCTGGGGGAAGGACACCTGTTATTTGCACGGGGAGGGGGGGGGTGGAGGAGAATGAGAGGCATTTAAAAGTCTATCCAAGTATCCAAGTATTAGGCTCCACGCTGGGCATGGAGCCTACTTAAAAAAAAAATTTTTTTTTAATAAATAAAAGTATATCTAAGCAAAGAATACACATTTCTTAGCCACAGCGAATAAGGGAACTCAGCATCTCCACTTCCAAGGTCACCTACATTTTCTAGCAAAACTACAAGTATCGCACACACACACACAACCCCAAATACAAATATCCAAAGAAAAGGCACTCCTTTTGCTTTGTGGTTTTTTTTTTTTTTTTAGATGATAGACTTTATTTTCAGAGGGGTTTTCAGTTTACAAAAAAAAAAAAAAAATAAGTGGGAAGTTCAGAAGGTTTTCTGTACCCAGTCGCCCTCGGAGTTTGCGCTATTGTAAACATCTTGAATTAATTTGTTACCATGAAGGTAACCATGAGGCCAGAGTGATACATTATTGTTACATGGCATCCGCCCTTTATGTCCGGATACACTCCAGAAGCTGTAGGTTGTGTGGGTTTTGGCAAATACGCTGTACGTGGGCCCACTGCAGTATCCACCGCAGATCTGGAATGCCTCGACTGGGTGTGATTGATCCAGGGGGATGCAAGCAGAATGGATTGACGATTCCTGACAGCTGGCTGCTAACCATTTGTAAAAATCAATTTGCTCGCTTGGCATCCATCTGAGAATCAGTCTGGTAAAAAGATACAAAGGGTGGAGAAAGGTCATGCTATTCCACACCGAAAACGCCCTGCAGACGGTTGCAGAGGCCATAAACCAACAAGGGACCCTGTGATTTATTAAGAACATAAATTGACAAGCATCCCATGTTTAGGATTGAGGGGTGAAGTGAGCAGCATGAGTGCAATATGCTTTAAGGAAACCGAGGAAAAGAGTATCCTTAGCCCTGAAACAGGGGGTCATGGAGACAGAACCCCAAGACCCAGGCCGTGCTAGTTTCCCCCGTTTACCCCATGTCACTCACACCCCTTAAGCTGTCCACCCACTGCTCCCAAAACCAGCACCAAACACCTGCGTCTCCATGTCCTTACAAGGCTCCCATGTCCCATAAAATGCAGACTCTGTACATCTGGATGTGTCTCTTCTGCTCATGTGTCCTTGTCGGGTTCATTTTTACATCCAGGCGGGGACCCTAAGAGGGTCCACTTCCCTCCCAAGGCAGGGATCAGCTGAGTAGAGTGTGAGAAGCCCCCACTGAATGGAAGGCACATGGGACCAAACGATAAAATCAATGAAAAGTCACACCCCATAAGGCACACGGTACACATGCGTGCGAACTCACAGCACGTTGGATCTGCACAAACGGCACAAAGCTTACGTCCTTTGCAGGCGTTTTGAAAGCTGTGTGCTTTCTCCGTAAACACAATTCACTGAAACATCGCTCCTGTGGTTTCAAGGGAAAGAGGGAGGTTGGGGACAGGCCCCCAGCCCCAGAATGTGTGTGTTTGGCATATTGATTATTTTGAGCTGCCGACACTTGAAAACCGGCAGGTGTGGTTCTCTCTGAACTCACCTGCCTACCATTCCCCCAAAAGGGAACTGATTGTCCGCAATGCCCTCATGGGCATCATCAGCTAGGAAGGTGGATGCTGGTTACAGCCGAGGACACGGACGTGGACCCCACAGGCACACAGACTCTGTCACAAACTCCTGTGTCTGGCTCCCAGCCCCAGGGGTAATGTCTGTGAAATCTGTCCTTGCTGGGGCATGTCTTTAGTGTTTCTATGCCCTGCCGTGGAATATGTATGAACACACGGTGTTTATTTACTCATTTTATGGTTGTGGAGCAATTGGGCTCCTTCCAATTTGGAGGAAGTCGTAAACTTTGGGTATTCTACTTTTTTTTTCTTTTTGGTGATAGTCACCCTATGCACAGACACACACATGCATGTATGTACATACAAATATGTATTTTGTATCTTGTGTATATATAGTATATATATTGTATATTGTATACATTGTGTATCGTATATACTGTATATTGTATATATTTTGCGTATTGTATAGGTAGTATATATAGTATATTGTATATATTTTGTATATTGTATAAATATATTGTATGTTGTATATATAGCATATACATACATGCATATTGTATATTGTATATATATTGTATATTGTATAAATATATTGTATATTGTATATATAGCATATACATACATGCATATTGCATATTGTATATATATTGTATATTGTATAAATATATTGTATATTGTATATATAGCATATACATACATGCATATTGTATATTATATATTGTATATTGTACATATAGCACATCTAGTATACTATATATTTTCTATATTGTATATATAGTATATTGTATATATTTGGTATTCTGTATAAATATATTGCATGTTGTATATATTTGGTATATTGTATATATATTTTGCATATTGTATAAATATACTGTATATTGTATATATATTTGTATATATACATGCATATTGTATATTGTATATATATCACATATTGTATATACTTTGTATATTGTATATATATCATATGTTGTATATATTTTGTATATTGTATATGTACTGTATGTTGTGTACATTTTGCATATTGTATGTATATACCGTATATATATTTGTATATACATACATGATGTGTAGACAGCGTGTGTGTGTGATGCTGCACAGGCATGGGGCCACATGGAACGCATAATTCAGAAAAGCTGTGTTCTTTTCTGATGCTATTTTAACTGATTATACTGCTGAGCTAATAATACGTACTCTGCTAAAATTATTGACATGCGGGGGATCGAATGCAGACACTGTGGGTTTCGATTTCCCCCTGCACAAATGCCTTCCTTACTACGCGTGAAGTCAGCTAGCCCAGCTGTACCTAGACAGTAGGAACGAGTGAGTGTGTTCCGGTACAACTTTATAGACACGCAAATGTGGGTTCCATATAATCTTCACATGTCCGTGAACTAGTTCCGCTTTTGATTTCCTCCCCCCTCCCTGCAGCCATTTAAAAATACACAAGCCATTGTTTCAAGGGCCCTGCAAAGACAGGCAGCACCAGGCGCTGGGGTGGGCGTGGGATGCTGACGGCTGATTTCTCGAGTGTTGGGTTTGTGAATTCGAAGTGAATTTGGGAAGGAAGGGTAAGAAATGCCAGAGAAGACATTACAAATGCGGTGTGTTTATTGCAGGATTTCTCAGCTAAATGCTAGCTGCGTTTGGCATTTTAAGACGGTGTCCTGTTTCTCCTCTATTATGGGATGGTGTCGCCCAGCTGAGCCACTGCAAAGTGTACGCTGTGACAGGCTTCCCTCTCCTGCTGCCTGGGCCACGTCTGGGCCACGTCTCAAACAGTCAGTTCACAGCAAACCCTTCTTAGCAGTAAACGTTGGCGGCTTCTGTCCACCTCAGTACCCCGAGACCAAACAGGGATGCTTTCATTAGAATAAAAGACATCACTGGTTTTAAGGGCATGTTCCTCCCTTTCAAGATGAAGGAGCAACAGAGTTACAAAATATATATAATATATATACCACTTTTTCTCATTTCCTCCCCATGAATGTGCAGGACAGTGAGAAAGGACACACGCTATCCGTCTACACATCACGTATGTATATACAAATATATATACAGTGTATACACACAAT
>NW_022589763.1:1779360-1811921 GCF_004348235.1 Phoca vitulina
ATACGATATACACACAATGTACAAAATATATACAATATATGACATGTATACAATATGCAATACACTCCTTGCAGAGTGCTGCAGACCTGGGAACCCACGACCGTCCACCGGATGGAATAAAGATTTGAAAGAAAGTGGATAGGGTGGCATGAAAATAAGGAAAATCTGCTCCGACTCTGTCTGACCCAGAAATGCTCTTTGGGGAAGGACATTTCTCTACACTTATGAGGAAAGGTATAATAGGATATGTCCAAAGAATTAAATGAGGCGAAGGATTTTTGGAAGGACTCGTGAACCTTTATTTTTCCAAAGGCAGCTTCCTTGATGTATAGCATGGGTCACAGACGGTGTTGGTTACAAGCGTGTTGCCCGCGAATCTACCCAGGAAAAGTACAACACTGTATACTTTTTCTTATCCTCCTGTGTCCCTGTTAGTTCTTGGTTTTTTGTTTCTTTGTTTTTTCCCTGAGATTCTTATCTAGCAAGCATAATAAAAACAAACCTGAAATAAACGTATGCTTTGCATGGAATTATCTAAAGGTGACCCGTCACATTAGCTTGAGAAAAGCAGTGTGAAGGGTGAATGGCTCAGACCCACAGCCGCCACAGGACGTCAGACCAGCAGACAGGGTTGAGCAGGAACGGTTCAAAGTGGGTAATAAACATGCAAATTGACAAACTGACCCCCAGTTGACCAGCATTCAGAGAAAGGGCGTCTGCACCACGATGAGATAGATTTTAAGGACCCCGTTGTGAGGGAAAAGTAGTATTGAACTGAAGGCAGTGGGAAACCCACAGACGCAGGAGGAGTTTTTCTCTGTCCTGCCCTTATCTGCCTAAAAGCAGGGCATAAATTTCCCTTTGGGAAGGTGTCCCCATTGTCCTGTGTGAGGAAGAGCAGTGTGACTCTTAACATGGCAGGTGGGGAGTGGGCACCAAGATGAGTCTACCAAAAGAAAACTTACCGAAAAACTTGTAAAAAAAAAAAAATATTAAAAAAACCCTGTTACAACCCACCCATCTTCTGTTAGTTTCACCCGTAAGTCCTAGTCACCTTCCCATAATTTAGCACCTCTCAAAGCCCAAACCCCCTTTCCTTAAAATGGTATATATACTCCTGAATGTAGCTACTTCCTAGAGTTTTCACTTCTTTTCTGGAAACGTCAGTGCCTCTGAAATATTCATAAAATTATATGTCAGACTGTCCTTTAACAGTTTAATTCACAGCCTCCAGGAACAGTACCTAAGAGCATAGAGGAAAAGTTTTTCATTCCAACTGCAGTCAATGTTTCAACTCCCGGGGCTTGGAAAATGGCACATCTGCTTCCCAAAAGCTTGTCTGCAGTTATTCACTATTCCTTATTTTCCCCCACATTGTTCTTCAGTTCATCACGTCAACTACAGCACTAAACTCATCTCGTTTACTCCCTTAGCCCAACGGACTATCAGATCTCTCCCTGACCGTGGCACCCTCTCTGTCATGTCTTCTGGCTCTTGAACACTGTGACCTCTTAGTCCAAAATCAGCAGCAAATGCAGGATTTATAATATTCACCAGTTCGGGTTCATCCTTCCAACACGTTTGCAAGAGCTGGTACAAAAATATGCAGTCGGCTTGCCTTGCCCATTTAAAGCCCCACTAAGTCTCTCAAACCCGATTTCTTCCCACTGTGCTCTTGCTTGCTTTATCCCGGCTGGATGGGGTTTATTTCTGGTCCTTAACCTTGTGGGCTTAATGTCCATGCAGAGGTGGTTTATTAGCTGCCCAGACTTTGTGCAAGACCTGCTTCTGCATCAGAATGCCCTGGGGGGCTGGGATCACGCACAGGTTGTTGCCCCCTACCCTGTAAAGTTCGTGGGACAGTGGGTTTGAGGTGGAGTCTGCCCTTCTACGTGTCCTCTGTGCAAGCTCGTGCTGACCTGCAGCCTTCCAAGGCTGAGCAGCGAGCACCCCCTCCCATGCTCCAGGGAGTCCGGTTTATGATGACACCTGATATAGCCCCTAATTCCTTCCCATCTTGGCACTCATCCTAAAACAGCTACCAGATCTTTGTAAATTTAATTATTTCTGGGTTTTTTGTTTGTTTGTTTGCAATAGAATTTATTTTGAAATCATTTTAGGTGTGCAGGAAATTACAAAGGTGCATTTGCACCCAGGTTAGCTTCCTTGGACATGGTGCATCTGTCAAAGCTACAAACCCAGCACGGGTTTCGCGACATTACTCGTAGCTATATCCAATAAATGCACCTGTGCGGCCTTGTTTAAAAAAAAGTAAGGTAACAAGGAGCTGGAGGGGGGGAGAAATTGGGAGTTTGTGTTTAATGGGCATAGGGTTTCGGTTTTGCAAGATGCCATAGTCCTGGAGATGGATGACACAGCTACGTGAATCTACCTCCCACCACTGACCGGGACACTTAAAAATGGTTAAGACGGTCAATTTTGCTATGTAGATTTGACCATACTTTTTATTTCTTTTCTTTTCTCTTCTTTTCTTTCCTTTCCTTTTCTTTTTTTTTTTTCTCTTCTTTTCCCACAATTTTTAGAAAGGTACTTAGCAAGTTGGTTATTTAGGTGAAAAGCTAAAGCAAAAGAAAAAAAATTAGCATGTACAATAAAGCCCTGTTTATATGCAAAGTGGGCAGGACCTATATGTGTCTATGCACATTTATTTGTATGGCTGTCTTGGGTTCAAGTGTGTACACATGTACATAAAGGTGGAACCATGCGTGACCTTGGTGGGTTTATGATCGAAAACACGGAAAAAGTTGGTGTGGAACCTCTTCATGAGATATTTTCTCTGCTATATTGAGTTTAGCAACCGTTCTGCCCAAAGTAAATGCACCTGTGCAATCCGGGAGTTCTGGAAAGTTCCATCCCTGGAACCAAAAAATGTAGGTGTTTCTAAATCGGTGTGGATTTGGTTACTGTCATTGTTTTCCAAATTTGAGGCTTTATTTAAAAACCTTTAGTTCCCATCCATGTCTGACTTTCAAACACAAGCAAATGTCAAAATAAACGAAGACGTAATAAAAAAGGGTTCTCTGTGAATACTGTTTATCCTTGTTGGTCAGGCTTTACAGATAATTTTCCAGGTTGCTTTTCTATTTATCACTTTAATTTTTGGTGCAGAGAACTTATGAATCCAGAACGACCAACCATACCCACTTCAATTTCTTCTAATTGTGGGTAATAACATTTCTCCCACCTCCTTCCTTCCCTTTCTTCCTTCCTTCCTCTTTCCTTCCCTTCCTTCCCTCCTCCCTTCCTTCCCACCTCCCTTCCTTCCTTCCCTCCTCCCTCCCTCCCTTCCTTCCTTCCTTCCTTCCCTCCTCCTTCCCTTCCTTCCTTCTTCCCTCCCTCCCTTCCTTCCTTCCTTCCTCCCTCCCTTCCCTCCTCCCTCCCTTCCTTCCTTCATCCTTCCTTCCTTCCTTCCTTCCTTCCTTCCCTCTTCCCTCCCTTCCTCCCTTCCTTCCTTCGTCTTTCCTTCCTCTTTCCTTCCTTCCTTCCTTCCTTGAATGGCTTCACTGAAAACATCTAATTTTTAGACCCTTATTACAAGTGCATCCTTCTGCTCCAACTCAACTGGAGAAGGAGGATGCTGATGAACAGATCCAGAGAGCCAATCAGTTAATGGGGAGGGGGCTTTGAGAGTTATTCAGACCGTCCCTGATTTACGATGGTTCCACTTATGATGGTTCAAGTTTATGATGGTGCAAAAGCGATCGGCATTTGGTAGAAACTGTGCTTGGAATTTTGAATTTGGACATTTTCTGGGGCTAGGGACATGTGGTACCATCTTCTGTCACCATGTTGGACAGCAAGCCATTGTTCCCAGCAGCCACACAATTGTAAGGGTCAACAACCTGTACGCTGACGACCATTCTGCACCCACACAACCACTCGGTGTGTTCCTTTCAGTACAGGATTTGGTACATTGCCTGAGATCATCCACACATTTGTGTGAGATGACTTTGCCCAACTGTAGTCACCATGAGTGTTGGAAGCATGTGTCAGGCAGGCTGCGCTAAGCTATGATGTCTGGGGGGTCCTGAGTTTTAAATGCATTTTGACTTAGGATATTTTCAAATCAAGACGGGTTTATTGGGACATCACCCCAATGGTAGGTGGATGAAGATGCCCCGTCCCATCTATGTCTTCCCAAGATCTATCGTGTGGGAGTGCTCCTGCGATTCTATCTCACCTACATCTTCCCAGGATGATGGGCGTGGGAGTGCACCTGCAGAGCTGACTGCTAAGACACAGAGCAATAAGCAGAAACCATGCATGCATCCTTTGTCATGTGACACTGCACGGATCAGCTCTTCTCTTGCAATTTCAGCTTTACCTTCAAAACAAGATTGAACTGGATCGTCTCGAACATCCCTTGTGAAATTCTCTGAGTCCTACGTAAGAAAGAGCAAGATAATTTTCCCAAACTTTTTTATTCATTTATTTTTGGTAATGCAGGCAGATTTTCATCCTTTGTATTCCTTGTTTCCACTAAAACTTTGGGAATGAGATATGGGACATCCACAGGTTATTCCAGGTGAATTTTTACTCCAACACCAGAAAGGATGATTCACCTTTGAGAAATGTTGGGTGACTCAGTTGTCACTACCGTTTGAGGAAGGAGTAAGAGCTGGAGTGGGTTTTCTCACAGCAGAATGCCTACTAAATGCAATTCTCCCATGAGAAGTGGCAGAAGGTTATAAAGCACATCTAAATTTCGTGAAATAAGAATACCCAGGTAGAAGCAGGTGTAAATTTGAAAGGAGACAAAAAGAGGTAACCTTGAGTAACGGCATATCCAATGAAACAGATCTGCTAATGGAATAAAGAAATCCAGCCCGAGAACTCAGTGACCCTTTTGAACCACTGACTCAAACGCAAGACGTTAACTTGTTAATGATCAATAATGACTCACGTGTGAAGGGCTAGGAATTTTAAACATCTGTCACTTAACATGTTCTCATTCCCCCAATCGAGCCTTCTGGCCATAAATAAATCAGTCACAATTATGGCTCAGCCTCTGGCTTGACCTGATCTGTGTTAATGAATAAAAGGAATGAGAAATATGCTAGTATATTCCATATTTTATGATTTATTATTTGTTTTACTCCTGTGACTTTATCTTGGCCCCAATTACCCCATAGCCTGACCTCATTCTTGCCTTGAAATATGACAGTATGCATTATCTTCAATAGCTGCTAATTGCTCCATTCCAAAGTCATTATTGAGGGAAGATAGGAAAAATATAAATAGGAATATTTCATATGCCTGCCAAGTATTCATTATTTTTCTTCTTCTTTTTTGTTAACCAATCTGCCCTCATCTGATGGAATCATTTTTCATGAAGCTGAAATTGTTGTTTGTCCTTGACCACATTGCCATTTCACCCAGATCATCAGTACAAGGACACCCAAAGGCTCTTAGAGAAGGGACAATTTTAAGAGGTCCATCTTGGTAGTTGGGTTGTCTGAGCATCCTCAGGCCCTGGAACTGAGTCACGGCATGAAATTGCCCCCTTGCCGTTGACCCTAGCAGGTAATTCCAGCAACTGTCCCATCCTTGGCTTAACTGATGAACACAGGAGTTCGAGATAAGGCTTTTGCACAGTGGTGTAGCTGACCCAGGAACACCTGGAGAAGTGGTGGGATGGGTTGGGTATGAGTGTTCACAGTGTCAAAACACAAGTGATTTGAATGTTTCCTAAAGCAAGAGGCAACAGGAGTAGAGCTCAACTCAGTAAAAAAAAAAAAAGTGGTGCACGCCCTTAGACGCATAGGCTTGACCTCGGCTGGGCAGGGTGTGCCTTCCTCTGGGCAGGGTTATGTGTGAACTGCCAGCCTGGCCTTGACAGGTTTCTTCTTCTTTGTTCCATTTCACTAGACTCTTTGGATGACACATTCTCTCTTTCTGGGTATGTTCATACATGCCTTCAAGTTTGGTTGTGCTCTATGAGTCACTCTGTCTCCCTGAGGTGAAGATTTCTATCTCCTTCTGTTCTGATTTATTACAGTTTACATTTTCTCCCTTGCAACTCTTCCTTTCCAGGTAACACGTGTACCTTGCCCGCACTACAGTCTCCAAAAGAACAAATAAACACATGAATGCTCAGTTTGATTCTAAATGATGACAACCCTGGTGGTCATGATCATCTGTTTAGGGAAGACCGTCTGTGACTTGGTGGTGGTTGTGATCATCTGTCCAGGAAGAATAGTCTGTGACTGGTTGGTGGTGGTCATGATCATCTGTGTCCAGGAAGAATAGTCTGTGACTGGTTGGTGGTGGTCATGATCATCTGTGTCCAGGAAGAATAGTCTGTGACTGGTTGGTGGTGGTCAAGATCATTTGTGTCCAGGGAGGATGGTCTATGACTGATGGGTGGTGTTTGAGATCATCTGTCCAGAGAGAAAAATCTATGACTGGTTGGTCATGATCGTGATCACCTCTATCCAGGAAAAACATATCTATGACCAAGATGGTGAGCTCTGATTGTCTCTGATTGTCTCTGTCCAGAGGGAACACTCAATAACCAAGATAGTGGGTGGTGATCATCTTATTTCCAGTTTTATTAGAACAGAAGTTTGAAATGTAGGATTTTCTACATCAGTCTCTTGTCCAAGAATGCTTTGCTATCTAAGAGGCTCAAGATTTCCTGACAGAGTGGGCTCCTGGGAAAAACTGAGTAGAGAGTAGGTCAAACTTGTTCTGGGGGTCCTGTAGTCCCACCTCCTGCAAGCTTGCTGCCCCCAAAACACATCCTTCTGGCATCTCCCTGCCCACGTGAGACGTTCACTGCGTCTGCGCTGCCGAGAGGGTCTTCCATGTTCTAGAAATGTTTCCCTTCCTTCCTCAGGTCAAGCAGTGCATGTCCCATTGACCCCTTTCTTGAGGCCCTTGGCCCTTGAGCAATGACCACAGCGATGGCACAAATGGCCTCAGTAATGGTCCTGGGGACTTCTAAGTCAAAGTCTAATGTTTACAGGTGTATTTGCCTCTCATATTGGAAATTTGAATGCCTTGGCCAGTTGACAGACAGGGCTTAGCAAAGGGTCAGGGACCCGTCAGAAGTTCTCCAGGAATCCCTCCATGCTGATGCTGAAAATCCCATCCCCGATGCCAGTGGTCCAGTCTCATTGGCTGGATTGAGGTGGAAACTTCTTCTATGCATGTTTCGATAGCTCTAAACTTTGTTGAAGACATTAGATTCATTCCTCTCTCTCTCTCTCTTTCTTTCCCTTTACTTTTTAAAAAGATTTATTTATTTTTAGAGAAAGAGAATGAAAGTGAGCAGGAGTAGGGGCAGAGGGAGAGGGAGAAAAATCCTCAAGCAAACTCCCTGCTGAGTGTAGACACTCAGCAGTGTAGACACCCGACACGGGGCTCAATCCCAGAACCCTGAGATCACGACCTGAGCTGAAATCAAGAGTGGGCTGCTCAACCAGCTGAGCCACCCGGGTGCCCATGTTTCTTTTCCTTTAAAGGAAAGATAATTGTATTGCCTCCAGCGATGTCATATTACATAGAGTAGACAGACACAGGCCAGGACTGAGCTTGGTGGAAACCATTTTTCTCATTTGTGCAGGAAGGACTACGTGGCTGTAAAGCAGAGGTGGGACTCAGGAATAGTTAAGAAGCACAGGTGGGATGGTGGAGGAAATCTGAGGGGACCAAGAAAGGTTCTTTGGCAGTGGGATCACTGGACACGGACATAAAATTCTTCCACCCATGAGTACTTGTAACACAGGTTTTGGTGCTAAGAGTCCAGGTAAGAGAAGGCAATATGGTGGCCGCCATGTAGTAGGGACCCGAGTTGAGCACAATGGGACCAGAGGAAGGACCTTGGGGAACTCCACAAATGGCGCATAGGGTTTTCCAAGAACCCTGGAGAGCCCACCTATGGGGGAAAGCAAAGAGTCATTTCCATGTTGCTAATTAGACTGAATATTTGGACACACAACCCGGAGGGAAGTTGACAGTTGAGCACATACCCATACATATAATTCTGTTTCATGTTGAAGTTAGTTTATGGGGGGTGTTCTTAGCAGAGCAGATATTGTTGAGGTTTTTATGTCCATCTTTTCTTGCCAACCAGAGAATGGAGCAGAGAAAGAAAAGTCGTGAGAGACGTCAGGCTAGTGTTCTTAGAAAATTCATCTTAGAATCATTATTATTATTCCACTTGAAATCATTAATTATTATAGCACTTGATTGAAAAAAGTCCATCTGTGGAAAGGCCCAATCTTTGTTTTTGAACGAGGAAGCTTCTCTGCGGACCGTCTCTCTGGTGCTTTCTTTCCTGAGTGCCCTTTGCCCATGGAGGATTGCGTGTGCACGGTTTCACGGTGGCCTTCAGAGCAGCGTGGCCCACACAGCCAGCTCAGATATGCTGGTCTCTGCTGCAGGCGGCACTGTGCAGCCACGGGGCTGGCGGTGGAGGGCATTCTGCAGACGGGGGAAGTGCATGCCCATTCCTGGAGGCAGAAGGAGCATGATCTGACCCCACCGTCACCAACAGAACAAGCCACTTCCTAGCCCTTAGGGAGACACAAAGGAGAGGTGGCCAGGCAGAGGGGCTGCCCGTGGAGAGGTAAATCGCCATCCCTTCCCCTGTGGAAGCAAGGCTTCCCCTCCTATAGTGGGTAGGATCTGCTGGGAATGTCTTAACTTTTGAAGCTAGGCAGCGGTGAGATCACCAGCCCCGAAGCGCTGATAGGGTTTCAATGGAATTCACTTGCATTCAGTTTGTTTAGAATGGGAGTTTCCTGCCCAGGGCCTTCAAATTGCACAGGGGAGCCTGGGCCCCTGGAAGTCAGCAAGCCCACAGCTCCGAGGGCTGAGCAAACTGCCCCGTGGGACCGGCCGGGTGATGACAGTTGCTTTGTGTACTTGTCGAGAAACAAAAGGCGATGCTAAGGGCATGACAAATGGTGAGGAGGAGGAGGAGGAGGAAGGGCAGGGGGGGACGGGATTTACACAGTGCCGCCGAGGCTTTGATGTGGGGGCAGGCTCCGTCGGATTCTGTCTGCCAGACACCCTTAAGGAGGAATTAGGAAGAAAGCAGGAAGTCCCCGCGGGGTTGCCATGGCACCGGCTCTGTTGTGATACTTTGGCTGCAAGCTGTTTCCCTCTGTCCCAAGCCAGCGCCAGCGGGGCGGGCGGGCGGAAAGATGGTCTATGGTGAAAAGGCCACAGGGTTGAAAGTGGTTCCTGACGTGCAGACAGAGTGGGGCTGAGAATGAAATTGTCATTTGAGGCATGTCCCGAGCCTGCTTCGGATATGAGGGGCACAGACCCTTTGCAGCAAGCAGAAGGGGCTTGTTTGGTGAGCAGGCGTATGTGGTGTGGTGTGAAGGTGCCGGGCAAGGTGTACGCAGCAGGGCCCAGGAATGCCCGGGAAGCAGCCGTGAAGTCCTTCAGCAGGTCAATGCATAAATAAACCGGGGTCCACCCCGACGATGGAATATTATTCAGTGTTAAGAATAACTCAGCAGTCAAACCACGAAAAGACATGGAAGAAACTTAAATGCACGTCACTAAGGGGAAGAAGCTAATCTAAAAAGGTTTTATACCCTATGATTTCAGCTCTAGGACATTCTGGAAAAGGCAAAACATCAGAGATGGTAAAAAGATCGGGGGTTGCCTGGGATTGGGGGAGGGAGGGATGAGCAGGTGGGGCATGGAGTGTTTTTAGGGCAGTGAAACTACTCTGTATGACACCATAGTGGTGCATACATGTGATTGTACATTTGCCCAAATCCATAGAATGTGCACCCCCAAGAATAAACTCTAATGCACATTAAGCTATGCATCTGGGTGGTGATGTTGTGTGGCCGCGGGCTCATCACGTGCGCCAAACGCACCCTCTGGTGCTGATAATGGGGGAGGCTGTGCATGTGTGGGGACAAGGACGGGTGCACGGGAAAACTGCACGTGCTTCTCAATTTTGTTGTGAACCTAAACCTACTCTAAAAACATCTTATTTATGCTTTTGATTCCCTTGCCTTTGGAGACGTGTCTAGCAAGAAGCTGCTGTGGCCAAGGTCACAGAGGTTGCTGCCTGCGTTCTTCTCTAGGATTTTGATGGATTCCTGTGTCACATTGAGGTCTTTCATCCGTATTGAGTTTATCTTTGTGTGTGGTATAAGAGAATGGTCCAGTTTCATTCTTCTGCATGTGGCTGTCCAATTTTCCCAACACCATTTGTTGAAGAGACTGTCTTTTTTCCATTGGACATTCTTTCCTGCTTTGTCAAAGATGAGTTGACCATAGAGTTGAGGGTCCATTTCTGGGCTCTCTATTCTGTTCCATTGATCCATGTGTCTGTTTTTGTACCAGGACCATACTGTCTTGATGACAGCTTTGTGATAGAGCTGGAAGTCCGGAATTGTGATGCCACCAGCTTTGGTCTTCTTTTTCAACATTTCTCTGGCTATTTGGGGTCTTTTCTGGTTCCATACAAATTTTAGGATTATTTGTTTCAGTTCTGTGAAAAGTGTTGGTGTTATTTTGATAGGGATTGCATTGAATGTGTAGATTGCTTTGGGTAGCATAGACATTTTAACAATATTTATTCTTTCTTTTTTTTTTTTTATTTTTTTATTTGAGACAGAGAGAATGAGAGAGAGAGAGAGAGAGCACATGAGAGGGGGGAGGGTCAGAGGGAGAAGCAGGCTCCCTGCCGAGCAGGGAGCCCGATGCGGGACTCGATCCAGGGACTCCAGGATCATGACCTGAGCCGAAGGCAGTCGCTTAACCAACTGAGCCACCCAGGCGCCCCAATATTTATTCTTTCAATCCAATGGAATATTACTCAGCCCTCAGAAAGTATGAATACTTACCATTTACATCGACATGGATGGAACTGAAGGGTATTATGTTGAGAAAATAAGTCAATCACAGAAAGACAATAATCATATGGTTTCACTCATATGTGGAATACAGGAGCCAGCCCAGAGGATCATAGGGGAAGGGAGGGAAAACTGAAGGGGAAGTCATCAGAGAAGGAGAAAAACCATGACAGACTCTTAACTCTGGGAAAAAAACTGAGGGTTGTGGAAGGGGAGGTGGGTGGGGGCATGGGCTGATGAGCATTAAGGAGGGCACGTGATGTGATGAGCACCGGGTGTTATATGCTACTGATAAATTATTGAACACTACATCTGAAACCAATGATGTGCTATATGTTGGCTAATTGAATTTAAATTAAAAAAATAAAAACATCTTATTTAAAAAAGAGAGAACGAAAGGAATACAGTATTGATACATGCTACTGGATGGGTGATCTTAAAAGCCATAACAGTAAGTGGGAGAAGCCAGAGGCCACTCATTATAGATTCCATGTACAGGAAATGCTCAGCAAAGTAAATCTATAGGCACAGCAGATTACCTGGGAACGGAGCCAGTGGAAAGGGGTTAACTGTAAATGAACTCATAGGGATTTATTGGCGTGATGGAAATGTCATAAGATTGGTTAACAATGAGATCGCAGACTTCGGTAAACTTACTAAAAATAACTCGTACACTTAAGTGAACTTTACGATGTCATTAAGAACAATGGAGGCAGAACGCACGAAAGCCAGCGTTCTACTGGGATTGATTAAGCGCCGTGTAGGAATAATAAAGTCCCAGTGTGGAATGCTAAGCTCTGTTTACAGAGCTTGGGTTCTTCCATTTTAGGACTGAACTCTGGACCTGGCTTTTTATTTGCAGCTCCGTTAGGAGCTCATCTGCAATTTAACCTGAGTCTGGATTAGAATACCTGAAGCCATTAGTTCAGAACTGTTGGACCTGGGGTTGCATTACAACTTTGCCCTGATGGCTGTTTGACTGTTGGAAACCGTTTCCTTACATGGGAACATGTGTAATAATACTTGTATCTCAGGGCCAAGGAAAAGCATTGATAGATAGATGAGATCGATAGTGGATGGGTGGATGAAATAAATAGATGACGGATGGATGAATGGATGGATGGAAGAATGGATGGATGGATGAGATAAATAGATGATGAATGGATGAATGGATGGATGGATGAGAAAAATAGATGATGGATGGATGAATGGAGAGATAGATCAATACATCAGTTGATCAATAGAGAGATTGAGAGATAGATATAGATAGCTAGATAGATAGATAGATAACCTGTTGAAGGATTTCCAAAATTAAAATTTAAAATTGTTCCTTACTGGGACTTACGAAATTTTCTGCATGCTCCTGGCCATTGTTGAGACATGTCTTCAATTCTTGTACATCCAGTCAATTAAGGAAAAGCATTTGGGCTATAGGATTAGCTGCGTGGAGACAGAGGAGAGAGGTGTTTGGCTCATGCCATACTGTGTATATTTACAGTCCTTGCTCACCCTCAAGTGCCTCCCACACGGAACTGCAGTCTGGAATGTGTGGCCTACACATCTCACACAATACTTTCTCCCAAAGGCAAGTAAAGCATGACCGGCTTCGTCTGAGGCAGAACAAACATTGTTTGTATTCAAAGTCTTCGTATTTTCCTACCAAACCTTGCTCAAGATTAAATGCCACCAGCACGGATAGATATGGCAGTTTGCTTCTGGTTATTTCTCTCCACACTATGCTCCCTCCATCCCAGTACCAACCTTGTCTCCATGAGCTCTTGCCTCTACCCAAACCACGTGGTGCCCTCCGCACTTCCCTGTGGGAGACTGCTTTCCAACAAGGATTAGGTGATGGTCGTTGCATTAGTCTGAACTTGAGCCAGTGTGTTTCTAGTGCCATGGTGATATGCATCTACATTCCATTGCTGCTCAGTCCATGCAAAAGGAAGATCACAGTTCCCAACCGAGAGGGGCAGGCGTGTTGTAGAGTGCGAGGAAAACCCTTTCCCTGGTCCCATACTGCCCTAATCACAGCTCCTCATGTAAAACTATGCAAAAACTATGTAATCACGTAAAGTTGTATCAGAAAACAACCGAGTTCGATTTCTGTCTCTACCAACCATGGGTTCATGACCTATGATAAGTCATTTTGGCTCTTTGAGCTCCCATGTCTTCACAGGTCAAGATGGAAACACCGGTTTCATGACCAGTCATGTTCACTTGGAGGGGTTAAGTGACAAGGTCTCCCAAATGTCAGCATTTAAGCCAGCAAAGTTTCATTTCCTCGTGTCATCCTGTGCCCACGGAGCATCTCCAGGGGTTCTTGCTCACTGGAGTCACTTCCAGTCCTGCCTATGGGTTTCGTCCTCCTGGATCACAGCAGACAGGTCAGAATTGACAGCATGGTCCCCACTCAGCTACAGGGGGACTCATGCTGTGTGTGCAGAAGCACAGAGCAGGAAATACTTGGTGCTCGGCAAACATGGCACCTGCAGAATTGTTAGAAGTGCCTTTGTGCGAAGACATCCAAATGGCCAACAGACACATGAAAAAGTGCTCAACATCGCTTGGCATCAGGGAAATCCAAATCAAAACCTCAATGAGATACCACCTCACACCAGTCAGAATGGCTAAAATTAACAAGTCAGGAAACGACAGATGTTGGCAAGGATGCGGAGAAAGGGGAACCCTCCTACACTGTTGGTGGGAATGCAAGCTGGTGCAGCCACTCTGGAAAACAGTATGGAGGCTCCTCAAAAAGTTGACAATAGAGCTACCATACGATCCAGCAATTGCATTACTGGGTATTTACCCCAAAGATACAAATGTAGGGATCCGAAGGGGTACATGCACCCTGATGTTTATAGCAGCAATGTCCACAATAGCCAAACTGTGGAAAGAGCCAAGATGTCCATCGACAGATGAACGGATAAAGAAGAAGTGGTGTATATATACAATGGAATATTATGCAGCCATCAAAAGGAATGAGATCTTGCCATTTGCAATGACGTGGATGGAACTGGAGGGTATTATGCTGAGCGAAATAAGTCAATCAGAGAAAGACATGTATCATATGGCCTCACTGATATGAGGAATTCTTAATCTCAGGAAACAAACTGAGGGTTGCTGGAGTGGGGGGTGGGGTGGAAGGGATGGGATGACTGGGTGATAGACACTGGGGAGGGTATGTGCTATGGTGAACGCTGTGAATTGTGTAAGACTGTTGAATCTCAGATCTGTACCTCTGAAACAAATAATGCAATATATGTTAAGAAAAAAAAAAGAAGAAGATAGCAGGAGGGGAAGAATGAAGGGGGGGAAATCGGAGGGGGAGAAGAACCATGAGAGACGATGGACTCTGAGAAACAAACTGAGGTTCTAGAGGGGAGGGGGGTGGGGGGATGGATTAGCCTGGTGATGGGTATTAAAGAGGGCACAGTCTGCATGGAGCACGGGGTGTTATGCACAAACAATGAATCATGGAACACTACATCAAAAACTAATGATGTAATGTATGGTGATTAACATAACAATAACAAATGAAAAAAAAAAAAAAAAGAAGTGCCTTTGTGGTCATCCTTTTTATAGTTGTTTCCCCATGGAAGAAAGGAGAAAAGGACACAAAAACAGACCACCTGAAATGCCAGTCACTGGTATTTTCCCCACTCTGTATTTAGATAATCATTAGTGGCTCTTTGAGTCAACTCCCTTCTTTGAGGACCGGATCATACAGATCCACACTTCAGACCTCATGCTTATTTTGGGGGTTCATATCCATTCTAAATCAGATTTTAAAACACATAAATGGGGGAAGGTTCCATAAGCACTTCCCCGTGGCTATTTTTACAGGAGTCCTGGTCTTGCAATGGACCAAAAAAAAAAAAAAAAAAGGTCAACATAAAACTTACATTTGGGTCCATTGAAACCAGATGCCCGTATGGATCACCACCCTACAGAGTTTCATTTTGTTTTGTTTTCAAATACAAGAGTACGCGATTCAAAGGTCCACCCCTTTGTGTATTAACAAAGGGAGGTGGGGTTACAAGGTAGCTATGGGTGCTTACCTCTTCATTTTGAATCTCCCTGACTCAGCGGATACAAAGAGACTTCCATCTCACATGCACAAAGCATGTGTTTTTCCCCGGAGTGCAGAACACAACAGGGAGGCTTCCATTGGATCCATTATGTGTGGGGATTTTATTGGTGGTTGATGGCTCAGGGGAGCATTTCAGAGCAAAGTAACAAAACTGGCCAGAAAAGTTTTTTTTTTCTCTTCCCACAAATACTTTTTAAACAAAAGAGTCTGTTCACTTTCTATAAAGTAAGCATGGATGTGGGTTCAGAGCTGCGGTATGGTCCACTGGCTGTGAACAGATGCCTAAGAAATCCCGCTGCTCATCCATACAGATGGTGAAGGACACGTCTCTGATTTCCTCCCCTGGGTACTGTCTTGTCCTCCCAGGAGGCTGAGACGTTTGTCCTCCTGAAGATCAGCTCTTCCTGGACCGCATCGTCATTAACCACTGGCCTCATCCCTGTGGTTATAACCCGTGTTTTCTGTATTCAGGCGAATAATGCAGTCAGTGACTCCGCCTTATGAGCAAAATCGCCTAAGACCCAAAGACTAGCCATTGTACATGTTTAAAAATTACCTAAGAATCACTCCTGGGTATCATTAGGAGCTAAAGCTATGGAACAAACTCAAAGTAATGCATTAGATTTCTGTAAATATTGGCTTTGGGTCGATTTTTTTTTGAAAAGGCAAGGGGTTAATGGGATACCTTTACAAATGGCATCTGTAATTAAATATGACTGTTTAGAATGCATTAGGTTGTGGTTAGGAAAAAATTGGCTTTCTCATAGTTTATTAAATAAAAAAAACCCACAAATAAGTAAATACATATTCTCAAAGAGAGTTCCCTTTGGCAGAGAGATTTCCATGTGGTTGCTATTTGCCAAATGAAAAGCCCAGTAGGCTGGAAGAATTTACTGGAAAGGGTAGTAGAGGACAGATACTCTGCTGTGTTCTTTTTTTAGGATTCTTTTGGGGAATTAATTCTTCAAACTCAGGGTTATTGCCAGGTACTTCACAGTAACCAAGAAATTGTTGTTTCTGTAAAGGAAGTAGAGCTTGCATTCACGGTGTTGGCTGCGTTGTGGAGTCAGGCTAACAGCACAGGTGTCCTTCTATTGCCCCATGAGCAAGGGTGGTACCCATTTGGCCGTGGAAAATATGGAGTCAGCCATCCTTATATAGGCCACCTGAGAGCAGGACCCTCCCTCGTTTGTGTGGGGTGCTTTCCTTCTGCCCTTCCTCCTTCCCTGGTTTCCATGAAAGTGGTCAATGGAGGGAGAGGAGGGACTGTGTGAATGTGGAGTCTTCTCATGGTGCCCTTTTTGGGGGGCACTACAGACATCTCATTACGGTCAGTGTTCTTCAGCTGCACGTGAAGGGTCTCTGTGGTGGGTTCCTGTTAGAGGCCATGCGCAAGCATGTCGTGCACTCCTAAATAAATCTCAGTGTACAAACTAGACATCTGCACGCACACCGTAGACACAGGGCATTGGTCTGTCTGAAGGCTCTGAACAGAGGACTCGGTTGGCAAAATTCTAACACAACGCTTGCCAAAACAGGCCAGTTTTCTCCATGTTCTTAAATTGCGAGGACTCACAAGTGGCCATGGTTTTTAACTTACATGGTGCTCATGGAAGCTCTCTGGGGAACATGGTGGCCATCGGTCGTTTCTCTGGATTCCTTCATGAAGCTCCCGGAGAGAGAGTTTTTATGTCCAAGGCTCCTGATGGGAGATGCATGCTTCCCACTGTCTGATCCTATCTCTGCAAACTTGGCTCCCAAAGCACCATCACTTTCTGCGTTGGTGTGACTCAACCAACTCCCATGGACTGTGTGCTACAAACCGGCTTTCTGCAAAATGTCAGTCCCAGACAGTGGTCTTGGTTATCGTCCATGAGTCCATGAACAGCCTTGGAAATTGGCAATTAATATGGTCACGTCAATACCAGCTTACCCGGCTTTCTGTGCAGGTGGGCCCAACTGAATGAAGCCCGATTAAGTCCTCAGTGTGTTAATCCAGTTAGGGTTGTGCCCAATCCCAACGAGGACCCAGGCAATACAAGGGAAAGGTATGTCAGTCTCCAGGTAGAGGGTGTTGATCGAGCCTTCACAGTGGACAGGAAAATAGTCTCTTTCACAGTAAGGGAATGTCTCTTTACTAAAAATTATGATAGTTTGTTCATCATGGATTTTGGGGGGCATTTGTTTTATTATAATATTGCATTCAATTGAATTTTTTTGTGCCCCTTGGAATTTCATGCCTGAAGTGTTGATCCCACTTGTGTTAATGTAGCCCTGCCTTGAGTATCACGGCTGATTTTAAAGTATATATATATTTATAGTGTATATATACTTTTGTATATAGTATATATATATAGTGTGTATATATATATATACTTGTGTGTGTATATATATACTTTTGTGTATATATAATTTTACACATACAGAATTATATATGTATATGTATACATATGTATGTGTATGCATGTTATATACACACATGTCTATATACATATATGTAATTTTGGATGTATAGAATTTTATATGTTTAAAATATAATATATATTATATTAACCACAGCTTTCTAATTGTATCAAAATACATTACATATGTGTGTAGATACATATTTATATATAATTTTTAAAAAGCTGTATCATATGCAGATGTGTATATGTACATGCATGTATGATTTTGTATGCATGAAATTCTATACATATACAATATGGTATGTATGCATGTACATGGACATAATTTTAACCAGCTATATATACACACACATGCAGAGGTGTACGTAATTTTTATATGGATAAAAATTGTATACATGTAAGAAGATGTATTTTATTTTTTTATTTTATTTTTTTAAAGATTTTATTTATTTATTTGAGAGAGAGCATGAGATAGAGAGAGAGAGCAGGAGAGGGGGGAGGATCAGAGGGAGAAGCAGGCTCCCCGCTGAGCAGGGAGCCCGATGCGGGACTCGATCCCGAGACTCCGGGATCATGACCTGAGCCGAAGGCAGTCGCTTAACCAACTGAGCCACCCAGGCGCCCAGAAGATATATTTTAAATGAGCTACATACATATACACACATACACGTGTGTATATATGAATATTATATACATAAAATATATTATATGTACTTACACAGATGTCATTGAATACATGCACATATGTATATATGATTTTTTTTTAACCCGGTGTGGTGGCCAAGGCTCAGGTAGGATAAGGTGGGAGAAGCAACCACCTCGGTACAAAATTTCATCAATGAGTAAATCCAGCAGCCAAAATACATAATATTTTAATTACACACACATACACACACAGTGCTCAGGGACCATAAACCTTTTCCCATAAAGCAGAGAAATGGAGTGTGCAGTAAGCCCTGCTTTGTAAGTTAAGACACTAACCTGTTTCATAAGAGACCTGACCTCTGCCCTCAGCTCTGGGAGGTGACCCCTAAGTCTGTGCAATGTCCTGCCTGATAGGAGCCTCTGTTTTTGGCCGGAGACCTTGGAGCACTGGATCTTCTAATGCGATTTTGGGTGGTGGGCTGGCTGGGTGGTCATAGCAGACCGTTTTGGGGGGAGCTATCCACACTAGAGGTAGTGTTGTCATGTCAGGTGGGGGCTTTGGGTCATGGAGTGTCAGCTCAGACCTCAGGAAGGGCTGGAGACATGCGGGCCGTTGACCATGGAGCCCCCAGTAGACACAGAAGCTGACCTGAGCTCCCCTGGTTGGCATTGCTTTATGCACATCATTGTCGGGGAGCTCCTACTATCTTCAGAAACACGGGGACGGGTCCACAGGAGCTCTGCCTTTGGGACTTTCCTGGACCCTGGGCCATGCTCCTTTCAATCTGCCTCCTTTGTCCTGTGCCCACAGTATACACCAAAACCACGAGTACGACCACTCTCAGGGAATCCTGGGGTCCTTCTCGTGAATTTCCAAAACTGAGGGTGACCTCAAGAGCCCCAAAACCTGTAGCTGGTATCAGAAGTGGGGGGGGGCTACCAGAAATGGTTCCGTCTAACGGGAAAGTGGCAATCTCTTGCATGTATGCTGTCTTAGAACCAATGAAATGTAGCTCTTGGAGGTTCCTTTCGATCTTGGGCTTCATCACAGCAAAATCTGTTCTATTTTTGTTCGTGTGTGTGTGTATGAGAGAGAGACACATGGTTGGGGCTGCCTAATGAGGTTCTAATAATAATGCTTCAAAATTACTGGAATTCAAACCTGCGAGTAGAAACCTGGAAATGCATGGGCCATGCATGACTGGCCTTTGCTTTTCATATTTTTCTGGGGATTTATCTTCTTTGCTTACTTGCATCCGCACATCTGTTTGCATTTAAATCTAGCGGAAGGAACCTGGGGAGGCTCCAATTTATTTTTCGTGGAGGGATTGGGAAACACAGGCACGCCACCCCCATCTCTCCCCCACACTGATCCCAGTTCATGATAAGGAGCATCTGCATCTCCTACACTGGCGACATCCAACAGGGAGAAGATTTCCTTCCAGACACAGCTCCTTGCTGGCCTGCCTGTGACTTTTAGGAAGGCAAGTGATAAACTGCCATAACCCGTTTCCGTAGAGTCTGCCACACATGACTTGGCAACCATTGGACCGTTTGCGAACAAAAAAGGCTTTTTTATACTGAAATGTGACCAATGTCAGAGCATGCAAGAGGAGACCTGCCTTCTCTTTATGGTGTTGTTGGCTTTGCAGTGGATGGAATTGGAAGCGGGTTATCAAGGCAGGGCTGTGGGTCCAGCTTTCCAATATGAATAACAGACGGACATGTAGAGAAGCTTGGCAGACGCAGGATTTTGGTGGGTGACGCTGTGAATATCACTATCCTGCGAGCCAGTGGGGCCAGTGGGGGGCCTGGCGACCACCATGAGGATGGGTCCTGTAGACTGAAATTCCCATCCCCGATTTCAAGCCGTGGCTTCTCTCAGGCAGAGCTGTGCCCACCTGACATGCGTCTGGAAACACAGTACGTTGGCAAAAGGAATCCCTTTCATGCGCAGAACTGGGGAAGGTGCACACATCCACCTCAATACCACCACTTTCATGAAGCCAGGCAAATACTTGAGAAGTGTGTGGTGAGTGAGAAACAGCTTGTGTTTGTGGCACAATGGTAATGTTTCGGAAGAGCCCACATTGACTCGGCATGATCTCTACACTGTGCAGACACAATTTATTTTCCCAAAGACTTGGGATCCAAGAGGCCGACACCAGCTTGCTCCCCAGGAACCAGTTGGGTGAAGCCATACAAATCCCGAGCCCTTGCATGGAGATGATCTTGGGGAATCCCAAAACCGTGATGATGTGAACATTTCTACGAGCACAAAACTATTTTACAACAAAAAATAACAGTCTCTTCTTTGTGTTCAGGCTGGCGGCAGACACGTCTCCAAGAAAGCATGCATGTATCTTGTGTTTTATTTTATTTGTTTATTGGCTTCTGAGTTTTCTCTGCAAGAAAGACGTCGTTGGAGATTCTCAACTTATAAAAATATATTGTGCCCGAAAAGGCGCCCTTGGGAATGTTTGCAGCTGTATTACTAGATGATGAATTTATTACAGTTTCTGTAATTCTTCCAATCTTGACTAGAGTAACCAAATGCAGACGTTCCTCAAGAATAAACCAGCACATAGATGCTGAGTTAACACTTCTGTAAGATTGCTGTTTCTTCAGCCTCAGGAGGACAGGAGGTACATGTTGACCTAAGCAAGTGCCCTTTTAGGTCACCGATGCAGCGTTTTGTCCTGCAAAATGGACCATGCAGCTCTCCATGAAGAAATCTGAAGGAGGAGGATTTTATGTTTCACTGTGCCCATCAAAAGCTATTACTGGTTTGGAGTAGGTTCGATCAACCACAAGTACAATGGCATTTTATTGCTAGTGGAGGAAATGAAAAGAGTAATGAAGCTCATCTTCCAAAACAATAGCACGGGTTGAAGGAAAACCCAAGCACAACTGATTCCATGAGTCTTACAAGATTTCACATGACTTCCTCAATGCTTAAATCCTTATCAGGTTATTCGAGGGGCTGGCAAATGATGACCTTCAGGTCACATCACACTTCCCACCTGTTCTTGTCTGACCGTGAGCCAAGCGTGGTTTCTACACTTTCAAATACTTTAGAAAGTTCAAAGGATGGATATCTTGTGACACGATGTTTTATGGGCACATGGTCATGCTAATTCACTTACGGATCACCTTCGGCTGCTTTCAGCAATGGCCAATGAGGTGTTGCAGCAGCCCATATGGTCCACAAGGCTGCAAATATTTATTATCTGGCCCTTTGGAAAGTTTGCTGCTCCCCAGTTTGGAAAGTTAGTTAGGCAAGCCCTGGTTTTGGAATTCTGTGGGTTGGGGACAGACATGTAAGTAGGATGTCATCCATGCACTCAGGGTTCTTGCAAATAACGTGAGGAGACAGGACAGGAGAACAGTTGCACATTAGAAATCAGAGACCCCAAAAGGGGAAGGGTCACATTGATGCTGGAAAACTGTAAGGAAGACACGCAACGGGGAGCAGGATCTTTGGGAATTAGTAGGGACAAGACAAGTCTTGGGGAAGAAGGTGCATCAGAATTGCAGGCGATCCTTCTTCAAGGTGGATGCATTGGGAATGGCCATCCTTCTAGTTGGGTATGTTACCTGGGATGTCAAAAGCATCTTTTTGGATGGGGCTCAACATCCCAATCTACTATTCTGTCCCCCCTTGCCACACTGTATCCACAGCCTCAGAGCATCCCCTCTTGTTGAAACCCATGGCCCCTTTCCAGCCCCGTATCTGTAAACGGTGAGTCCACGATTCCTGACTCGATGGACGGTGTTGGGAAGAGAGACAGAGGACAGGTGTGTGTTACTCTGGATGGAATCTACCCTGTACGTTCTGATTTTCCACCTTTGGGGGAAATCCCACGAAATGTGTGAAAAGTCAGTCAGCTTCTTGAAAAGTTATTTCACACTGCCACATGTTGGGCATTAGATCATAAATGAGTTAACTTCCATGCAAAGTGCAATAGGGAATCCAGTAAGATTGCAGGAAAAAAATTGTGAAACATCACATTTACAAAATCACGGTTCTTCTAGGGTTTTGATGTCTTTGGAATATGCTTTGGCTTCCCCCTGCAATTTAAAAGTGCCTTCTTTGTTTGAAAGCCAATATTTGTTCCCTAAGGTAACGAGCAACGAGCGATTCCATAAAAGAGGTTATACAGGTAAGGTATTGGTTAGGAAAGTATGTCCACTGGTCACCAGGCTCCACTCTGGAATACTTTTAAGTGCTCTAAAATCTTGTATTTGCTGTCATTTAACCTTTATTATCTTGTGTGAATGGAATATGCTGAAATTATCATTTGGCAAAGGGCTTTGTCAACTGGAAAGAAGGAAGAAGGGAATAAGGAAGGAGGGAGGGAGGGAGGAAGCAAGGAAGGAAAAGTCACCATATGAAAGAGGACACTTGGCCTGTCCCTAATTATCACAAGGACTATGAACACAATTATTTTCCTTATTGTCGGAGGTGGCCCACGGTGCCCACGGAGCCATCAGCAGTACCACGGGGCCAATGGAACCACCACGTTGTTCGTTGCCTTAAGGTACTGGCGGCAGAGCTTTATGTGACCTGTGAGACCATCGGACAAGTGCAGGGCCCTGGAAAGTTCCATCCGTGTCCCAGCCTCTGCTTCACTGGGCACAGAGCACTGCTCAGAATTTAACCAGGAAAATGGGTCAGAGGAGGGTGAGCGCAGAAAAGGGAAACAGACATCAGAATGGGATAAATATCATTGGTAATATGTTTATGCTACACACACATGTTCATTGCAGCCCTATTCCTATTTGCAACGGCCAAAAGGTGGAAGCAACCCGAGGGTCCATGGATGGATGGATAAACAGAACGTGGTCCATGCATAAAATGGAATATGACGCAGCCTTGAAAAGGAAGGATGTTCTGCACCTGCTATGATGTGGATGGACCTTGAGGACACGGTGTTGAGTGACATGAGCCAGACACAGAAGGACAAATCCTGTGTGATTCCATGTACACGGGGCCCCTAGAGGAGTCCCATGCACAGAGACAGAGAGTAGATGGTGGGGCCAGGGGCTGGGGGACTGGGATGGGGAGATAGAGTTTGAAGGGAACAGAGCTTCAGGTTGGAGAGATGGAAAGTTCTGGAGATGATGGTGGGGATGTTTGTACAACAGTATGAATGTGCTCAATGCCACTGAGCTATGCACTTAAGGTTACATTTTATGTTCCTGGTATTTTACCATAATCTTTAAAATTTAAAAATGATGCTACTGCTTTGTTATGGAGTCAACATTCATTCTTGGGAGAATCTTCAAGATCTGAATAAAAACCGTCAGCCTGGGTTCTGGAGTAAGGAAGCAGTAGGTTAATTTTGTTTGCTTCTGAACAGCTGGGCCACTTGGCCTGTCCCTCATGTTTGCAGAGCATTTGGCTGCTTAATGTGCTCCTGGCAAAATCCCCAAGAAGAGTTTGTAAACAGAGCCTAAAACAGCGTGGGGAAGGGCTGTGTCACGGGAGTGAAGACACTGGGAAGGCAAGGGTCCATGATGAATCTGGGGTGACCCAGAAGAAGGCACGTGAACTCTGGCCTGTGCTGTGATGCACCACAGCCTATGTGTGCCTCATGAGGAATGTCCCCTTATTTGGGCAGTTGTGGGGGTGTGGAGCTGGCCAGCCCCCCTCAGATCTCACCCCAGGGAGGGGGGAATGTCTAGTTTGATGAGCTCTGACCTGCTTGCAGAGAGCTTTGATGCGTCCTCCCCTCCACAGAGGGATAGAACCCCATAAATCTCCAAAAGAGCTGGAGTCTGCTGGGGCTTCTAATCCACCTGGAAAAAATGCATTCCCAAATGCCAACAGACTTGCAGATATTTGGGGACAATAAACAGCATGAGCAGGTGAGAGGATGAGCACAGATGGATTAATCCTGTGAGGGACGTGGATCCTGCAGGGAAGCCACTTATTCGTACCCTGGAGGGGGCTGAGAGAGGCAACCATTCCCCAAAGCAGAAGCAGGGTGAAATGGGAATGGAGGATGGGAATGGAGCTTGGAGGTTCCCTTATATAATTGCTGCCCTTGAGATTGAAGAAACTCGGTGCAGGAGCTGAATTTTAGCAGAGACATGGCGGACACCCTAATGAATGACACAGCAGAGAGATAAATTTGTATGATGCAGAACAAGATGTAGATGTAGACAGAGGATGAGATCAGCTTTCAGAAAGCAGGCGTGGTGGTGTTTCACTCGGGTAGCTGTGCCCAAGGAGGTTTTGGTCGTCACATCTGGAGGGGGTGCTGCTGGCATGGGGAGGGTGGAGACCAGAGATGCTGCTCAATGCCCCGCAGTGCACAGGATGCCCCCCATCAGAGTGGTGCAGCCCCGGATGCCAATAGTACCAAGGCTGAAAGACTCTGGGTGAGATCCAGCAGATCCAATCCTACCTTAATAAAATGTTTCAAAAATAGAGGAAAGACACAATGATTGGAGAAAATACAAAGAAATTGTGTGTGCATGCATGTGTGTGTATAATAACATATCAATATTTCACATATAAATATAAACAAAATATATAAAATAAATACAATAAATATACAATATACAGTAAAATGTATCAAATATGTATTTCTAAATATGTACATAATTTCTTTGATGACATATATAATATATATTCTATGTATATATGTATGCATACATAATAAAATGCATAAATGTTATATATAATGTAAATAAAATAGCTGACCAAATCATCAACCCACAGAATGATGAGCTCAACAGTGATTGTTGCCTGAAGCCACTAAAATTTAGGGTGATTTGTTACACAGTGAGAACTAACTGATGCATTGGTACCAATGCAGACCCATATCCTCGAAGGATAAAGAGAAAGTGAAGTTACCCCGGGTGAAACAACTGTCAGACTCCACTAAATATCTCATCAACAATATTGGACATGAAGAGACCATGGAGCAAAGCCCTCCACTGTCTGTGAGGACATCTTTTTTCCCCTCATAGGATTCCAAGCCTGGTCAAACTTGTGAGTCAACGGGAGGGGAGGGGAGAAAGAGGTGGATGTGGAAAACATCAGCAAGTTGACATAGTAGACCTCCTTTCTGCAAACAAAACAAAACAAAACAAAACAAAACAAAACAAAGCAAAACAAAATTCGATGTATTCCAGACCAAGTGGGAAGAAACGGTGGGGCCCAAGAAGCAGTAGGATTAACGGTGGGGCCCAAGAAGCAGTAGGGATCACAGTAGACAGGCTTCAACAGCTCCCAGAAAATGTTTTCGGGAAGACAGCATATAGTGGGATTGTAAGAGTTGGATCCAGAAGATCTTATTGAGGAGATGAAGGATATTGCTTCTTCAACAAAAGGAAAATAATTAGAAAAAACGACTTGCTGTTCAAATTAGGTCTTAATGTGAAGCAAACAAAAATGTGGAAGGACTTGTTTTTTTGATAGGTAATGAAATGTAAGAAACAATACTCTCAAGAAAAACAAAACAAAGACAATTCTCCATTGTTCAAGGCAATTCCAAAGGGACAACAACAACAACAACAACAAAACCACTGTGAATTCAGCAAATCCTTTGAATTAATAATGTTTCAATTAAAATAATTTCCTCACATTGGGTATAATTCTGTTTTCCTCTTAAACTGACTTTCTACTTCACTGGATATAATAATTTTTCTTGGGGGGATTATCCCAAGACTGGTTTAAGCTTTGAATTGTTTCGTTTTCATTTTAAGTTCATTTTAAGTTTAAGTTTTTAAAAAGATTTTATTTATTTATTTGAAAGAGAGAGTGAGAGCATGAGCAGAAGGGAGGGGCAGGGGGAGAAGCAGACTCCCTGCTGAGCAGGGAGCCAGATGTGGGGGCTCCATCCCAGGACCCTGAGATCATGACCTGAGTCGTAGGCAGATGTTTAACCTACTGAGCCACCCAGGTGCCCGTTTCATTTTAATTTTAATGCAGTCCTTTTATGAGTGTTTATCAAATTAGCCTTATAATTGATTTATTCAAGAAATAACTACATTTTGCTCCTTGAGAAGCTGAGCTCCTAAGACATATTATATGGTTTTAAAAAATTCACTATCTTCAGGTCCTTTTACTTTTAACTTAGCAGCATTGTTTACAAAATAATATCTTCTTTTGTGATGTGTGATATTCAGTTCAGGTGTCTTTGTTTCCATTAAATGAAATGAACTTGCTTTTAAAGTGAAAACATGAGCTCTCACTATCTCTGGGGGAGGCAATCGGGGACAATTTTAATTTTCTTCTGATACTTTTCAATTTCCTGTATTTTGTCTCTTATCCTATCATGTCCTAATTAGAAAGTAAGAATGACTAACCCCACCAAGGTTTACATGGCTTTAGAAGGAGTTACTTGTGTTGACTTTCAGGTCAGACTCTAGTTTCCATTTTGCAGAAACAATTGGATGGGTCTCTATCCCCTTTCCAACCTTTCCAAACCAATAAATAAAATCTTAAAAAAGGGGGGTGGTGGTGGTGTTTTCATTCTGCATCACTTTTCAAGTAAAAGAGAACTTCTAATAGCTCCCTGGATGATCTAAACTCATGTCTCTACAAAAGTGTTGTACATCTACACTTAACCCACACAGGATGTGGAAAGTGGAACCAGGCATGGTTAGCTTGGTACAACCATCATTTCCCTAAAATCCTTCCTTGGAATATATAACCTTATGAAGGAGTAATGTAATCCCATCAAAATGTGGGCTCTGCCCCAACAATTAAGCAGAGGGAGGGTGAAGATTTGCATCAAGTTTTCGATAAGAGTCTGCTGAATTAATATAGTACCTGTGTCCCAAAAAGTTTTCTCTTCTGCAATCACCGTACTCAAGAGCTCTGAGTACCAGCATATTGTTTCTAGGCAGCATCTAGTTAACCGTGAAAAATCAAAGATTAACAGTTCTTTCTTCTTCTTCTTCTTCTTCTTCTTCTTCTTCTTCTTCTTCTTCTTTTCTTCTTTTTGCTTCTCTCTTTAGAAATCTTTCAACATATTTCAATTTCCTTTCTTGAATAACTTGTTAAAATTAGCCGGAACATCTATAAGAACACTGGCATTGGCTAATTTCAAAGTAGTGTGCCTCCAATATCATGAAATTCTGGTTCACGCTGGCTTGAATAACTGTGGTCCACACATAGAGGGAACGTTAGTGTTATCATTTTCCCACGTTATAGTGTCAAAGTGCTTGGATGTGGTGATCCATTTGGTTTCACTGGTGGTGCCTATCCTTTGTGAGAACTGAAGTTTGGGGAGCCAGATTGGCTCCGAGGTCAGGAAGGCAAGACCTTCACATTTCCTATTTATGAAGCATTGTCTTCTTAGAATGCCACTGGGCTTTCTATATTGGCATCTCGGTGGTCACATACTTGCATAGAGCATGGAGAACCTCTATAGTTTTTTAATTAGTATTATCTTTGGATAAGAATGGGGAAGAGCTCATCTTGTCCAAGTTTGAAAGAAAAGAATTTTTCTACGTGAAAATGAAAATCCCTGTTGAGAGAGAGGAATGGCATAATCATACACAGTAAGCCATCAGCAAAATTTCACAGGATCAGAAACCCTCCAAGGAACTCCACTTTTGTTTGCGTGTCCACGTTTGAGATTAAATTACACAGTTATTTGGATATTTCAGGTATGAAAATTGCTCGAAGGAAAAATTGGATTCTGTTGTTGCCAGTAGAATTGGTCTATCTATGTTATACAATTTTAGTAGCTAGGCATTTCACTTTTCATCAGTGGTCACATTGATATGTGCTAGAGATCAGCCATAAAAACACAAACTGAATGTTTTGGAAGATTCCTTGTAGCATCTTAATTCTTTGAGGCTCTGAATTGTGTTTTATAAGTTGCCCAAATTAATTAGATTTCACAACACGTAGGTACTTCTGGGTTAATTGATTACCTAGCATCTCCCTCTGAGATTAAACTTAAGATAAATATCGGATGTTATTATCTAACACAGTATGATAAATAATGCCTGTGTCCTTGTACCTTATGAATGTCCTATTTTAAGTGCTCCTTCTTACCTTTAAACTTTGTTCTTTCTTCTGTCTCATTGTTAGTGTAAGGAAATGCAACTGATTTCTGTGCATTGATTTTGCATCCTGCCACATTGCTGAATTCCTGTATGAGTTCTAGCAATTTTTGGGTGGAGTCTTTTGGGCTTTCCACATAAAGTATCATGTCATCTGCTTTAATCATCAAAACAGCATGGTACTGGCACAAAAACAGACACATAGATCAGTGGAACAGAATAGAGAACCCAGAAATGAACCCTCAACTCTACGGTCAACTAATCTTCTACAAAGCAGGAAAGAAAATCCAATGGAAAAAAGACAGTCTCTTCAACAAATAGTGTTGGGAAAATTGGACAGCCACATGTAGAAGAATGAAACTGGACCATTTCCTTACACCACACACAAAAATAGACTCCAAATGGATGAAAGACCTCAGTGTGAGACAGGAATCCATCAAAATCCTAGAGAAGAACACAGGTAGCAACCTCTTTGACCTAGGCTGCAGCAACTTCTTGCTAGACACATCTCCAAAGGCAAGGGAAACAAAAGCAAAAATGAACTATTGGGACTTCATTGAGATAAAAAGCTTTTGCACAACAACAAAGGATACAGTCGACAAAACCAAAAGACAACCGACAGAATGGGAGAAGATATTTGCAAATGTCTTATCAGATAAAGGGTTAGTATCCAACATCCATAAAGAACTTATCAAACTCAACACCCCAAAACAAATAATGCAGTCAAAAAATGGGCAGAAGACATGAACAGACATTTCTCCAAAGAAGACATCCAAGTAGCCAATAGACACATGAAAAAGTGCTCAACATCACTTGGCATCAGGGAAATAGAAACCAAAACCACAAGGAGATACCACCTTACACCAGTCAAAATGGCTAAAATTAACAAGTCAGGAAACAACAAATGTTGGCAAGGATGCAGAGAAAGGGGAACCCTCCTACACTGTTGGTGGGAATGCAAGCTGGTGCAGGCACTCTGGAAAACAGTATGGAGGTTCCTCAAAAAGTTGAAAATAGAGCTACCCTATGACCTAGCAATTGCACTACTGGGTATTTACCCCAAAGATACAAATGTAGGGATCCGAAGGGGCACCTGCACTCCAATATTTATAGCAGCAATGTCCACAATAGCCAAACTATGGAAAGAGCCCAGATGTCCACTGAGAGATGAATGGATAAAGAAGAAGTGGTATATATATATATATACAATGGAATATTACTCAGCCATAAAAAAATGAAATCTGGCCATTTGCAGTGATGTGGATGGAACTAGAGGGTATTATGCTAAGCCAAATAAGTCAATCAGAGAAAGATAATTATATGATCTCACTCATATGTGGAATTTAATAAACAAAACAGAGAAGCATAGGGGAAGAGAGGGAAAAATAAAACAAGACGAAATCAGAGAGGGAGACAAACCATAAGAGACTCTTAACTTTAGGAAACAAACTGAGGGTTGCTGGAGGGGAGGGGGGAGGGATGGGGTAACTGGGTGATGGGCATTAAGGAGGGCACGTGATATAATGAGCACTGGGTGTGATATGCAACTAATGAATCACTGAACTCTACCTCTAAAACTAATGATATACTATATGTTAACTAACTGAACTTAAATAAAATTAGTTTTAAAAAACAACTTTGTTCTTTTTCCATCTAAAGTGGGAATATTTTAAAGTGGTTCTTTGTGGGTTCCTAAAGCTTGAATTCCCTTTCCCCTTTATCATCTTTGAATCAAGTTCAGTATGTATATGTTGACATTATCTACTCCAAGGAGCAGCAAATTAGCAACCTGTTTTCTCGCTTGTAACCTTCTGATCCTTGGGGGGGCGGAGGGGGACCATTTGATTACTGTATTTAAATCTATAGCCCAAGGTTTGCAATTCATTCCTAGCTTATTTACAGCAAAAATAATTAAATATGTGATTAAAATTAAATGTATGAAAGTGAGAGATTGTGAAATACTGGCATTCCTAGTGGTGCTACCATGGGTGAATTTTGATTTTTTTTTAAGATTTTATTTTTAAGTAATCTCTATACCCAATGAAGGGCTTGAACTTACAACCCCGAGATCAAGAGTTGCACACTACTGACTGAGCCAGCCAGGTGATCGTGATTTTTTTTTTTCTTAATGTACATCCCTCATTTTCAGCAATTAATATTGCTGTGAATATGTTGGGATCAAGGGTCTGACTTTTCTGTCCGTCATCCACTCAGGCTGCTCCATGAGACACGTGTGGTAACTGGTAGATACATGTTGTATGGCCAAGACCCAACACTATCATGGAGATAATGCCGGTTGGTTGGTTATTTGTTGGCTTATTTCTCTGTGTCTCCTCCTAAGGGAAATAATTACCTCAATTAGGGTAATTGAGGCTTTCCACTTCTCTACTAAATATTCACTTAATGGTGCTTCTTTTTGAATTACAAAAATGTTGGGTTTATAGAGCCCGGACAGCTAAATTGTAGGTTTCTCCTCTCCCTGAAAAAAAAAAATTTTTTTTTGATCTGAAATGAAAGCATTGAGCATTTAAACCCAAGAGAAAAAAACATGTGGAATGATTCAGGCTCTTTTGGTATTGGTACAATTCATCCTTGATTTCTTTGCCAGCAGTATGGTGGCCATATTTCTCAACCATACATAGCCCACATGCTTGGGAGGGTAGAGGGCAGAGGGACAAAGACAGACATTGAAGCTAGGAACTAGAGCTTGTATTGGAGCTCTTGTTCCAGAACGGACATCTTCTATGCCCTTGATTCTCTACTGATCCCATTAACCTGTGTCTCCTTGTCTACAGAGTAAGGACTATTGTACCTGCGTTCTACTTTTTGTTGTAAGGCTGGTGTGAATTAGGTTTCAATAAACATGAGTTTCCATCCTTTCTTTTTCCTTCCTAAATGGGAAAGAGTATTTTGAATTGGGGCTGATCTCAGAAGTCCTGGCCACACAGCCCCCAGATTAGCAGCTGCTCTGTCTTCTACAGGGGAGTGAGTCTGGAAGAAGCCTGGAGGCTCATTCACCATCATCACCACCACCACCACCACCGTGCACCACTTGCCCTGGGGCTAGGAGATATCTCATAAACCAGCTGCTGATAAAGCTGGGTAGCTTGCATCTTATGTTTGAGGGCAGTCATGATTCTAACTGGACCCAGAGAGTCTGGCAGTAAGAAATCATGTTTCAATGTGGAGAAAACTCTAACTCGCACAGGACATGCTGTCCACGCTTGGTCACTAATAGTGAGAAGAAACAGTCTTTCTGCAAGCTGGAGAGGGTGAGAGAGCTTTGATAAAAGTGAACAGTTATCATTATCACATAATCTGCTCTTAGGGAAATAGAGACATTTGTGTATTAATTGTAACAAATTTCTGCTTTAATTTTTCCCTCTCTTGGCTCATATTCATGGTTTTCACTGTGGTCTGGTAACACTTACAAAATCCCCTTGGTGAGATCCATGATGTTCCCAGATTATAGGGTGCGTACCCTTTATACACTTGCATGTGTACATGCATATGTAATGATTAATGAGGGTTAATGCTAGATCCAGTATTTTAAAGGACTCATTCTATTCATTTTTTTTCTCTCCAGACCATATTATTTTTCCTTCTGAAACCATCACTGTTGAGCTAACATCACCACATTTATGATGTCATTAAAAACGATGCATCAAATTCATGGAAAATAAATTCGGAGAGCCATTGGTGAAATTTTGGTTGCTTTCTTTTTTACTGTCTCTAGAGGCAGAATAAAAGGCTAGATGAGGAGTTGCCCCAGAGGTCTCCCCACTAATGGCCTCATTCTGTTCAGTACCACCCACTTGGTTCCCAGCCACTAGCCCACAATTCCGTGGCCACACAGCCTCCTTTCAAATCATGGTCTTTCCATCTGCCGTGCTTGGCACAACTGCCCTGTTGTTCTGGCTTCCCTGGTGCCTCTTTGACACTAGGGCATCCACCGTCTTTGCACACACATCAATCCCAGGGTTCTCTGCTGGTGACCAGGTCTCCCCAGTGGCCTCACATGCACTTTCCTCACGGATAGGGAAGATGCTCTGTCAACTCGGACAGCCACGAAACTTGACCTCACTGCCATCCCCTCAGCCCTCCCTGGGGAATTTGGTGTTTACTCCAGAGCCCAGCTTCCTTGTCCATCAGAATCCAACCTTCTCCCATGTGCAAAGTTTCTGATGAAGACATTAACATAACGAATTGACACACAGAATAACAGTTTCAAATGTCAGCAACGAGAAGGGGAGGGTCTTTTGCAGGGAATTAATGGTGAAATTATAGGAGCCCCTGATTATACAATTTGGTCTCAGTCTGGATTATCTCCTGAGCTCACAGCTATGTTTTTTCCTTCTCCTGTGACTATTTCACCAAGGAAGAAACCATAAGAGCATGCCTGACTATACTGGAAATCAGCAAATGCCCAACCTCTTGGCTAAGTACGTATATAATATATATGTATATCTATATCTGTATCTATTATCTATCATCTATCTATCTATCTATCTATCTATCTATCTATCTATC
>NW_022589763.1:1811931-1814812 GCF_004348235.1 Phoca vitulina
ATCTATCTATCTATCTATCTATCTATCTATCTATCTATCTATCATCTCTCTATCATCTAGAGGCCCATCCATCCATCCTTCCATCTATTATCTATTATCTATCTATCTAATCTATCTACCTATCTATTATCTATCTATCTATCTATCTATCTATCTATCTATCTATCTATCATCATCATCATCATCTATCATCTATTGGCATGCCCATCCATCCATCCATCCATCCTTCTATGTATCTATCATCTATTATCTATCATCATCTGTCTACAGTCTATATTCCACTCCTAGAAAGTTCAAAGGGATTATTTGGAAAGTTGAAAGTCTTCTGTCCACTAACCAGATAATTCAGAATGGGATGGAAACTGCCTTTGTAACAACTGAGAGGGAAGCCCGAGTTGTTGGAAGCAAAGGAAAGGGTAAACTTTACTTTCTTCCAGATATAATGCATGGGCCATCATTACTTGAGAAAGAAAGATCTCCCTTTCAATCCACACCTTCATATCAAATGCAAGCCTGCCTTTCAATCAAGCACATCTGTGAGTAAGGAGGACATTAGGAGAAGGAAGGGAAAAATGAAGGGGGTGGAGAAAGCAGAGGGGGAGACGAACCATGAGAGACTATGGACTCCGGGAATCAAACTGAGGGTTTTAGAGGAGAGGAGGTTGGGGGGATGGGTTAGCCTGGTGATGAATATTAAGAAGAGCATGTACTGCATGGAGCACTGGGTTTTATATGCAAACAATGAATCATGGAACACTACATCAAAAGCTAATGAAGTACTGTATGGTGACTAACATAACATAATAAAGAAAAGAAAAGGAAACACCGTGTGTGCTAAACTCCATCTGAGAATCAGCTTGTGAGGAAACTGCAGTCTTCCCTGACCTCCAACTCTGCACCTGTCACACACAATCCGGCTGGCACACCGTGGTTTTCTCCTGCCATGGACACGGTTGGAATCCTGCACAGATCCTGATGTGCCCTAGCGAATGTCAGGATCTGGGTGACAAGTGCCTGCAGGCATGACATCTCCTTCCTAAGACTATCCTCAGCTTAAATCAGCCCCCTCGCCAGCCCCCTCTTACAACACCTTGTCAACACACAACTCTGAATCCAAGGTTATGAACTCATTTGAGATGTAGGCATGTCTTCCCCCTTGGCCTTCTGGATGGCCTTCCTCCCTTTTCAACCCCACGTTCTTCCTTTCCAGCGCCCCAGACCTAATTTAAACCCACTTCCTCTGAAGCACACCTGAGTAATCCATTCCATGTACATACCTTCCCTACTCAGAAGCCGTATCTCGTGTGCTAAGTGCGAACTGATACTTAAATCCTGAGAGTTATTACCTCTCTGAAAATGTTTATATTTTATCTGTTTCAAATAACCTTTATTATTGGTTAAATAAAGACAATTGAACAAAAAACCATTTTTCAGTAAATAAAATTGAATTTCTAAACAATTGCTAGCGTTTACTTTGAAATAATACAAACGTAAAATTTTTGTTGTGAAATAAATAAAATTGACACAATGTTTAGTTGAATAAAACAGAAATACAGAAAACTGCCCCGAACAGATGTGGCTTGGGGAATTTTTAGAAGGGAGATACTGTGGGATTGCCGTCAGGTGGAGAGCTTTGCAAGCTGTCCTGAAGTCTCCCCCATTCCAATCCACTCAAGAATGTAAGCAGGTTGCTCACAGAATCATGGCAGGTGTCAAAACCTGGTCCAAACACATAAGGAAGATTCCTGGTGATGTGCAATGTTAACGGACTGAAGCTATTTTAGCAGGTATTTCTAAAAGGGATTTGACGTGATGTCTCATGACACTTGAAAAGGCTTCCTGATGTCTTTTAGGGAGTAAAGACATCTCAACAAAATGCTCCTCATTTTCTTGGCTTTGCATTGTCTGGGTAGAGGAAGAAACTCCACGTACCTTAATCTGTCTGCACATTATCCTAAAAGTATTTTAAGCAGAGACTTAATAAGAAAACGCACTACTTTGCAGAAATATTCCATTAATGTTCACACTGAGGATTGACTCTGAACAGAGGGAATAGCAATAGAAGGGCCATTTTGGAGATACACTCTCAGTTGGGCAGGATTGTGTTCAATTTTACTGGATTTCATTAGATGTATAAATGCAACACAGTGAGAGCTCACAGGGATAATAAGGGCTGTCCATCCTTGGAGAAATAATAACTTAAATGCAGTATTCGGCATATAGAAAATGTCAACAGTGTAAGGCATAAGAATATAATGAAGAGCAAAATACCCACTGCTTAATGTCAGAATTGGATTATTAACGATACCTGGCATCAATCTGCATTCTGTTCATTTCATCTCTTATTTCCATCTGGAATTAATACTGTCTAGAATTTAGAGTATCTTATTTCCTTGATTTTAAAATTTCATTAACATAAATACGAGTAAGTCTAAATCATATATATGTGTGTGTATTGTGTGTGCATATATCAGGATATTAAACTAGACACAGCCTACAAATATATAAACATCACTAACATATCATATATAGTTTGATTGATTTGATACTTGAACTTAGTACTTTATATTAACTTTAGTGCTTATACTTTAGTACTAACTTTAGTGTTTAGTACTTTAATACTTAGACTTCCTTTTTCACCCAATATTCTATAACTTAGATTTTCATATTGTGGTCTATGTCTGTATTTCACTTTTTTGTCTTCCTTCCTTCCTTCCTTTTCTTTCTTTTTTCTTCCTTCCTTTCTTCCTTCCTTCTTTCCTTCCTTCCTTCCTTCCTTTCTTTCTTTCTTTTTCTTTTCTTCCTTTCTTCCTTCCTTCCTTCCTTTCTTTCTTTTTCTTTCTTTCTTTCTTTCTTTCTTTCTTTCTTTCTTTCTTTCTTT
>NW_022589763.1:1814822-1828536 GCF_004348235.1 Phoca vitulina
TTTCTTTCTTTCTTTCTTTCTTTCTTTCTTTCTTTCTTTCTTTCTTTTTTCCTTTCATTTCCTGCTTCAAAGTACCCTGTTAAGGGAGCTAACCACAATGTATTTCTACATTATCTTGTTGATGGTTACTTAGATTCCTTCCAGTGTTGGTTATCAGCAACAGGGATGGTATGAGCACTCAGGTACGTGTGTTGGGGTGCACCCCTCAATGGTTTTCCTCAGAATATGCACCCAGGAGAGGAGTTCTTGCATCATGGTGATGTGAGTAGAAACGATGGGTTCTGCAAAGTAGTTTTCCAAGGACGTTGTAGTAATTGCATACCCAAGATCATTGTCTACGTGTCCTCTGTCATTCCACATTTCTCTCCCATGCTCGACATTTTCAGAATGTGTATATTTTGTTAATCAAATGGAAATAGACATTTATCATGTTGTGGTTTTGATTTATGTTTCCCTGAAGGAATGGAGTGGATCATCATTTCAAGTGTATTGAGGCCACATGTATATCCCTCTTGACTAGATTTCCTGCTTATTGATTTCACTGAGTTTCCTAATGGCTTGTGTCTTTCCTATAAATGCAGGTTTTATGTATGTCCTAGATATGCTTCGTTTGAATCCTTTGTTTAAGAGTGCTCCCATTTTCACTGTGTTTATGGTATCTTTTGATACACAGAAGTTCTTAATTGTAAGCTAGTTCACATGGCATTTTCTTCAATGGTTAACGTGTTTATGTCTCAAAACAATCCGTCTGGGCTCCAAGGAGAGAAAGATATTTTTTCTGTGTGTTTTCTTGAAGAAATTTAACGATAATCCATCTGGAGTTTGTGTGTGTGTGTGTGTATGTGTGTGTGTGTGTGTGTGTGTGTGTGTTCATATGGTTTTCATTTTTTCCATATGGAAAGCCAATTGTTGCAACACTCTTTATTGGATAGCTGCTTGTTTATGGACTGATCAGTCCTCTCTTCTCTGTTGTGTGTTATAGCACATACTGGCCTCACCATTTCCAATCCTAGGTCCCGTGGCCATTTGCCTGGGGCCTTTATCTGGAGCCTGATGGACCATGGATATAGCAGAGGCAGGCCAGAGTGCTGGGGATTTAGGGCATATGAGAAACAGCCCTCACATAAACAATGACAAGCATTGGTGGGTAGTGTAATTCGCCTTAGGCCACAGCTGGGATAGCTCGGGGGCACATTCAACACTTTCTCGAAAACTCTTGGCAGGATTGAGCCCCAGCTTTCCATGGTGGTGACCTGCTCCATACACACCCCATTCATTGCCCTCCTCCATTCCTTGTCTCACGTCCCCACATCCTGTTGGTGCTCCCCCCCAAAATCAACTCCTAACTACAGTTTTTGAGGGGAGGTCTTGTTCTGAGGGAGTCCAGTCTATACACACACATCACTATCTACTGTATCTTTCTATCATCTGTGTATGTATCTATCCATCCATCCATCATATCTATCTATCCATCATATCTATCTATCATCTATCATATCTATCCATCCATCAGTCATCCATCCATCCATCCATCCATCCACCTATCCATCCATCCATCCATCATCCATCCATCCACCCATTCATTTATCCATCTATCATCTATCTATCCATCCATTATATCTATCTATCTATCTATCTATCTATCTATCTATCTATCTATCATCTATCATCTGTCTATCTATCTATCTATCTATCTATCTATCTATCTATCTATTTATCTATATATCTATCTATTGGATTCACCTGGAATCCTTTATCTACACCCAGAACCTCCTTACTCTCTTGTTAGCATTTTAAGTACTGCAAGATGTGGTTTAAAAATAATATTTTGTATAGCATTTTTAGTTGTCTTCAGTGGGGCAGTCTCTATCCAAGTTGCTTGCTCCTCCATCACCCAGCTCATAAGAATTTTGGAGTCATAGGTTCTATGAAGGACCTTATTTGTGATTTTTATTCAAAATGCATTTAATCTGTTGATGCAACATGGGGGGAATTAACATCTTTATCCTAGTGAGTGTTCTTATCATGAACATGGGATATCCATGCATTTAATTAGATCTCATATAACAGATTTCAATACATGTTTACAAGTTTTTGCATACAGGTTTTGTCTATTATTCAATAAATTTGTTCTCAAGTGTCTTAAGACTTTTTTTTTCTGTTCTTATAAAAAGACTCTTATTATTTAATATTCTAATTTTTGTTGCTAATGCAGAGACATTAAATTGATTGTATATATTATACTTGCAGCTAAACTATTATATATATATATATATTTTTTTTTTTTAAACCTGTAGACCTGTTAGTATTTTTATACAAATTGTTCACAAATGTACTTTTATCTTTCTCACTTTCATGCCATGAATTTCTCTCCTCCTTAGAAATTCCACCAGTGTGTTGAACATAAATAGTGATAACAGGAATTCTTGTCTCATTACTGACTTAAAGGAGATAATTCTAACAGATCCCCATTAAGAATGACTTTCGCTTTCAGTATCTTTAAATAAACTTTGATTGGCCTGGAGTTTTCTTTTCTTAGACTTTTCTGGCCTAGTGTTTGGGCTCCAGGTTACTCTAGCACCAAAAGATGAATAAGTGAGTAGTTATTTTTCCATCTCTTGGATTTCTATGTATTTTAGAATAATTGGTATCTTGAACCTTTGGTAGAACTTGTCTATAAATAATCTGGATCTGGTATCTTATAGATGAGGACATTTTTAAGTGGTGATATACTTTCTTTGTTAGCTATAAACAGATCAAACTTTCTACTTCTTGAGATGAGTTTGCGTGTGTGTATTTTAATGATCAAAGCCAATTTATCTTTTTTCTTTTTTCTTGGCACAAAAATTTTCTTTTCTATGATTATATTCTCGTGCGCATTCCTACTGCATTTCTGTCTGTCTCTGTTTTTGTAAATAACTGCCATCCTCCCCATCATGTGCCACTTTCACACCACAATGGCAGACACGAGGAACTACTCATTTGTGGGAACCTGTGGCTGCAAAGCCAAAAATATTTACTATCTGGACCTTTACCTGAAAAGTCTGCTGATGCCTTGTGTTTTTTATTGGTTTCTAGTCTTATCTTCTTTTGCATATTCCTCTACTTTGTTTACAGTTACTGTCTCATTTTTATCTAATTCCTTATGATGGATACTCAGTTCATTAATTTCCAACCTATACTACTATGAGTCCTCACCTCATACAGTAAGGATGCGTTTCCTTCCACATACCGTTTTTCTACCTCCCTCAATTTTGTTGGCTAACATTTTTATTATAATTTAGTTCCTGCTGACATATAATTTCCATGATCATTTCTTCTTTGACCCAGGAGTGACTCCCAAATTTAAGTTTAAAATTTGGGAATGTGCTTTCCTCCAGGAAAATGGACTTCATTCTGTTGGCAGACTGAGGTTACCTGGGATCACATCATCCATCCCCGAAAGCCTGGGCTCTGGGAGAGTCCACGTGTCACCGCTCCATCTCCAAGTACGGCTTCTATCCCATGAGTTTAGTAACCAGATAGAAGTGGAGCCATAGATATATACTCTCAAGGCAACCCACCTGCCTGGCCACCTTCTTGTAAAGACCCCAGTTCACCTGCTTCTACTCTTCTGGGGTGCAGCTTGGGAAATAGTTGGAGACACCTGCCACTCTTGTCATACCATCAACAGTGATAGAATGCCATTTTGTGGACCCAGTTTTGCAACAAGAGGGCTCCTCAAAGTACATAACCCACCATAAAACTGAAGTAGAGGTGTGAATTTTTTTTTTTTTTTGTAGGGCCATGAATTATATTCAGTGGGTCATTGGATATTGGACTTTTGGCTTTTTTGTGTATGTGGCCCTGGTGATAGTCCTCTTCCTCTGGATATCGCCCCCCCCGCCAACCCGCCATCTCTGCTGAATGTCTAGCTTAACATTCAGGACTTGTAATCCAGGATAAAACCTAAAGACACCTATATCTCAGCAGGAGGTTGCTGTTCAAATCACCACGATTAAGAGAAGGTCACATCTGGGGGTTCCGTGAAGTCCCAGCTTGGATGTTCACAGAGTCTGAGGGCTCCATGTCTTCCGGCAGCTCATCAAGGGTTGGGTCAGGTCTCCCAGCTGCCCAGATGCAGGCAGTTACTGCAGCCACATAAGTCTCCACCTGCCTGACCGCTCCTGCTGTTGGTTTTATATCATACACTGTGTCTTTTTATTGCATTTCCATGGGGGCGCTGTCTCACGTCGTCCTGTAATTGATGCGCGAGCAAGTCTGGTTTCCCTTCAAAGTTCAACACAGTCTTGACAAAAGACAAATCCATGTGACCCTTACGGATCAATCTCACCTTGGCAATGAGTCTACCAAAGACAGGTGTCATGACACTCAAATTAGGGCATGTTAAAAAAAAATGCTCCATAAACTATGAAGTATTGTATTAATACGTTATTCACCTTATAACTTACGTTGTAGGCATTTCCATTTGTGTTTATGTTCCAGATGAGTAAAAACGTTTTTGTTTTTTTTTTAAAGAGTTTATTTATTTGACAGAGAGAGACACAGCAAGAGGGGGAACAAGCAGGGGTGTGGGAGAGGGAGAAGCAGGCTTCTTGTGGAACAGGGAGCCCGATGCGGGGCTCGATCCCAGGACCCTGGGATCATGACCTGAGCCGAAGGCAGACGCTTAACGACTGAGCCACCCAGGCGCCCTTTGAGTAAAAACGTTTTAAAAAATATTTTGAGCACAGATAAATGGTTGATTGCATTTCCCATTGTTTCTACTATGTGAGATCAACATTTCTTAAAATAAAGACAGTTTAATATTCAGAAGGTAAGAAAGAAATAGTCTCTGAATAAAATAGTGGTCTTTCTCCAAAGATCTATTAACAACATGACCCTTGGAAGTATGAGTAGATAGATTGATAACTAGTTGGGTAGACATATTTATTGTTCTTATTTTGTCTGACATCAATGAAATATTTATCTCAGCCCACCGCAATGCAAGGATGAGTTCCTGTTTGATGTTTGCCAACTGCACTTGGAGAAATTTGGGGCATGTAGGATATTTTCAGTCAATACTTTGATGTAATTAGATAAAACTGGGTTGAGCTCAGTGATAGGGCCATATTGTACGTGTTTCTAGGGCTCTTATAACAAAGTAACACAGAATGACTTAAAACTGCAGAAATTGTTTGTCTTATGGCTGGAAGTCCAAAGTTGAGGTGTGAGCAGGGCCACGTGCCTTCTGAAACCCGACGGGAGGATCCTTCCTTGCCTCCTGCAGCTTCCGCTGATTGTCCACAAAACTTGGCATTCTTTGGCTTGTGGCCACATTGCCTCCATTTCTTCCTTCATCGACACATGGACTTTTCTCACCATGTTACCTGTAAGTCTTCCTGTGGCATTCTCAGTTTCTTATAAGGCCACCAGTCCCATTGGATTAAGACCCACCTTAATGACCTCACATTGGCTTATTTATATCTGCAAAGACCTTATTTCCAAATAAGGTCCCATTCACAAATACTGGGGCTGTGGACTTGAACATAGCTTTTTCAGAAACACAATTTACCCCACAAAAGGTATAAGAGAAAAGGCAGCAACAATAGCCACAAAATCAGTTTATAGACCCTGATGTTAGAGTCCATCGGGTTGACCTCCTTGCCCAGAACGTGTAACCTAAGCTCAGCTCTTAAATATTTAGAATATGGCTGAGCCCCAGATAAAAAGGGAACGAGTCTATAGAGCTTCATAAACCTTTTCAGATCAGGGGGTGTTCCTTTTACTGGAAATAGTTACCTCATATAGGAAAACCAAGCCACATACATACCTGAGTCATGTTGTGGGTGCTCTCCTGGACCCCTAGATATCCCCAGGGTCCTTAGATCTTAATTCCAAGAGGGGCCGGCTTGCAGAGTCATAGCTGCCAGGCAAGCCAGAGCACACTGACCTGGAGAAGTTGGATGGGGTTTCAAGGACAAATGGAAAATGATGAAAGTCTTGGCAAAAGCTGGTGAAACATGTTTAAAGAAGAAGAAGAAAAACACACTTGGAAGAAAATGGGAACAGGTTAAGGGGTTCTGTATAACTTGCCATATGTTTGCAAATTTAACAAATTCTCAGGCACTCGGACAATGTCTCTTGGCAGCCACCACACAGAAAACTGGGCAGGTTACTTACTCACCGAGTATTGACTAGCCGTGCGGCCATCACTGACGGTCTGGTTGGGGCTGGTGGGTGCCAGGGGAAGGGTGGGTAACGGAGGCTTACACAGTAGTGTAGGAGTCCACTCAGGCTGCCATCACAAAGCAGCAAAGTTTGGGCAACTTGACCAACAGACATGTGGAGGCTGGATGTCCAAGGTCAGAGTTGGTTTTTTGTGAGGGTTCTCATCCTGGTTCATAGATGGGCACCTTCTCACTGTGTCCTTGAACGGCCTTTCCTTTGTGCACACACAGAGAGACAACCAGCAGATAGAGAGGAGAGATCGGATCTCCAGTCCTAATGTCTGCAAAGAGGCGGTGGGTGGATTGGACGGGGCAGTCAAGATGAGGCCACATCTTATTGTCCTCATGGGGGGGGGCGGGGAGCACATGGACATGGCGGCTGGGTGGCTTCAAATACCTAAGAGCACGTGTGAAGTCAGTGCTGACCGCAGACAGAAATCTGAGGGACATTCATGCAAATGAGCATTTTCCACAAACTCTTCTGCAAACTCTGGTTCTTCCAGATATTGGTAGGGGCTCTGAGGAACGAAGAAACAGAGAGACACACAGAGACAGAGACACAGAGATACCGACACACACACACACACACACACACACACACACAGATGTTTTATGTTCAAATAAGATCGGAAAACATGCAGTGGGTCTTGTTACTGCCTTTAAACTGTTGGTATGCTTTGCAGTAAGAGGTGGGGCAGGTGCCGCTGGGGGTGCTTATTTTCCTTTTCTTACTGGCCGCCTCTTCCTTTGCAGGAACACATTCTGAAGCCCCGAGGGAAAGCAGGAGGGCGGGATGGCCAGGAGAGGCCATGCCTGCAGAGCAGGGTCCAGACCCGCTTGGAGCCATCTGTCGTCCCTCTTTGCCACACAGATGTCCCCAGGACTTTGAAGCCCAGTTCTGGCAGCGATGCAAGGCCTTCTTCCCGAATTGCTCTATTTTGCGGACCTCCCTGCAGCCTGGGAGGCCAGCAAGCTCTCCTATTTGCCTTGGATGACAGAGCTCTCTGGGTTCTTTGTGTGGGTTGCAGGCCTCCCTGTCCCCCGTGCCACATCCTGGGTCCTCCGGGGACCCCCACCCTCTGACATCTGTGCATAGATCTAACCCCAGGCACACGGACCGGCCAGAGCGCCTCTACCCGCCTGTCACTCGCTCCAACGGCCCAGAGGCACCGCGTTCACCTAGAGTCGAGGAGAACCCTACTGGGAAGAGAAGGCATTCCATACACCACATGGTGGTGCCTCCCTCATCCCTCATTGCGTCCAGAATTCTGAACTTGTGTGAATGCACAAAGGGAACCCTGCCACAGAATAGCAGTGTCAAATGTGGACATTATGTTCTAAGAGTGAAGAGAGATTTACTTAGATCTACTACACACACGGCCTATATTACTGTGAGCATTTGGTTCCTAATGGCCACAAACTGGGGCCTAAAAGAACAGGAATCCATTCTCCCCCAGCTCTGGAAACCAGAAGTCTGAGATCCAGGTGGGGCAGGACCCCTGAGATCCAGGCGGGGCAGGGCTGCTGAGAGCCAGGTGGGGCAGAGCTGGCCTCCCTCCTGAGGCTTCAGGGGAGGGTCCTTCCTGCCTCTTCCAATCGGCTCCAAGTGTCCCTGGGCTTGTGGCCACGTCCCTCCCATCTCTCCCTCCATCTTCACGTGGCTTCTCCTCTGTGTCTGTGTCTTCTCTTCTGTCTCTCACAAGGACACCTGCCATTGGATTTAGGGCCACCCTGATCCAGGATGAGCTCATCTCAGATCCTTCACTTCATCCCATCTGCAAAGACCCTATTTCCACATAAGGCTACATTCTCAGGTTCCAGGGATTTGACATGGGCCTATCTTTTGCAGACTAATCCAGTATGAAAAATAGAAATACTCAATACTAAAAAACAACATGAATAAACGTATGCTTTGTGGGAAGTCTCTTCTCCATATGGAGCCTCTTCTGAAAAACTAAAGTCTTGCACACTCAAAGCAGAATCTGAGATACAAACTGGTATAAAAGTAGTTTGCATCTCTGTAGGCAGAACATGAGTTAGTTTTCACCAACGTGACTGTGTAGGGAAAGGGGCTTTCTCTGAACCAGGTCGACAAACTCAATTGTACAGAAAAGCCACCTCGATGTTAGTGGTATGTTTTCTCAAGTGTGAATTGTCATCCATTTATAACCTCTGCTGCTGGAGACTGTTACTGAACCTAGCAAAGCAGGGGACCCAGGAAGTTGTACTTCCCCAAAGCCCTGACCCTATAGGACACTCTGAAAACCGAACTTACATCCTGAGCCGGGGAGCTAGTGATATCTCTGTGAATAAAACCAGCACGTCCACCATGAACGTGACATTAATTTTGAAAGGATGAATTGCAAAAGCTTCTCTTGGCAGAGAAACCTGCCTATGGAATCCGCCTTTGATGCACGACAGAATAATATTGGGATTGTTGTTAAGTCTTATGAGACTGTTTTTTTTAAAAAAAAAAAAAAATCTGGGAAAGCTTTTGCTTAATTTAAAACAGGAAACGGAGAGCCAGAGGGAAAGTCAGAACAGTCTTGGAGGGTCAGCCTTTGGTGGGAAACGCCGAGAGAGATCTTGGTTACCCGAGGTCTTCCGTGAGTGGAGTTCAGGAAAAACAAGTCATTGAACTTTTACCAGGAAACTTGGCTTAATGAGGATTTTATTGCACATCTGGAAGGTGTTTTCAGGTGTCCAGAGCCTTTAATATGAGTTTGTGAGCCCAGAACGAGGGCGTGTGTTTCTACAGCCAGGCTCTCTGTCCCTGCAAGCTGTAGACATCAGGATGCTTGAGCTATTACGTGTGTAGTTAACGACGCCGGATGGATTTGATTGATTCGCAAATCAGTGTAGACAGAAGGAGAATCTCATAACCGAGTTTAATCCGTAGACGTGGTTAGGAAAGGACGGGGTGTGTTCTCCTCATGAGATCTTGACAGTTTCTGTGACAGAATCATTGGATGCTGTACATTATTCCCACTTCATATTCCATGGACGCATCATCTCCAGATGATGCTAAACCCACCTCTCGACCCCAAAGCCAAGAGTGCACGTCCGCCATATTTCTGTTCCAGTGGATTGTATTTTGCAGTGGATTTTATTTCTACCATGGTACCCCCGGGCCTCCGGACATGCCCGGGATATACAATCATTACTACAACACAACCTAACGACGCCCCTTTGAAACAACTATGTGTCTATTTCCCATAAAAATCGGATTAAGTATTTCTGTTACTTTTAAGTGTTGGAAATAAAGAACCGTAAGCCACTGTTATTCAATGGCCTTCAAAGCAACTCAGAGAAGAAAACCTGCCTCGTTTCTTTGCCCAGGAGCCCAGGGGCTCACGTTCTGCCCAACGTGTGATTTGGGCAGATAAAAATAAATCAAATGAGTTTCAGATGTCTGTTCCCAGATAAGTTGTCCAAGTCTGGGAACGGCAGAGGGTCAAGAGTTCTTTGTGTTGCTTGCCAAAGATCGGTTCTGAAATCCTTTGCTATTGGTATAAAAAGAGGTCACCAAAGAAGCAAGGTCTTTTGTTTTTTGGGGTTTTTTTTGGGGGGGGAAGGAAACACGTAGGGTCAAAGTAGGAAGCAGGACGAGGACAGTGCAAGAGTCACACGTGATGCTTTTTAAGGAGATCCGCATTTTTATTGATATTTTTCTTCCCACCCTCATATTGAGTTGAAGAGTGCAGGAATTTCCCTGAATCCCTTAAATGTCCTCTGCAAATGGTGGTGGGGATGGGGTGATAAGATTCTTACCACCAAGGATGCATACTGAAAAATTCTTGCCAAGCTTCTGAGTCTTATAGTTCCACGTGTGTTTCTGAGAAGGGGCTGTTTTCCTTGACAATAAATTACAGAAAGCAGTCTTGGCATGTGTTGATGTGCCGGAAAGCTCATGCACAGGAGATGACTCAGTTTCCCCACTGGTGCATGGGGAGGAAACGATGCAATTTTGTAGAACATAGACACATGTGTGTGCTGACTTCTATTTATCATCACAGGTGGGCACCAGCTGTCTTTGTTGGATTTCTAGAACCCTCACTGGGGGAATTGGGCACACCAGTCCGCCATTTCTTTTGCTTTAGGTTTGCTGGCCAGGCTGCTAGCACCTTCTCCACCCCAAGGCTGTCTGGATCCATCATCACAACCCCCCACCACACTGAACCACAGCAGGAGCCCGTGTCTGGACTCGGAGGGGGTCCCCGGTGCACCCTGGTGTCTGAGCACAGCTGGGGCAGCAGAACGGGTGCGGGGACAGAAATCCTGACCCAAGGACCCCACACAATGCCACCTGTCTGATTTGCCATTTGGCTCCTGGGCCTGACGGGGATTCTGTCCTCACTAAGAGTCTCCTGGTGTTTGAGACAACATGCCTTCCTTCCCTTAATCTTGTGATCCAGCTTTGCTTTTAAAAACTGTGTCTTTAAAACCCCTTTCTTCCCCAAATAGTGTTTTTTGCAAAGTTCAGTGTACTGTTGGTAAGACATATAGTAAGAGTGCTTCAAACACATGCTGGGATGCAGTGGCCATGGGGAAGCTTGCCCTCCCTCCCACGCCGGATCCTTGAGGGGCTTAGAAATCGAGCACTAAGCAAATAAACATCTGCTCTCATCCTTCCTTTGCCTGAAGTTTTGAAGCTAAGAGATTTATTATTACTGCTGTTCTCATTCTTATTCCATCTTCCCGTGATTCTTAGCCACGCTCTGAGTCCCTTGATGGGCTCTACGGCAATAGAGGGAACAGTTCATCTTTGCTGATTGGGGGGCGCCTCTGCCTCGTGTCCTAAACCTCGATGAACAGACCTCGCAGGACTGACTCACGGGTCTGATTTATATTTTCAAGAGTATTCTTGAAAGAGTCAAGTGTAGGCAAACCCGCTTTCTTGAAAAGTATGCGTGATCTGGTAAGCAAAGATTTTGTGTGCCCCAAAGGACTTGGGGGTGCATGCTCTGCATTCCCTGGGCTCTGAGGGGAGGATCTTGGGGAATCTACGGAAAGTCCTCCAAGCAGAAAATGCATCCTCATGGGGACCTTGATCCTTAACTGAGGCAAGATGAGGGGTGTGATAGATAGCATCAGGATTTCCTCTTGAGTTGTCCTCGTGCATTCCCATAAGTTATGGGATTCCCGAAAAGACGTGATTATGACGGGCTCCAAGCAAATATCGTCATACAGAGGAAGTATTGCTCTTCTGCACCCATGATTCTGTTCTTCCTAGTGGAGTCCTGGGGTTTTTTATATGTCCACCCCCCCCACCACACACACACTCACATATGCATGCACACACATGGCCCCGCTCTTTATGAGAAAACCTGCTCTCTGAATGGCGGGCGAGATCCCGCCTTTACTTTTTTAATTATTGGGATTATTTTTATAGTTTTAATTGCAGACCCAGCTTGTGCAACTTTAAATCTCAGTGGTGCCTGTACTTGGCAGTAAGAAAATGTCCTTTGAAGTTTGTTTGTGAAAAAAAAGAAGGGGGGCCCCGAAAAGTTGGGCACCGCAAACGAGCTCTTTCTTCTTTACCGAAAAGCCCGTTTCTTGACTGTGTCCCTTTAAGTGGACTTGAAAGCGATGCTATCCATGTTTTCAATAAAAAGCCTTTTAATCATCGGTGATGCTGAGTGTGTGGTCCCTTCGGATGGGCTGCCCTGGCGCGCTGGGTGACCCGCCTCTCCTCGCTCGGCTGACCTTCAACCAGGTTCCCGGCTCCACGTGCCAAGAGCACAACTGAATTGTTTGCAGACATTCTGGTAACTCGTTGGGTTGATTCCGTAAACCTTAGTCGTTGCATCCTTTTCTTTCAGAGGTGTTATGAGTTTGCGGGATCTAAGACTAGTGCGTTATTGAGTCCGTTTGCCACCGACACTTCGAGTCCCTTGGGAAAGACCACTCTCTGCAATCTGATTATTTTCTTTTGCACTTTGTGTTTTTGTCACTGCTCCCTAGAACCCTTGTTTTTGGAAGATGCATGTGTTGCTGCACCAACATGGCCAAAGCAGGTGCATTTTCGAGGCGACCTCCCTTCCCCGTGGGATGCAGGGAGGTGGGGGTCCCCACACTTCCTTCACAGCAGGCTCCCCATGCCATGGGTCTATAAAGATCAGCCCTTGAAAGCGCTTTTAACTTGAAAGGACTACATTTCGGGTTTTCCCCAACACCCAATGGCAGAAGGAAAAGGAAGTCTTCCATTGTAAACTCACCGACAATCTCACACGCTGTGCTCTTTCCAGCGTTTTGATGAATGCATAGTTGCTTTTGGTATAAAACCATTTTTAATTGAAAGCATCTGAGGGTTGTTGGAAGAATTCGTGTTACGGTTTTGTCTGTCCCTCTGATTTAGTGCGTTTCTTTTGTAAAGAGGGATTAGCGATCTCAGAATTCCCGGGAAGGGTGCTGAGGAAGACGTGGACCCAAACCTAGGAATTCTAGTGATCGCGTGAATTCCTTTTCTGAGATGAGCAATAATAAGTAAAGACGGTACCTTTTGAAGTAGAAACAGTGTTAATCGGTGTTAAATAGGTTGTCGGCCAAGAACATGAATGCTAAATTCAGTATTTGTGAATTGGCTTTTTTTGAGTATTTCTGGAATTGCATGATTTCAAAATATTCCTTCTAAAGATATATAGGATTCAGTTTTCTATCTCTAATGGTTATGAATCTTCTGGAGGGACCTGCATTTCTGTGAGCCTCAGTGTCTGTCTCTGACAAACAAAAAATGGGCTAAATCTAAAACGTTTTTGTACATGATGCTTGTATTCTCTTATTGTATCTATTCAAGAGACATGATTCCAACCCAAACCATTGTATTCAACTTGCCACTGTGCTAACGAGCTTTTTAAAAACTCTCACCAATCTTCATCTCTCCTTGTGATCTGCTAACGTCAGAAGACACCTGATATAAAAATGTGAAACAAGAGATTTCAAATCGCAGAGATTAATTTCCAACACATAGCCCAATATTTATTATTTTTTTAAGAAAACATTTCTCTGGATTATGTGCAATTATTTTCTGTTTTTTTTTTTTTCCCCTTGGAAAATAAGATTAAGTAACGGGGATAGTCAGGTCTGGCTTTTTAAAGTGAACCAAATGTACTCAAGTGTTTCATTTTTGCCAAACACAAAGCAGATTTTTTCAGAGAAGGGTTTTCCTCACGTTCTCTTAAAATTTCATACTCAGAGTACTTTGTCCATATATGTTTACAAGATTGATAGTTTATGCATCATAATACTGTTCCCAGTGTAGATCAGTCATTAAAGTGTACGTCTTGAACTTGTGCACTTGTACACTGCTGTATGTCAACTATGTCTCAATAAAACTGAAAGAAAAAATGCTTTGGGGGCATCAAAACTTCTGTTTTTATAAAAAGAAACTATCCCATTTTCCAGAATTAACAAACTTGAATACTCTTGGCTTTCTCCTCCTCCTCCTCCTCCTCCTCCTTCTTCTTCTTCTTCTTCTTCTTTCTTCTTCTTCTTCTTCTTCTTCT
>NW_022589763.1:1828636-2006197 GCF_004348235.1 Phoca vitulina
CTTCTTCTTCTTCTTTCTTCTTCTCCTTCTTCTTCTTCTTCTTCTTCTTCTTCTTCTTCTTCTTCCTTCTTCTTCTTCTTCCTTCTTCTTCTTCTTCTTCTTTCTTCTTCTTCTTCTTCTCCTTCTCCTCCTCCTCTTCCTTCTTCTTCCTCTTCTCCTTCTCTTCCTCCTCCTCCTCCTCCTCTTCCTCCTCTTCCTCCTCCTCCTCCTCCTTCTTCTTCTTTCTTCTTCTTCTCCTTCTCCTTCTCCTCCTCTTCCTTCTTCTTCCTCTTCTCCTTCTTCTCCTCTTCCTCCTCCTCCTTCTTCTTCTTCCTCTTCTTCTTCTTCTTTCTTCTTTTAGAGAAACAAGACATGGAAGGCATTTCATTAAATTGGTTCTTGTTTTGATGACTTCTTGATTGTCCTTTGTATGCCTCCCCTGTTAACAAAACTCTATGAACTTTCCATTAAAATTAGAATGTCTGTTTGATATTTTGTTTGCTATTTCCAAAATTCTTACATGTGCATGACTGCATGACACTGATCTTTTTTTTTGTTTCCAAGTGTAGAACATCATAGGCAGATGCTGGGCATCAAATGTCAAGGTCTCACATGTGTGTCTCCAAAGTCATTGCCTGCCCTCCACTTTCTTGCTCTATAAAACTATTTGGTTCAATCATCATGGATCAATCTTCCTAAATATTGGTTTTATCAATTCTTGTCTCCAAATCCCCTGCAATATCTCCCCATTGCCTACAGGCTGGAGGGTTGCATGGACCGTCAAGAGTGGAAGGCACCCTGGGGCCATGATTGCCACTGTCCACACACACAAGGAGGAAGAAATCAAGGGCAAACTCCCCTCCGTTGGCTGATACTGCGATTACATCTTGAGATTTCTTCAAGGTGATGGTAGAGTCATGCATGCATAGCATGTATATGGGTCCTCTGCTTCCTCCGTGTCTTTCCACACGCCAGCAACATCACCTGGGCATAAGATGCAGACAATGTTCAAAGTGATCTTTCTTAAAAGGAGCTACTGGAGTGCGCCTGGGTGGCTCTGTTGGTGAAGCATCTACCTTCAGGTCAGGTCATGATCCCAGAGTCCTTGGGATCAAGACCCGCATCGGGTTCCCTGCTCAGTGGGGAGTCTGCTTCTCCCTCTGCCCCATCCTCCCAGCTCATGCTCTCTCTCTCTCTCAAATAAATAAATAAAATATTTTTATTAGTACTAGATGCCATAGCATTGATTTCTTTCCTTCTAACCACACTCATTTTTTTCTCACTTTAAATTTTCTTTTCATGAAACGTAATCATGAGGTTGAGAAGAATTAACCCACGTGTGCAAAAGCGAACAGAACCCTATCGAGTCCTGGAAAAACGTAGCAACAAAAGTCAAGAATAAGTCAAGATGTGTGTTGTGGTCTGCCTATTTGTGTCCCCTGCCCCCAAATTCGTATGTCGAAATCCTGCCTTGCAAGGTGATGATATCAGACAGTGGAGCTTTCGGGAGGGGATTAGTGCATGATGGACCAAGGGCCATTCCAGTGAAAAGATTGTTGCCCATGAACCATGAAGCACACGCTCATCACACACAGCATCTGTTGGTGCCTTGATCTTGCACTGAGTTAGTGGTAATTAGTGATGCAGGAATGGAATATTAATTAGACCGTGACTTCACCTTATGTTACCAAAAATAGGGCAAACCTCTCTGATTATACATCTGGGATGAACAAAACCATTTCCAGTTCTCAAAAATAAAGTGTTAATTGTCGCGAGCGGTGAGTGGTACGGAGATCCCTGTCGTCCATAAAAGAAAATGGAATTTGCCGAAAAGCATTCTTAAAGGTTATTTTTATTGTGCCAGGCACCAGAGTCAGGAAATGTTTGAAGGGCAACGTTTAAATACATCACAGCAATTTTCAAAAGCATGGTACATGTACTCGGGGACTTCTGCTCTTTTATTAGCTGTGTGTCTTCATGCAAATAATTTTTACTGCAGTTGTTACTGTCGTGTTTGCTGCAACAAGAAGGCATGTGTTAAATAACTTTAAGGTGCGTTGCAACTATAAAATCATTTATTAATTTTTGTGATGTGGAAGGCTCACCTGGAATTCCATTTCTTGCATGGGCTGGCATTGATCTTGAGAGCTGGAGCAGGTAGGGGATGAGCTTGCCTTCCAGTGGAGGACAGTTAATAAAGGCGTGCAATGTTTTTTTTTTTTGGTATGTCAAAATATGGGTCAGCCTTAGGACTTTTTTAAAAAGATTTTATTTATTCATTTGAGAGAGAGAGAAAGAATGAGAATGAGTGGGGTGAGGGGCAGAGGGAGAAGGAGAAGCAGACTTCCCACCAAGCAGAGAGCCCAATGCGGGGCTTGATCCCAGGACCCTGAGATCATGACCCAAGCTGAAGGCAGATGCTCAACTGACTGAGTCACCCAGGCGCCCCAGCCTTAGGACATTTTAAAGCCTTCCAGCTTTGCAGGAAAAAGAAAAAGAAAAAGAAAAACCCTCCAGAACCCCAAGTATGGAAATAGAATGAAAGGCTTTGAGGTTTGTGTCTTGAGGAGGCTTAACAGATTGTGCTGGGTATTCCTTGAGGCTCCTGGAAAATTGTGCCTTTCTGTGTCACACCTGCTTTGTGGCATTTCTTGGGTCTTTCTTTTAATGACGATGTGCATGTGTGATTTCATTAGAAGCCAACCAACAGGCCTTTGATCGCATGTGGAAGTGGGTGGGGTATAAATTAGGTCTCAATGAGCATGCATCTGGCTGCCCTAGGCACTTCTGTGGTTTGTGGTGGAGAATCGTGGTGCACGTGGGCATGCCACAGGGAACACCCAGGCTCTGATGTGCACAGACAGGTGGGTCCAATAACCTGTGTGGATAAATGGGAGGGAAGGGTTAATTATGGTTTTTTTTTAATAACCTTTTTGAGTTAAAATTCATGCACAATGCCATTCATCTACTCAAGGTGTGCAACTCAATGGTGTTTAGTATATGCACACGGAAGTGCAACCCCATTGCTTACAGTAAAGTTCAGCACATTTTCATCATCCTCCCCTTCCCAAAAAACCATATTCTTCAGCTACCTCCACTGCATCCCTCCATCGTCCCCCATGCCAACCCCCTGGCAGACACTCTCTGCATCTCTGGATCTACCTATTCTGGACATTTGTTATTGATGGGATCATACTCTGTGTGATGGCTTTCTTCCACTTAGCACATCTTTGAGTTTTATCCATGTTGTAGCAGGAATCAGTACTTTGCTTCTTTCTGTGGCTGAAGAATCATCCATTGTTTGTATATATGCATCATATTTGAATGATTTTTTTTTTTAAGACTCCAAGGGTCACTAAAAAAAAAAAAAAAAAGACACCAAGGGTCACAGACAAGTCTGCTGACTGTAGGTCAGATTCTGGATGCGATTTCTTTTAGCAGAGTTTCGTCCTTGGACAGGTAACGCAGGTGGCTGTCCTTGGCCTTCATCGATGTCAGGAACAAGGAGTCCTGTTTGCTTACCTCTCTGTCTCAAACCCCACATTGTCTGTGTGATAGCATCCAGAATAACCCAGAAGAGAGGCTTTGGCTGGGCCAGTGGAGACATCCACAGGGATCAGATCATGCCCCAAACAGCTATTTTGTTAAGGTCAGAGCTAGCTTGGGAGCAAAGGGATTGGGTGCAACCTGTGAGGGGCTTTTTCCTCCATCCCGTGTAGAACCAAACCCACCCACTCAGTTCCCCACAAGACAGAGCGATGCCTGAGGCCAGGAAAACATGGAGGCAGGTGCACCCTCAGGGGAGGGGGGCGTTCCACACCACTACCCTCACTTCTGACACCAGTTGTAAATTTGGGGTCCCCAAGAGCACCCTCACTGCTAACATCAGTTTCAAGTTTGGGAGAATGCCCCAAAACACCCCAGCCATGAGGTGAGCTGCTGTAAGCCGCCAAGTCACAGGTCCACGAGGCCAGAGCTTTGTGCAGCTTCTGTCTGGCCACATGAAAAACCCTGATACTTCAACACAGCATGCAGTTTGGAGCCCCCCAGCATCTTTGGGGGTGTCTGCTAGATCCCGACCTGTGGCCTTTGAGAAGCCGATGAATGCACAACCCTCCCTGCTGGGTTGTGAGCCCACTGCAAAGTCAATAGGGGTGTCAGAAAGAAATAAAGACTTCTATCCGTTGCCTCTCCAGCTGGACTGGAAAGGGGGCTTGGCAGGTGGCCCAAGCACGCTCCCCACACCTCCGCCAGTGAGCTTATTCTGCTGGGTGGAGATTAGAACAGCTGTTAAACCCTCTCTTAACAGCAAACTCTGAGCTAGTGATTTCCACCTGGAGGTGGAAGGGGATGGTGGACACACACCTGTTGCAGGTAGACCCAGAGAGGCACAGAGAGAGAGAGAGAGAGAGAGAACCAGGAGAGGAAAGTCATAAAAAATCATAAGTCTGCCTATGATTTCCTCCAGAGATCTAGAGCTCCCCTCCACTCCCACGGAATATATTTGAAAGGGATGGTGGGAGACAAAATAAAATTGCTCTGTGATTACACCCAATGAGTCATCCTTGTTCAACACAGCAGTTACATATGCTTCTTCCCCCAAGAGCCTTCAAGAAATACCAGGCGTATGGTGTCATATGTTGGATCTCAATGGGAGTGGTTGAAGGGTAAGACCTGGGGGTTGCTGGAGAATTCCTCCTGACTCCCCTTTGACCAAGCACTGTAATGAAAGGGCAGTGGTGACATCTGGAAAGAAACAGAAAGAATCAAGCCTGGTGGTCTTCAGAGCCTCATATGTTTCCAGAGTCCTATCCCTCCAACAATGACTATCTTTCTGCTTCTCCTAGCACACAATCCCAGGCTCCAACTGGGTGCCAGTAGTCATGCATCCAAACTATATGCACCACGGAACATCTTGACCTTGCAGGAAGGAAGGAGGGTGCATGCCTGGTCTTGACCCTAAGTGTTCTATGCATCTAGACAACCGTAAGGGTACACGCTGCTAGGAAGACCATGGTCAACTTCACAGGGAATAGGGGGGCTTCTTCTGAATATTTAGAATAGTGACGTCTGGACAGGCAGAGGAGGATGGTGTGAAAATGTCAGAGCCTGAATGACTCAAGCTCACTTAGGGCAGAGACTAGGCTTCATGGCCTGGCACTCATGTCCAGTCGTGAGTGAGGACAGGGGCCAGCCAAGCGCTGGTGGCATTGACCAGCACATCCATCACTGGCTGACTTCAATCCCAACACAAGATATCCACCTCGAAGCCCAAATGTCCCTCCTACCCTGGGCTTGGGGGTTGGCAGGATATCTCTAGGTGGAATGGGTTGTGGGTCTCATGGTTGGTTCATGTGTCTCTGAGATTGTCTCCTTGGACCCCTTGGCTTGAGTTTTCCAGTGAGGACACTGGAATGATGACTGACGTTCATTAACATGTGGTTGGCTGACACCATGACACTGGCCTTGCTTTTGCCTTCGGGAGTCTTAGCAAATGGAGGTCAGATTCCTGCACCAATGAGGCCCTCACTTGCGTTCTGTGGTTCATCCTACTGAACTGTCCTGATGGCCCCTGATTTTTCCACGGGACTTGCCCACTGCAAGCCCCTTCCCGGCCATGGGACCTCTGAGTACAGGCAACTGCATGATTCTACATTGCGGGCTTTGCCTTGCAGTTCAAATAAACTTCAAGGAAACCCTTCAGACATTGCGATAAACAAACCCTCTTGACCAGAAGCCAATAAAAATACCCCTGATATTAAATTCTGCTGTGCTGTGGCAAGATAATCATAGGAAGGTCACTTCCATTCACTGAAACTTTAGCAAAAAAGAACAGTATTCTGCCTGCAGACAGCCCACCAACACACTACCCCAGGGACGGAGGGATGTTTGGGCTTCAAAGTGGACACTTCATGTCAGGGTTGAAAACACACACTGCCCCCAAGATGTGGGTGGCCCCTGTCCTCATCTGCGGCCCCTCCACATCTAGAGTTTGCTGAGCCTGGCTTTTTGGTGGTTCCGAGGCTGGTCTAGAGGAGGTCACTGGCCCACTGGTAGGCAAGCTTTCCTGGGGGCACCTTTGTTTGGGAAGACACACGGTAATTCCAAGAAGATGAATGAGATGGTACTGTGCTGAGCTGTGAATGAGTGGTTATGTACTTTTTTCCCCATCCTATTGGTGGTGGGTGGTGATTAAGGGCTTCTCTTGAGTCAAGGCGATCCAAGTGGTGTTTTCCTGAGATTAGTCTGGCGACAGCGTGCGCCATGGTTCCTGGCCTCTCCCCAGTGCTGAGCATATATTAGACACTTGAGGGACTTATTAAGGAGGAGAATATACAGGCGAAATGACACTTTAATCATACATCGCTGTCTTAATATAACCCAGAGGGAGCCGATCTTGTGAAATGCACCGAGAACTGAAAACAGTTGCACGAATTCGGTCTTTTACCTTCTCCCTGAGATCCTGAGAGCGATTTCATTGATGTTTGGCTAAATCGGATACATTTTATGTCGATAGTACCGGAAGCAATGCATCCTCAAAGATGAGTGTGTCATGTCAGGGCCATCTAGAGACATTTCCCCTAATACAAGAGTTTCCATTTTTGACCACCCATGGTATTGTTCAGAGCTGTAGTTTATACTTGGGTGGTTGTCTGAGACACAGCTGAGCTTGTCGACTTTCTGAGATGTCCCATAGATAAAAGCAGATTCAGTCTACTTATTTCCCACTCTATACGCTAGCAAATGTCACTACTCAATGGCATATAATGCCAGTTGGCTTTTTTTTTAATCAAATAATCCACATTGAAATCTAATGTTGGGTCTCAAGGCAGAGGATACTATTAGGAGCGATGTACTTACTTTTGCTTTGAGGCTACAAAAGGGTATGCGTCCACGTGGTCCAGTCTACTGGACTGGTTTTCAGTGGGCTGTCATTGATCCATCTATTGATCGTAGACTACCCTGTGTCCAGCCGAGTGTAAAGAAAGCCATCCACCCCAGCAGAAGGCAGGTAGAACGAGAGCAAGTGTTTCAATGGGCTGCTTTTCACTAATAGGATGGAGCACATAGGATACAGCCTGAGTGCACCTTATAAGTGATGCCATGCTAAAATCTCTTGTTTTAAATTTTAGTTTTTGTAGGGATTGCTTTTTGTTCATATAATGATGTATAAATTATATATATATAAGTTATATAATATATAGTATATAATTCTATTGATATAATAATATAATATATAATAATATATGTAAAAACAATAAATATATAATGTGTGTATATTTTTTCTTACATTAAAAATGTACAGCAAAATACTTTGGCCATGTGATTTTTGATGGAATAGTATTTTATTTTATGGAATCATGATCTGGTGAGAATATGGACTTTCAAAAATATGATATGCCAGTTTTCTGAGGATCAATAACTTTTATCAGCCTAGCAGAGTAACACAAGGGGAAAGTAGGATTTCTTCCCCAATTTGGAGGTCCCTCGATGGATTTTTCTTCATTTATGCTGCATTTGCGCAAGAATAAACTGTGTGGGGGTGTCAATTTCTCGTAGCCCCTGGATTTTCAAGGCATCTGTATTGGAGGTCTTTTGTGAACATTGTTTTCACAACTATTAAACCTTGGGTTCAGATCTGTAAAATGGACATCACACAAGCATTTGAGAAGTATAAACCCAAGTGGGTAAATTGTAGCAGGAATCCATCTTGGCCTCCAAATTATTCAGTTTGGTGATCCACAGTAGATGGAATGGTAACTGCCCATCCCCCCGCCCCTACTTGGTGGTCCGTAACTGCACCCGAGCATCCGGTGCAGATCCTGCCACTTGAGTTTAACTGTAGGATCGAGGTGGACTCGGTGGGCCTCTTTGATCCTGGCAGAAATTAGTTCAATGTCAGCATTGAGAGTCACATCTGGACCCAGGTTGGTTAGCTCTCCTGGAAGCCTGTTCTCTGGTGTGGAAAGAGAGGACGTATATAATTAGTTTGAAAAATCTTAGAGAACTTTGATCAACCAGCACAGCTGTGCAATGCTAGTGGGTTTTCTGAAATGTGCAGAGCAAAAAAAAAAAAAAAAAAAAATTTGTTGTCATTTCCTCAGCAACACGCATCGAGAGGCACGCCAGGTTTGGATGTGTCCATCGGACATGAAGTCAGACTAGGGATGCAGAAAACTTTGAGGAAAGGTGAGAGCTCATCCTGGATGTCTTTAAAATGGCAAAGGCAACAAAAATGTGTGAGGACATTTACAACCCCAAGTCAACGCACAAAGTTGAAACAATTTGGGGTGCCGTTTGGAGACACAGAATAAAAAGGGTGGGACAGATGCTGTGTGTGATGGGCACAAGAGTTCTAGGAGGTTTTAGAAGAGCAACCCCCCCAGGAGTGACTCTGCCCCCCAACTAGGGGACACTTGGCTGTGTCTGGGGACATTTTTTGTTGTCATACTGGGAAAAGAGGATGCTACTGGCATCTGGTGGGTGGAGACCAGAGATGCTGCTCAATGCCCCACATTACACTGGATGCCCCACCCCAGACAATGGTCCAGCCCCGAATGTTGCCAATACGAACGTTGAGAAACTGCATGTGAGCATGACAGACCATTTGCTGTTGGTTTATTGTGGTTCACCACTGAGGGGCGAACTCACCTCCCCCCCGGGGTGGGGGACATTTGGCAATGTCTGGGGACAGTTGCGGGCCATTACTGGTGGCGTAATTGGCTCATGGGTGTTTCATGAGTGGGGAGTAAGGATGCCTCAAGAAAGCCCCCCCCCACCACCAAGAATTATCCAGCCCAAAATAGAAGTTGTGCTGAGGTCAAGAAAGTCTTTCTGATAAATGATGTGGATATGGAAACATAAAACAGAAACTGTCCCAATAGGGTGGAGAGTAGCTGGAGCTATGCTTTGCATTTGTGTTGCTTTTGCTTTGTTTGGTTCCTGCACGGGAGGAGGGCACGGGACAAAAACAGAGAGCAACCAGAAATAGGATGCCCAGGGGATATCTCCAGGTGGTGGCACCAAGAACAACCTACCAACACTAGGGAGGCTAAACGGAACATAAGAGAAGAAACTATTTCATATCTGCTCTTAAACTGTGCACGTCTTGCTGTCTCCCTCATTCCCTACACTTGTGGCAAAGCCTGATGCGCACAATGAGGTCATGTGTGACTTAGTTCCCTTGCTCATCCGTTCATCCGTTTCTAGAGGAAATGAAAGGGTTGTGCGTGATTGATTTGACAAGGGGCAGAAGAGGGACAGTACGTGTTGGCTGGACATGTGATTAATGGAATGAGCTAGTGGGGTCGAACCACCCCAACCCCTATACCTTTCATTTGCTGGAATCCTAAGAAAGGCATCTGCTTTCCGTCACTCACAAGATGGGGCAGGGAGTGCAGCTTATCTACACCTCAAAGACCAATGTGACCATAAAGGGCAACCCTCATCAGAGCGCCTCTTCCCCAGGTACGAGGTCATGGGGTTGCACATGACAAGGTGACATCATTGGCCATGTGGTGGGCAGGTCACCTTCCTTCATACCTGGAGAGAAGCTCAGCCTAAGCCGTTGGGGATGCCGTGGGATAGCATCTCAAGATTATAGGTTATGGGCTTGCCTTCCAGCTGAAATAACGTTATAGGAAATTGTTTTGATGTTTTAATAAATAAACTCTCACGAATAAGAGCCAATAAAAATACCCCTTATATTAAATCCTGCTGTGCTCTAGTAGGGTAATCACAGAGGTCATTCCATGCATCAGAATGTTAGGAAAGGTACAGTCCGCTAAGATTATAATGAAACCCATTTGGCTCATTCCTTATCTATAAAAAGAGGCTGAATTCATATAGGCTGGCTGTCTTCCAGACCCTAGGCAAGTGTCCAAATCCAACCTACATTTTCTTTACCTCCAAGTAACTTGACCCCATCTTGATGATTAATAGCACAAATCTTTCCCGACCAGAATTCCAGAGTTTTATTCAGGAAGACAAATTCATGTGTAAATTGGAGTTAATGTAAACAGTAACTTACGTATATGCACAGATATATATGTATGTTTTATATACATGTATGAATACATGAAAAAATACAGAAATATAAATATGTAATTATACATTACATATAAATGTACATAAGCAATATATAAATATGTATACTAATATTTATATATATATATACTAATGCATCATCCATGTAGACAAACTATCAACACCACATCACAGTGTAACCCAGTAGACTGCAGTTTGTCTTTGGTTTTGGGGATACCTTTGTGATATGCAGTGAATTGTCTACAGTTTCTTTATATCTATACATGAACTGAAATAGTTGTTATAATCTGGAGAGTGACATGATGTTTAGCTTGTCACAAACCCACACGTTTTCATGCCTTAGGTTTTACCCAAGGCTGGAATTTGCATCTGTTTGGTTGTATTTGAAACTAGCTTTGCAATGTGCGTTCTGACCTTCATGTGCTTTCGACAGATGGAAGGATGTAAAAGGAAGCGTGTCTGTGCAGTGCTGTGAACGTGCGATACACTGTGGCCAGCGTCCGGCCGGGGGCAGAACGGCCACTGGAAACGTGGGCAGCGAGTGTCTCATTAAATGGGAATGACAGCATTTTCCCCCTCTCTGCTTCGTGCTAAATTTAGCTATGGGGTTGCTTCATTTTGCTGTTCGTGGAAGTGAACTGAAGTCATGCTTATTTTTGGTTAATGTCTCAGCAGAATGAGCTTTCCAGCTCGGTTGCTAATGTTTCTGATTGAATTGTTGTGTTCCACCCCATGAAGAAGACTGTGCATGCCAGGATATGAGTATGTAAAATTACACAGACGCAAACCCAACATATTGTGGTGAGAGTAGAGGCCACAAAGAGAAGAAATGGTCCCTACTCTTCGGCATCTCAGAAACTAGTTTGGAGAAGAGACATTTCAAGACCCAACAGGTAATCGAGGCATGCAAGGGCAATGAGAGAGGTCGTAAACACACAGCAAGGGAATGGACAGGGAGGGGAGATCCATGCTGGTTTGGGAAGATTATGAGACTTTTCAAGACAGAGCTTACACTAACTGGGGCTCTGAGTTTGCATAAAAATTCAAACAATAACAGAAGACCAAAGATTCTCCCAACCAAGGGTAGCAGATGCAAAGAGCAGCGTGGAGAGATGAGGTCCCACATCCAAGATGCAGAGTGAGGCATGGTGGCCATGGTGGAGTGGGGAATGGCAGGGGAAGATGGAAGTCATGTGCAGAGCCAGAGTGGCTTTGTAGGACATAAAAGCTCTGCTCAGAACTGGGATGTCTTTCCATAGGGAAAGTGTTTACTGCATGTGGTGAGATGGGGCTTTAGGTCATCTCTGTGCTGGGAGGGATGCAGCTAACATAAAGAGAGAAGGAAAGAAAGAGAGATAGAAAGAGAGAGATGGAGTGGGCAGAAAGAGTGATGGAAAGAAAGAAGGAAGAAAGGAGGAAAGGAAGGGAGGGAGGGAGGGAGAGAGGAAAGAAGGAAGGAGGATGGATACATAGATGATAGATAATAGATGGTGGGTGGATGGATGGATGGATAGCTGGATAGATAGATACAATGGGTAGATAAATTGATTGATAGATGATAGATGGTGAATGGATGGATAGGTGGGTGGGTGGATGGATGGATGGATAGATACAATGGATAGATAGATGGATAGATGGTAGATGATAGATAGATGATAGATGGTGGATGGATAGATGATAGATGACAGATAAAATGGATAGATGATGGATGGATAGATAGATGATAGATAGATAGATAGATAGATAGATAGATAGATAGATAGATAGATGTATGGGTGGATGGATGGGTGGATGGATAGGTACAATGGACAGATAGATGATAGATAGATAGATAGATAGATAGGTAGATAGACACAGACCAACACAGAGAGATGTCCAAAAACAATTACAAGAATCAGCATTGGGATGGTAAATGCTGACACCAGCGTTACTGTTCTTTTTCCTTTCCTTTTTCTTATTTTTACTACATAACCAAGGTGTTACTAAGGAGACTGACATCATGTAAGTGAAACACCTTATCTGCTCATTCTCATGTGTCTGTCTCCTTCTAAAATGCAAATTCTCACCATTTCCCCACCTTTTAATGCACATAACATAAAATTGACCATTTTAATAACTTTAAAGTGTATAACCCAGTGCCATTAATTTCACTTCTGAATATTGTGCAACTATCACCACTTCCCAGTTCCACAATATTTTAATCACCTCAGACCTATAGCAGCAGGATTCATAACAGCCAAAAGGTGGAAACAACCCAACTGTCCATCGATGGAAGGAAGGATGGATAAACACAAAGTGGTTCATCCATGGATGGAATATGACTCAGCCATGAAAGAGAACGAAGCTCTGACAGTTCCTACTCGATGGATGGACCTTGAAAACATGATGCTCAGTGAGAGAAGCCAGACACACAAGGCCATATAGTATATGATTCCATTTATATGTCATGTCCCCAGCCTTTTTTTAAAGTCCATATAACAAATTGATAGGAGCCTTCGCAGAGCTAACTGGAAGAAGAGGCAGACAGAGACCAAACAGAACTCTGAGAAGTAAGATCTCCTCCAAAGTGAAATCCACAATCTTACCTTTAATAGCAAATGGGTCCTCCTGCCCCTCATGGTGAAGTCTTCAGAGTTGCTGTTTGGGCTAGATCCTGTCCAGATCCTTATGCCAACTGGCTTAAGGATTTGTTCTCCAGGAGGGTAGATTATGCAAGTGCATTAAAGAAACACCTTCGTGTCCTCTGCAAAGTGCCGTGCTCTACATTTTCTGTGATTTCCTTAGATGCCTATCTCTTCCGCTGATCTGGATAGGTCATGCTGTCAGGGACACATGTGTGTTCTTTCCCAGTGCCCCGGGCGATTGTGGCCACATGGCGAGCCTTGGGAAAGTCGCTGTTGAGTGAATGAGTGAATAAATAAATGAAATGATTCATTCCTGATAAGACCCAAGCACACTGGATGAATCATCCATAATGCTGGCATATCAGAGCTTTGATTTATCTCCAGTCAACCCACAGCTGTCAAGGAGAAAAACACCACATTTTAATTCATCTGTACCAATTATTTAGATAGCCTCTCAAAACTGTTTTGTTCAGGATGTAGCCAAATAAACAGATGCCTGTAAACTCAACTGCATAAAAGGTTTTCCTCCAAGCAGACAGAGACATAATTTAACAGAGTTTCAAAGTGCTTTTTGGGGGAATCACTGAATCATAGAGCCACCAAGGGCTATGGCCTCAGCTCTTACTGGTTTGGGGTGACCTAACTCCACCATGACGTCTTGTCCACTAGATGTTCCCTCTGTCGGGGGAACGTGATCCTGGGCTCATCCAGCTGGATGTGGCGAGCGTGCCGTCCGTCCTCTGTTGTGTTTGGTCTCTGGGTTCGGACTGGAAATGGCACTCGAACTACCTAAACACATTTCTGTGGATGGTCATGCCTCTTTGGAGTTGTCTCCCCCTCCCATAACCGTCTTTCCCTCTATGGCATTCTACCATTTGCTCTGTGACCCCGAGCTGGGGAATTTTATCATTTTGCTCAAGATATCCGAGCACTGGGCATGACACAAGGGTTTCTCCTTCCCCAGAACCTGAGAGGGAACTGGGACTGCTCGTTCTCCAGAAGGAAGCACTGGGCACTGGGTCACATCGTAAAATTCTGGCTCCAGACACAAACCCATGTGAATGGTCTTTGCCAGGTCTCCATCCTGTGTCCCACATAAAGATTGGTGATGCCCCCCAAGATCTTTATGGTTCCCGTTCCTTCTTTTCCTGTAAAACGTAGGAGGGCCAAAACTTCCTAAATTAGCACAATATGCCTGCCTCTCTGCTCTGCAGGGTTTCAGGAGCCTGATTCCCTGAGGGGGCAGGGTTAAGGAATTCCCTTTCCAGGATAAGAGTAACCAACATGTTTGATGGGGTCCCACCCTCAAGGCCATAGCAAGCATGCTGCAAAAGCTGAAAAAAAAAATGCCTTTAGACATATGACTGTACTTATACTTTTTAATATTTTAGGATTTTAGCTTTTTACATTTTTTTTTTTTTTTTTTTGGCTCCAGGCATTCCTTGGCTTGTGGCCACATTTGAAATCTGCCTCTGTGTTCACATGTCTTTTCTGTGTCTCTCCTCTTCTGTCTGTTATAAGGACATCTGTCATTGGATTGAGGGCCACCCTGACCCAGGATGACCTTATCCTGATCCTTATTTTAATTACCTCTGCAAATGCTCTGTTTACCAATCAGTTCCCATTCACAGGTAGCCGGTGTTAGGATGCGGACATATGTCTCCAGGGCTACCATTCAACCCACTATGACACGGATGCTTCCTAACTGATGTGGGCAGAAATGTGCTTCCCAGTGAACACATGCTGCCTCGGGCTTTGGTGGGTTGCTGACTTTTTGGGATGAGAAGGCATCTTCCTGTTTCAAGCTCCATCCTTTGCAGAGCATTTAGCTCTTACTGAGCTGTCCGCTTTTATGTTCTTCCAAGACGTCTTTAAATGGCATGGAGGCTCGTTATTCATGCTTCTTTCCCTCGTTCTCACACTGGGAAGCCTAAAATACTGTTAATTCACCGAGGGGCATTTCAAACGATGTCAGAGTCAATTATATCACCCCTACCACTGTTTCTTTTTTCCACAAATTCCTTTGTATTAAAACCAAACACAACAATAACAGTAGCAAAAGCAACCATGGCACACCAGCTTTACTTAAATCATCGGAATCTAGAAAACATCCCCCACCCTTTGCCAACATCCTCCTCCTGTGGCCACTGCAAAGTTAGGGTAACAGATAGGCGACCAAAAGGCTTTGCTAAAGGTTTCCCTGTTGGTAGACACTTGCGCAGAGTATAACATGGTTCAACCTAATGACCATAGGTCAACATTTCAGAGCGGTGAGGAAGCAAACAGTTGCCCAATTCCTAGAAGGAGCTCTCACTCTTCCCAGGGTGGGGGATGAGAGGAGATTTTGTGAATCTGCACACTGTTCAGCAGAGGATTTCCCCCAGAAAAGGCAGAAGTGTTCTTGCAAGCTCATCCGGCTCTGCCGCCGCCCTCCCCGGCCAACTGTGAAGCTGTGCCTCATTCTGTGAGCAGTGTGCTGACCAGTGCATGGTCTTGGGGAGGTTGTCCGTGCTCTGTCCTTAGTAACGATCCCACCCTCAAGCATTTCCTGGAGGTCAGAAGAGAAATGTACATGGGTCCTTTGGGTGCAAGACTCAGTTGGTCTGAGCAGGGAGCTTGCTCATCTTATTTATCTGTGCTTCTGAGCAATGCCCAGTAGGACTCAAGCATATCCCAGATGCTCCATGAATGAACCCATGGATAAACGAATGCAGTTGGCATCACATAAGCCAAATTCCTCAGGGCATCAGAGACGCTACCTACAGAGCTCCAAATTTGGCATTCACTTTTAATTCATGTGAACCAAACGTGTACACTTGTTGTTTGCCAACAAGGCAAAACTGCTAAGCATACATTCTTTCTAAACATACTCCCCACATCGGAGGACAAGTCCGGATTTTACCTTATTCCTTCTAGAGCCTCCGAACTTGTCTTCACTTTGCATTAGCTGGGTTCGTCCATTTATAGTCTTTGAAAAAATGATATGATTTATGGGCCCTGAATCTGAAGCACAGATGATAAGCATGTGTTTTTCATAGACTTTCCACTTAATGCAAATTTTTACATTCCCCCGTTCCTTTTCCCTGTAACCGACTGTCATTAAAGAGCTTTTGTAGGATGAATGCCATCTTAACTCAATTCTGGGAACACGCTAGGAATTTGGCATGTTACTGCAATCCCATACTCCCAAGTTACCTCCTGGAAAACCTTGGATTTATTTTGTTTCACTTCTCTGGGCATTTGTGTGGCTGTTCTCTTTGCTCTGGTGTTGAATCAGAAAAGTCATCTGCAGGAGTGCCTGGCTGACTCAGTCAGCAGAGCATGTGACTCTTGATCTCAGGGTGGTGAGTTTGAGCCCCATGTTGGGTGTAGAGATTACTTAAAAATAAAATCTTTAAAAAAATTAAAAAATAAAGTCATCTGCACAGACAAATATAATGAAATGAATACGAAATATGTCAATTATGTCTTAATTAAAAGAATAAAGAAGTATCATCTGCTACTTTCTGTGGTTCTCTGCATATGGGGTGTAGTGAGTAGGTTAAATGATGGCCGTGAAAGTTATTTTTATATCTTAATCTTTGCAGTCTGTAAATGTGACTGTCTATGGTCCAATGGTCTCTGTAGAGTAATTAAGTTAAGGGTCTTGAGATAAAGAGGTCATCCTGGATTATCCACATGTCTCTAAATCCAAGGATGGGTAATCTTTTTTTTTTTTTTTAAGATTTATTTGAGAGAGTGAGAGTGAACAGGCGAGAGGGGCAGAGGGAGAGAGAGTCTTTTAAGCAGATTCCACACTGAGCAGGAGCCTGATGCAGGGCTTGATCTCAAGACCCTGAGATCAGGACCTTCGCTGAAACCAAGAGTCAGTCACTTAATCTACTACGCCACCCAGCGCCCCAAGGATGAGGATCTTTGTATGACATGCATAGAGGAATATATGGACAGAGGAGGAGGATGCAGTGTTGCCATAAAGTCAGATATTTCAACGGATGTGTTCACAAGGCAAAGAATGCCTACAGGTACCAGGAGCTGGGATAGGCAAAGAATGAATTCTCCCTCTGCATTTGCCAAGGGAGTGCAGGAATCCAACACCTTGATTCTGGATGTGTAGTCTCCAGACGTGTGAGAGGATACATTTCTGCTGTCATAAGCCACCCAGATTGTGATCATTTGTTAACAGGAACCATGGAAAACTCATGCCCCAAGTGTTTGCACACCTGAGATTGTGTGCTTGTCATTTCTTCTCCTGTTTGAAACAGACATTTGGTCAAAGTCAACAGTCAGGAAATGATTGCTTTCCTAAAGCACCATTCTTTATGATGCCAGGCTATAAATGACCATTCTTTTTCCATAAAGGCTATTTTACATGATATTCAGACACGATTCAGTACAGCAGTTTCATGCATTTGATTTCTCTGATATCCCACCTCCTTAACAAATGGGATGCCTTTTGCTTTGTGACCGGATGGTATTAAGTAATGGAACCTGGTTGCTCCTTGTAACACTGTGTAGATCATTTTATTATTGCCCTGATGCTTATCAAATGCCTATTATGAGTCCAGTATCGGGCTAAGCACCAGTAATGTAGAAATGAGCAAATCCAACAGGTTTTGATTTGATGGAGGTCACCATCCGGGAGAAATAAAAATTAGGATTACAGTCAGTTCTTGTTATCCACAGTTGTGATGTCCTACAAAGTCACCACAAACACTGAATTCATCAATACTGAACCATAAGTACAAGATTAGGGTCCTGGGAGACTCTGTTGGCACCACCATATGCAACCTGTGTGTTTTTATTTAAAGACACCTTATCAACTAGATATTTGTTGATTCATTTGCATTGGACTCACGGCCAACAACACTAGAACTCATGCCTGAACAAAGCTTACCTGACACATGTATTTTCTCTATAAGGCACACCCCAACCTTCTTATCCTTGGGAGCACTAGATAGCTCTTTAGTAGTACACATGGGGCCATTTTAAACAGAAAATCATGAACAGGAAGCACAGAAACAAGAAAAACATGGTGCCCAATAGACTGCATAAAGGACACTTGATTTGCTGTTTGAGAATGGAAATGAGAAGGCAGAGTGTCACCCTGGTCCCCCTTAGCTGAGATTATATGTAGCAGGAGACAGATTTTTCGCCACTCTGTGCTTGTCTCAAAATGACAGCAAAAGTGCCAAGAGTATTGATTGGGGGATTGCCAATCAGCTTTAGTGGTAGATGTACTGGTGGGTAGGGCATCTGTGAATAAGGAGGACCAAGTGTGCTTGTAAACCTGAGCAGGGGCACCTGGGTGGCTCAGTCGGTGAAAAGTCTGCCTTCAGCTCAGGTCATGATCCCAGGGTCCTGGGATCGAGCCCCGCATCGGGCTCCCCGCTCAGTGGGGAGTCTGCTTCTCCCTCTCCTTCTGCTCTTCCCCCACCTCATGCTCTCTCTCTCTCAAATCAATAAATAAAATCTTTAAAAAAAAAAAAAAAAAGCTCAGGTTTGCAAACTTTTCTAATGACACACCACTAACTCTTAAGGTCTTTAGTCCATTCTTCTGGCTTTGGATTTCTGTTGTGTTTGGTTATTTTATGAAGAACATGTGTGAAAACCACCATGCAAAGGCATTTGCATGCTTTTATTTTTCTCCTTACTCCACACAAACTGGTCTATGCAATAGTCACTACTATTGTTTTTTTATTTTGCTTTTTTTTTTTTTTTTTAAAGATTGCACTTGAAGGAATTTGGAGATGTGCCCAAACTTGGAAGTGGTTGCTCTGGGAATCCTTGCTGGGTCAGAAGAACACCAAAAGTTATTATTGGGCATAAAAAGGTGAACGGCCTCTGTCTGCGTTTCTGGGTTTCTTGACCTCTTCTTCAGCACTTCCTCTTGGTCTATGTGTAGTTCCCATGAGCTCCCCTTCTCCTTGACCACACCCCTGTCACTTCTCTGTCCCCATCATTGTATGCCAGACTCCTAGCATTGCAAATCCCAGCGCAAAAGTCATTTTGTTCTGGAAATCGAACACGTTCATCTGCCTGCAGTGAAACTTCCTCCTTCTTTCTCTTTATTCCAACATGATATTTGTACTTGCTGGTCTGCCTTATGTCCGTGATCTCTCTGCAGGTGTCCGCATCTCCCCCAACTGAGTCTCATCTATGCAGACAACGACTCTGTCAGCTGCACTGGTAAAGGGACTCTGCCTGCACCACGGTGTGTTTTGAGTCTGTGCATGTTCATGGATTGGTGGAAACCTATCACCAACACAGAGATAGGCAAGATGGGTTCAAAGCACTTCACGCCGGCTCACACAGGTGTGAAATGATCTAAGGTGTGCGGGAGAAGGGTTTGATTGTGGATCTGGTGGAAACAGCAAGGAAGGGCTGTTTTTGCACCTATGGGTGTGAACACTGGGGTGCTGGCAAGAGTTTTGACAGACCCTGGAGACCAGCTACTTGGGTTTCAATTCTGAGTAGCAGCAACCCTTACGTCTATGGTGACAGTAAGAATTAGACGGGGACAGGTAGGCACCCCACCCCCACACTGCTGGCTGTATCAGGAGCACTGTGTCCACATTGGCCCACGCCACCATTGGCAAAGTATTAAACACAGTTGCTTGCCTGGGGGCACATATTTTAAAGCCACCTCATTGGACGTTTCTTTGATTTCAACCACTAGGCTAAAAGAAATAAATAATGACTTTAAAAAACGAATTTCCATTGGAACCTCTTAAATACAACATCGAGGTGGACAGGTAAATGAGATCCAGGTGCCTCCTTCTGCTTGGTCTGACCCGTGATATGAATCTGTTGTGATTAGCATTTCCTCAGCTCTGATGCATGCACGTGGTTGTTCTCTGCTTTGCACTGAACCAGGAAAAGGAGGCTTTAAGGCAGCTGGTGAGCTATCTTGCGAGTGATTTTAAAGAGCAAAAAGCATGCAAGAACATACGTGTCTACTATTATCTTCAGGTGGGGCAAGAGGGAGGCCTTTTTTTTCTTTCATAATGTGCATGTTTTCTGGTGCTACATTTTTAAAAATTGGGGCAAAAACCACACAATATAAAATGCATCATCTTAGCCATTTTTAAGTGTATAGTTTGGTAGTGCGAAGTATATTCATATCTTTGTGCCACACATATCCAAAACACGTTTCATCTTGTGAAACTGAAACTTTATACTCATATAGGCCATTTGCTTTTATAAAAATCATTTTATTTTATTTATTTTATTCATCATGATAAGTGCACTCCTTAATTCCCATCCCCTGTTCCCCCATCTGCCCACATCCCTCCCCTCTGGTGACCATCAGTGTGTTCTCTAGAGTTAAGAGCCTGTTTCTTAATTTGCCGATCTCTGTCTCTCCTTTTTTTCCTTTGCTTCTTTGTTTTGTTTCTTCAATTCCACATATGAGTGAAATCATATGGTGTTTGTCTTTCTCCGACTGACGTATCTCACTTAACATAATACTCTTTAGCTCTATCCACTTCATTGTAAATGGCAAGCTTTCATTCCTTTTTATGGCTGAGTAATAGTCCTTTGTCTATATATACCACATCTTCTTTATCAGGCCATTTGCTTTCAAGTCAATACTCAACAAGTGAAAACATTTTTTAAAAGTGTGAGTTTAAAATGAGATTAGTATATAGAATTGTTTACCATCATATGAGATATACAGTAGACACTCAATAAAAGAGAGCTGTTAAAAAATATATAATTATATGAAGTAGGACTGAAGAAACATACCAATCATGAAAGCATGTTTCTAGTGTTCAGGAGAAATGTTCTCAGATTCCTCCAATATTTGATTATTAGGTCTCAAATATAAAAATACTGTTTAAAAAAAACTGTGTAAGATTATAGAAATGGTTAAGCTGTTTTAGAGGCAAGAAAACACACAAATACACACATGCACACAGGTAGATAACAATCTCTGCCCTTTGGTGGTTTAGAGGAAGAAAAATAAAATCTTCCTCTACCCTCTTATGTTCAGTCCCTGGCATCCTGTAAATTAAACCAACAAAAGACAAATTAACAGGAGAAAAGACATGCACATTTTATTCAATATTAATATTTTTAAGTTAATCTGTTTACCAAGACATTAAAAAACAATCTACTGAGAGAGAAGCAGCATTAATAAAAAACTCAGTGGCCTGTATTCGATCTACAAGAGATTTTTGTAGATTGACATAGTATCCTGAAACCTTGCTAACTTATTAGTTCTAGTAGCTTTTTTTTGTAGCTGTCTTAGGATTTTCTACATAGATGATCATATCATCAGTGAAAAAAGACAGTTCTACTTCTTCTCTCCTGATAGAGCTGCTTTTATTTACTTATTTACCAATTTTTAAACCTTATTTCAATAACTAGGATCTCCAGTACAATGTTAAACACAAAGGAGGAGAATGTGCCGTAGGTTTTTTTGTTTTTTGTTTTTTGGGCTTTTTTTGTGGATGCCTTTTATAAAGTTGAGGAACTTTTTTCTTTTCTCAGTTTACTGAGAGTTTTTAGCATGAATAGATGTTGGATTTTTGTCAAATTATTTCCCTGCATCTGTTGAGAGGATCATGTGGTTTTCCTTTCTCATTCTGTTAACATGGTGAATTCCACGGACGGGTTTGAGACTGCTAACTCATCTTGCTTGGCTATTTTGTGTTTTGAGACCCGTGTCAACCACATTAGAACAAGCCTAGTGATAGAAAACGGGGGCCTCTCTGTATTATAGTCTTGGGCAAATTCCAAGTCACATCCATCCTGAAGGGTAAAGCCAAGGAGGTTCACAGTGCACTGCCTGGGGACCAGGAAGGGACAATGGGAGATAATAATTCATGGCCATGTCTCTATGCTATGTCAGGACATTCAATAAATAGGCTTCCCTTCCCTGTTTCAGTGCCTGTCCAATTCAGTTGAACCACATGGGTGAACTGAGTAGAATTTTAAATGTCTGTCTTGAATTTTCCAAAGCTGGTATGAAATCCATTGTTTAACAAATGCAAATGCTCTCCATGATAGAAGCTGAAAAATCACTTTGAGGTCTGATTACACATGAGAACCACAGCGGCTGTAAATTTTGGTAGTTTGAAATGGTGTGTGGCTGTTTGATATAAAACAACCATGAGTAAGGAATCTGATCTGCCATCAGCTACTTAGCTAGTTAGCTCTGCTTTTGCTACTTGGTGAAGACATTTTTGGTTATAGTGGCCACATGCAAAAATCCCATCTGTAACGTCATTTTGGAGCTCAAAAATGACAGACACCAATGTGCCAGGTTTTGTTGCCTTCTTTGCATTTCTAACAGAAATAAATCCCATGACTGAGTTAGCCATGCATTTGCCAGGTAAGGGATATTCATATTGTGTATGACCAAAGGCTCACATAAAATGAACTTGATCCGTTCACAGCTCCCTAACATACTGGTTCTCTTAGGCTCCAGATGTTACACATTAAATCGATGTGATGCATTTTATGATGCAGGACTTTTTCTTGGTTTTACCTTACCCTGCTATACCATTTTATATTTTTTGCAACAACCTTGTCTCCTTTCATTTCAGTGAAGAAGGTGATGTGGTCCCATAATAGGATGTATCTATTTCTGCCATCAGTTGTACCATATTCTGGGTACTTTCCTGGCTCTCAGACCCTTGAAAGCAACCTCTGTGACATGTTCTTCATACCTGACCCAGAAGAGAAGATAAAAGATTTGGGTAGAGTCAAGGTTGCCATGAAATACGGAAAGTGCTGTGCTGAGGAATGCCACTAAGTGTTGGAAACATGAAGGTGAATGAAAACAGGAACCCCTTAAGTAGTTCACTTAGATAGAGAGGGAAAGTCCATAAGGGGAAACCCCACAGGGTGGGTGTTATAGGGGGTTAATAGAAGAGGTAACGCTTGTACCAGACCTCAGAGAACAAATTGGAACTTACAAAATGGGGAAATTAGGCAAGAAGTTTCCAGGCAGAGAAATGTGTGAGCTCTGTGGTTGGGAAGATGCATGTGTTGTTGGAACATGGCGAAGATTTCAGGGTGCATTGGAAGTGAGGGAGCAGATAGGCAACTCAGGGTGAATTTTAAGGCCTAAACTGGGGGCCGAGACATGGAGGGGTCCCCAGCATTAAGGGGTCGGGAACATATCTTTTGTCAACTAAAGATTTTCATGTCATATTATGTTACTGAATCACAAGAAAGGCAAGCGAGGGCATACTTTTTTTTTTAAATTGAAGTAGAGTTGGTACAGACTGTTACATTAGTTTCAGGTGTAGAACATAGTGACTCAACAATTCTATATGTTATGCTGAGCTCACCACAAGGGTAGCTACCATCTGTCACCATAGAACACTACCGTAATATCATTGACTATGTTCCCTATGTTGTGCCTTTCATCCCCATGACTTATTCATTCCATAACACAATTCAATCCATACATCCTACTCCCCTTCACCCATTTTGCCCATCCCTCAATGGCAACCTCCAGTCTGTTCTCTATATTTATGGGTCTGTTTGGCAACGGCCATTCAACAAGGTCTTTGGGCCAGCCATGCCAGTAGCCTTCATCCTTGACTTCACCAGGCACTTAGAGCAGAAGCCCAGGGCAATCACCCTGTAATCAGACCGTTTGTGTTGAAAAGGAAACTGTTCCTGTCACTTGGAGCTGCCTTCAGTAACACGGTCAAATGCTGAGATGAAATTACAGATGCAATAACAAGACTACTCTTCATGTCCAAGTCTGGTTGGTGAAGATGGGAGGCCGACGGCGTCAGTCCTGCCTACAGACGTCCCTGTCCTTGACAGATTTGTTTCTCCTGGTGGCTCTTTGCAATGTCCGTGGCTGTGTCTTTAGCATACTCTCCCTTTGGCTTTGCTAAGGCAGTGCCGAGTTCTCCCAGTCAGCATGATGTTGCAGCCACGCCCAGCGAATGCTTGACTGACTGTTGGCTGGCTCCGTGGGCCAACACCCCTTCTCACTGCTCCATCAGTCAGCTAATCCCTGAAGGGACTTCCATTCCAAGGGGGCCTTCTGCCTTACAGCTGCCTCTGTGCAGCTAGCCTGAATCACCGCACCGTGCAAAGCCCGTGTATGGGATCAGCTTCTGAACCCACCCGACAGCACCCTGCGTGTCGAAGCCTGCCGTCCCTGCTCTGGGTCTGGAGCAACCTGGTGTTTACGTTTTGAGTAGAAGAGGTTCAACTGGATACAGCAAATAAATATCACGGAGCAGCTGTGCATGCGGGGACTTGCGCACTCAGGGAGTCACAGGCACTCGCTCTGCTACTTAAAGAAAAGGTGACCTGGAGAAAACGAGCTGAAGTTCGAGAGTTTATAAGAAATGTCTGTGCGGCTCTCTGGGACTGCCAGTAAATATTTCAGTTACAGACACATTTTCCACAATTAATGACTGTATGTGTGGGCAGGAAGTGGGGTTGGTATGAGAAGTTGGAATAACATTCTAAGACTGCAAATCTTTAATGAGTGTGGAGAAAGAGGGAGAGAGTGAGGGAGGGAGAGAAGGTGCCACCCTCCCAGAAAAGAGAGTCCTTAATAGTTGAAAGAAACCAGAACAGAATGATTTGTGCCTTTCCCCATGTCCTCCTCTGTCCTAAGCCTCTCCTTCCATAGAGACTCTGTTTCTCCATCACCTAGTCCTTCCCCATTCATGGCAGATAAATGCTGTCACATTGTGACCCTGAGAGCCACGGCCGACTCAGAGCCCAGCAACAAGGGCCATGTAAGAATGGAGTAAAGCTGAAGACTCACCAAGGATCTGAAATTGCCATTCAAAGAAGGAAGAATTTCTATACCCAATAAAGGCAGTTTTGTCTCAAAACGCAGTCTCATTGATAGGGTGGTAGGGTTTTCTTTCTTGGGCACGTGGCCAAATACTGGCCTTCTCATCTCCATGCACTTAAAAGATGGGGACGATTTTCATCCCTCGGTGATGCCAGGTGTGAAATGCCTGAGTTTCAGATGAACTGCTACTGATTCAGAGTATCAGGGTGTCTGCAGGCCAGGTCACTGAGTCCCCTTCACCGCCTGGAACGCTTTGTGCAAACAAATGATGGAGGAAGTCTGTGCCCATCTGGTGTGCAGAAGACTCCCTTCTTCTCTCTGGTTGTCATTAAAGACCCGTCAAGCCTGTGGTGTGCCTCAGAGCAGGTCACCAAGGGCCATCAAGCTGTCTCTTCAAGCTTCCCTTCTATGGCTCTGGGAACCATTGGGGGCACATGTAAACTCCATACCCACCACGTGGAAATGCCAGCGAGATAGGTGAGCGTCAGAATTTCTCATCCTTCTGAAAGTCAGATGAGGGATAACTATTCCCCCCAGTCCTCCCCCTCAGGGAAGGTCTGAATCAGTCAATGGCATGACTGCCATTTTTAAGGGCACACATTTAGCTCTTGCTTGGGATTGGAACACTTGTTGTTTTTTTTTTCCCCTTACGATCTCAGGAAAGAGTCAGCACTTCCGTTGGCTGTTGCTTCCAGCCTGATGGTTGACCACTGGGTTTCCAAGGTGTCGGATTCTATTCTCTACCTTGACGGTTTGCAAAGTGGGGTGCCTTGGGACCTGTGGTACCAATGTCATTTAAACTCACTCAAGAATGAATCTATGTCATCAGTAGCACAAGGCTGTCTCATGGGTCCTAAAACCACACATGTGTGAGATACTGCGGGGTAAGGAACATGGCAGACTATCTGTTCATGTACTCACACTCCCTAATCTAGGGACTGACCTCGAGCACACTGACCAAACTTCCTCCCTCATGGAAGGGAGGAGGAGTATATTCACAAATTGGAAAGAACCTGAACTTTCATCTTGCATGGAAAACATGTCAGAAAAAATGGATTCCAGGGTAGACACAAGATATATACCTAACCACTGGAGAGTGGGCTCCTGAAGACAGAACGTTACTTAATTCGGAGAAAACCGCTATGCTTATGACACTCAAAATGCCAAGTTAAAACAAGTGCAAACTATGTTTAAAATATATAAAACTTAGTGTGAATGCATAAAAATAAACCATGTGCTGGAGTACCCTCGTGTGAATCATGCAGAAGAGACCTTCCCTACAAAGACTCAGGATTACCATAAGGAAACACCCAGAATGGGTGGATGCCCCAAGACCATGTGTTTCAATGCTTGGGGTGCACAGGAATCCCTAAGGATCTTGTGGAAATGCAGACTCTGATGGGGCAGGTCTGGGGTGGAGCCTGAGGGTCTGCATTTCGGACGAGGCGACGCTGAGGCTGCTGGTCCTGGACCACACTTGGAGCACTGGAGCTGATGCGAAGGTCAGAAGAAAGGAAGAGACACAAAAGGAGGAATTTAGTCTAGAAGAAATGACCTGTGTCTCTGAGAGGAACATTTCCATAGATTTCAGGATTGGATGTAGAAGGAAGAGCACCAGCACCTCCATGGAAGACTGAAGTTTGGGGTGACAGAGAGGGTGGTATATTGGAAATGTTCAGTGATTCTCCCGACATGCATGAAGGTCCCTTTAGTTATACATGTGCTTTGCTTCTCCCAGCCAAGACCCTCTGCAGAAAACAGATCTTGGCTTCCTGGAGAGGTGTGGATTTAGCTCAGCCCTCAGCCCAATGTGGTACGATCCCACCCTGATGCACACGTCCCTTCCAGAGTCCCCTGCAGGTTCAAGTGGAGGTTTCCTTCTGCAGAATTTGGCCTGAGATCCCAGCTGGCTTGCTTTATTTTTCCCTAAATGTCGCTCATACAATAGGTTTGTTGGGAGCACTTCCTCTTGTGGTCTGCTTCTGAGAAATCAGATCTAAGGCAGATGAGTAAACCAACACTTAAAAATAAAATGAGATGGAACCTGAAGATTTTTTTAAAATAATTCAATTAAGTTCTTTTTGTAAGCATTGATGATAGCTTCATTTTGCTTTTGCTTTTAAGATGAATGTATTAAATAGCTCAGGTTTTTATTTTTCTCTGTGGTGTCTATCCCCAAGAGGATCAATGCTGGCAATTTATGAGCATGAACTGTACTTCTTTGTAATATGAGTCTAGGGTCCACAACAACACAGAGTGTTTCCCCAGGACGTTTCTGAACAAACAGGAGTATTACACTCAACACCACACCTATCTGCTCTACAGAATATTCTTCCTTTCACCATGGCTACAATGAACTGATAGTGGGTATATGGCCATGCGACCCTTAGATGGGAGAAGTCAGGCACCCAGATCTCTGCCCGTTCAAAAGGGCCAGAACAAACGAAAAAAGGCCTTCAAAGACCTGGAGAAAGAGCAGGTGAGTCTTATTATGTATACTTTCTGGAAAAGAACCAGTCCTTCCTCGTTATCTCAACAAAGGAGATGAAACTCTACTTTTTTTTTTTTTAAAGAAAGGGAATATTTTAAACTTAAGAAAATTCAGTTTTGTCTTATAGTTTAGCTGTTTTGGCAGATAGCTAGACAGATTAAGATGGATGGATGGATAAGAATGGATGGATGGATGGATGGATGGATGATGGATGGATGGATGGACGGATGGATGATGGATGGATGGATGGATGATGGATGGATGGATGGATGGATAGGTACATAGACAGGCAGATAGATATAAAATCCAGGTTTAGAAGGTTCCTCATGACTATCCATTGGTTGGCATGCCTCTCCATGATCTCAGTCATGGGTCGCAATGGGTCCCATGTTTTGTAGCCAGGTGAGGTTTGTGCTTTCAGAGTACATCACCTAGAGGGCCACCATGTTGTTGTTGTTGTTTCTGTTATGCCCCACATGCTGGCAATCACAGGAGAAGTTCTTAAGGTAATAATAGTCATCATTAACTACAGAAGAGACATAGCACATCTGTTGCCCACACATTGGGGTTCAAAGCCCAGCTCCGTTTCTTCCTCAGTGTTTCACCTAAAGCTGGTTCCTTCCTCTCCCTCAACTTGGGCTGGGAGTCAAGTGGTTGATGAGGGTCTCCAGGGTGATCTGGAGGATTATAGACTTCTGTGTAAAATGTCTAGCCCAGGGCCTGGCTCAAGATCCCCAGTAAAGAGTAGTTAGTATTATTAGGAATACAAATGAAAATTCTAGAATGTGCCCATTCTATTTGATCTGGCAGATACATGACCCGTTCAGAAGCCTGCTCTAGGGATGAATGATGGGGAACCTGGGACAAGTCGCTGCTGGATGGCAGTGAGATGCTGACGGTCAGAGCTGCAATCTCCTGCTTCCATTTCAGACTCTCTAGGCACATTACCAGCATGGGCAGGAGCAGAGCTGAGGTGTAGTGGGTCTGACGTTAGAGGCTCAGAATACCACCTGGCCTCTTCGAGTCCCAACCCCCGCCTGGCAAACGGGCAAGTGATGTGCCTTTTACCCAGTATTCCTCACAATCTAGAGAAAGCACTAGCTTGGCAGTCAGCTGGTGTCAACTCTGCAGAACACTGGAGTTACCTTTCCCTTTTCTTAAGTCGATGACCTTGATCTTTTCGCCAATTATTCTAGTTGTTCTTTTATGACCTCTGACCAAAAGCAACACATTTGGTGGCACAACGTTTTATGCAATCTACAAATGAACCAAAACCACTCCTGCATTGTGCAAAAATAGATCTATTGTTCGATTTGTTACAAAAAATATTTCAGACCCGAGCTAAGCGTCAAATATTTCCTTAAAGTCCACAACGTACATGGCAATCTTAATCTCATGAAGACAAATACATGCAAGTGTTGACGAGTATTATTTTTTTGGCCTTAATGATGCTGGTCTACCCTTTTCGTCACAGAGCTCCCTTCTGTCTCTGTGAACGTCCCCTCTATCTTGGGTCCGTCTGTGCACGCTCTGTGGTAGGACTTGTGTTTGAATGTTTCTGTGACCCTGGTGTATGTGGCTTCCACTATGACACATCATTTGACTCCCATAGTAAAATAAGAAAATTATAACGGAGGGTTTTCCAAAACTGATGGCAGTACGTTTTGTTCTGCCTGACCCTTCCTTCGTGCTGCCATGGTGACAGTCCCCGAAAAATAAAATACAAATCCGGCAGACGGCAACAGCACGCAGGCACAATTCATCCCTACCTCTGCTTTGCTGGTGCGTTCCTTGTGATGTCAGCCCCAGCGTGATTCATTCTATAGGCATGCAAGAAGAGCTTTTGTGAGCCTTTGGTACAAGTGCAAGCTTTCAGGGGCTCCACCCTTACACTAAAGCCGCTCCCCAAGCCCAGATGAGCCCAGCTTGCTTTATTTATCCTGGCAAATTGGATGGCAGTCTGTGGCTGGTTTGTTGGCACCAAGACTGTATGAACATCGTTTAACCTTTTAGACTAATGAGAGCTCGGCTCACCTCACTGACCATCAACCCTTTGTGACTATTAAACCCGTACCTGCTGGATCTTCCCTGGGATGCCGGCGTCCCGGGTTTTGCAGAGCAGACATGTGATTCTTCCCCACGCCACCAGTTTTCTCTTGCTGGTTTCTGCGGTTGCGAGCAGTAGCCCTGGAGACTCTGAATCACTGGCCCGGGCTGAGAGGCCAGTCTGCGTCCCATTGTTACCTTCAGACCTCTGTGGTTCTTTCTTGCAGACACCTGGGGGGAAGGCTCTGTGTCTAGGTGTCCTCGTGATGCCCCGGGTCCCTCCAGGTGGCCACGTGTGCACCAAATCAGTGTTCCTGCATGCAGCTTTGCAGGCCAGTTGGGCCTCTGCCCCTGGGCCACGGTAGTCTGAGTGGACTTTATGGGGCTTTGTTACAACAGGCAGGTTTTCTTGGTTGGTGCTTTATTGCCTCTACTTGGACCAACTCACGGGGGTTTTAGAGGAGGCTAATAAACGTTCAACAATCTGCAATCAGCACATGCTTGGGATTATGATGACGGGATCTTGAAATCAAAATCAAAACCGCCCGTTTTCCCTCCTCATGTGCATGGCCCAGACTCCACACTGTTTGCCCCAGCTGCCGTGGGGCACTTGCCCCATACCCATGGCTGTCTTCTTTGTGTATCTTTGGCTCAGAGCATATTCATGAATATCTAACTACCCCAACAAGCTAAACTTCAAAATAAGAGGGTCAGTAGAAAAAATTTTTAACGTAATTGTTTCTGAATCTGCTGACTTTAAATGGACATCTTGTCATTTCTAAATATTTGCTCAATACTTTCAATCCACCATCTAGAAAAAAAACTTCTAAAGGGACAGCATTAAAGTGGAGAACTTTCAATCCTCTTACTCTTGTTGAAGGAGATACATCACCCTTAGTCCCTCAGACCCAAATATTTTTTTGATATTGATATTTCTTTTTTTAATTTCAATTCAATTAGCCAACATATAGAGCATCATTAGTCTCAGATGAAGTATTCCACAATTTATCAGTTGCGTATAACACCCAGTACTCATCCCATCACGTGCCCTCCTTAATACCCATCACCCAGTTACTCCGTCCCCCACCCACCTTCCCTCCTGCAACCCTGTTTGTTTCCTAGAGTTAAGAGTCTTTCATGGTTTTTTTCCCTCTTTGATGACTTCCCATATTTCTTGTTTTCCATGCAATCACCAAATCCTAAAGACTCTTCCTGTCTGATATTTCTCAACTTTCTTTCCTTCTTTCTATTTTTGCTCAGACCACCTTAAACTAAACCTTCACTAATCCTAACCTAAATTATGACAATTGTCTCTTGACTAATTTTACCAGGAGCCCAGTTAATTTTTCCCAATGGGAATCAATCCAACTCGCCATCCCCTGCAATTAATTTTTTAAAAATTCATTAGTGGTCAAATAGTCTATGGTAGGTGGCTTAAAACAAGCAAAGCAAAAAAAACTTACAACTGTTCCATGTTGACTATCCAATTCATCCCAATATGGAACAGACTTCACAACTCAGCACAGGAGGTGTCTCTGGGGTTCTCTGGTACCCACATTCCAGGAAATCCACATCCAAGCTAAACTGAACCACTGCCTGTTTCCCAAGGCACCAGGCCTCTGCAACCCCGTGTCTTGCTCAAGCTACTACTCTGCCAGAGATACTTCCCTTCCACTTGTGTTTGGCCAAATCTTAACCATCTGTGAGTCATCCTCTTCCTAAGACCCCTTTTTTCTCTAAATTTATTCCCCATTTATAACTCTCCCATGTAATCATGCTAATGAGCATTTAGTAGGAGGTCTACTCTCTCATCAGGGTCACTGGGATGTCTGCCTTATTTTCTCCATGAAATAGTGAATTGTTATCAATAGCAGGTGTTCAGTAAATATGAGGAGATGTGAATGAATGAAACATGTATATGTAACAATATTGAATTATCCTTCTGTCTAGCTGAGGAGCTCCATGCAAGATGGACTAACCTTGGGATAAAGGTTTGATCTCAAAAGGAAACTCACTTCGTAAACACGTCAGGCTGATGTTCATCAGGTATTAAAACAACAAACAGAATAAAAATGGTGCCTTCGTCACATAAACCCTCAATAAAGTAAAACCAGTTGCTATCTTGAGTTGCTTACAAACACAGGACAGATCTGGGAAAGAAAAAAAAGTTTGCAAGAACCTAAACACACACACATGCAGAATTTGAGTAGGAAGTGAAGGAATATGAATTATTTCAATTTATGCTGTTATTTTGTTCCGTTTTCAAACCATGTGGAACTCATTCATTGTCTTTTCCGTAGAGCACTCTGGAACAGAGAGAGAATGATTTATCTGGAAACCAAAAAGGCCAGACTGGATGGTAAGCTGACTTCTGAGAAGGTGAATGTGTGGAGCTTCAACAAGAAGAATCTTTAGAGAGAGATGGTGGGCACTGAGGATCTCCTGTGAATTCCACTATAAATGTTCTACACCATCCATCCCTTTGATCTCAGATCTCATTCAAAGTCATGAACATTGATTCCTCAATTCTATGGTTTGGACATGCTTAATGAAGCGGATTCTGTTTATTTTGGTAACTGTTTAAAAAAAGGGAGGAGCCTCTCTGTATTTGATGTAGATAACTCCAGTTAGGAAACAGTTGTTTATGTATTTATGGAGTGGATCGAAAGTCCTGTAAAGTGACAAGGTCCGAGCTGATGCATCATTTCCTCAGGGAGCTCCTGGTCTGACTATATATGTGTGTTACAAACTCTGAGAGTGTCCTCTTCTTTATATTACTTATCACAACTGTGTCCATCAACCGATTACTGTTGAATCTTTGCACTCGTTATTAACATTTTTATCATGCTTTTGTCACCTTGTTTGGCACACAGAATATGGTCAAAAGATACCTATTGAATAAATGCATGAATGAGATATCCTCTATAATAAGTGATGGGCTAAGAAAACCAGCTCTCAAACACACATGCTCTGATTTGTAGTGTTTGCCCATTTCCATGGTGTAAATCCTCCACTGTGGTTGATTTCAAGCTACACCATGGTTGAACAGACAGCTTGCAGAACTCCTGGATGTTTGATCATTGGCTCCTCAGGCCAAGATAAGCCTCTCTGGTGCACGACTCATTCACAGTGATGTGAATGTGGTCTTTGATTTATTCAACACCCCTTCTCAACAAAAGAACACACTTCATAATTCAGAGTCAGAAAGATTATTCTTAAATGTGGTGAACATTTGCTTCAGGCTGCCTGGTGCGGGTTTTCTTCAGTAGAAAAGCACTCAATTGTTCTTGCAGCATCTGGCAGAACCAGAACCAGATTTAGAACCAGAGGTCTGAGGGTAACCTAGGGAAGGCTGCTCCATAGACCTTTTCCTTCTGCAAGAATCAGAAATGTTGCCAACCATTAATCTGGAACCTATAGCCAGTAGACTGGAACAAGAGAAATAAATAAGAAATACAACTATGGAGAGGAAAATAAACTCCCAAGTGTTCACAGGCAATATCATCCTTTAAATAGCTTAGCTTAAAATGATGCAGATAAAAAAAAAGACCTCCATAAGAAAATTTAGCAAAAGTGTTCGAGAATTCTATGCAGGAAAGAGCGGACCATTTCTGATACAGAAAGACGCTTATAAACAGAGGCACAACTTATGACCTTGCACGGGAAGACACACATATAAAACATATATTAATATATAATACATAATAACATATGTAAAAATACCTTAAAAATATCACAAAAAATTCATGTATTTAAGACATTCTGGTTGAAATCTCAATCAATTTTTGTTATGAAATTTTTTAATGAAATTTATCTCAAGGCAAAAGTGGGTAAGAATACAAATGATAATAAGAAAAAGATTAAGAAACTTGCACTGTCGTATTAAAACATGTTATAAAATACTCTGCAATAGGCCAGGGGAAACAAATACAAGTTCAACTTCTATCCCCAGGGAAATGCTAAATTAATATGTGGCATTAGAATAATTGGTTTAATATTCAGACCAAAGAAGGTTAGATTTTCACCTCATACCACAGAGTCAAGTAGGTTCCACATGTTTAATGTTTTGATATTTAAAACGGAAAAATATTATAAGAGCAAGTAGGGGAATATCTGATCTCAGAATGAAGAGAAGCTTTCCAAACAGAAGGGGGAAACCAGAAAAGCATGAGAGATACAGCTACCAACAATTAAAAAACTTTTGTACTTCCAAAAAAAAAAAAATTCAGTTGTACAAACAAATTTGAAAGGAAAACGATGAATGGCAAAATATCACAAAATATCTGCTACATGTAGGACATTAACGCCTGATGGAGCATTTGCTATATTTAGGATGTGTGAACGCCTTCTTATGTAAATTATTCTTATTACTCAAAAACCAAAGTCTAAACAGCTCAACAGAAATGTGGGGACAGGGTGTGTGGGTGGCTCAGTCGTTAAGCGTCTGCCTTCGGCTCAGGTCATGATCCCAGGGTCCTGCGATCGAGTCCCACATCGGGATCCCTGCTCGGCAGGAAGCCTGCTTCTCCCTCTCCCACTCCCCCTGCTTGTGTTCCTGCTCTCGCTATCTTTCTCTGTCAAATAAATAAATAAAATCTTTAAAAAAAAAAAAAAAAGAAATGTGGGGACAGGCTAATGAACGCTTGCTTTAGGACACTGCCAAGTTATGTAGTTTGCTAATTAATATGCATGAACGATAGAAAGAACATACTTCTTTTCTAAGTACCAAATTAGAAGCTGTTAATATGATAGCAAGTCTTGGGCATCAAGTGTGGGGAAGTCTTTCTGTCATATGCCAGTGTGGGGACATAGAAATTGGAAACCCTTTGGCAAGAACCTCAGATACATTCACATCCTCTACTGTGGCAATCCTACATCACAGAATTTCAGAGATTAATGGCAGTTTCTTGGCAGAGATGGACAAAAAATATGAAACGATCCAGATGTCCACCAAGATAGGATGAAACACTTTATGGTGCATGCATGGAATGGGATATTAGTCCCATGAATGACACTGGAGTAAGAAAATCATAGATTGTTATGGAAAATAAGTGGACTTTAAACCACATGGTTTGGCACCTAAACAGAACTGAAATTTCATATATATATATATATATATATTATATATTAATAATTTTCGTTGGCACGTACACTTACCCATATGTGAGCACATTCAGTGTATTTTGAGTAATGGGATTGTGAATGATTTTCATTTATTCCTTTTATCTATATTGCTGTATCTTACCTATAACATTTATAATATGAAATAAAGGCTTTACAAAAACTCACTGTAGTACAAACCTTATGTGTGAAAACAGTAGAAATGTGGTCTTTCTCCCCCCAATGGCCCCCAATCTGCCTTCCTTCTGGCCAATTCCTTCTGGCCCTCTAGCAACCTGGCCACATGGTGGGTGGCCTTTTGTGCACTTTTCTGGTTTCTGCTGGAAGGCTGTCAAGAAAGATTACTTTCCCCCATTTGAGATGTACTAAATCCAGTATTTTCTGTAGGAAAAAATCTTCTTGTTTGTTTTTTTTTTTATTAGTTTAAATCCTGGCTTGACAAAGGTCTCCTTTCCCAGAATCAACAATAAGAAAATGAAACTGCAGTGGGTACCAATCCTTCCCTCTGAAAATTGTGTTTTTAATCTTCCTTTTACTATTTATTTAAAATAGACCTCAACCTCCTATCATCATCCAGAAAGAAAAATAGAAAAAAAAAGCTTTTACACAGAATCTATTTTTATAATCATTCAGAGCCAAATCCTGAGGAATACCATAACCTCCAGCATCTTATTCAATGTACCATTGAATTATTTTGACATATTGCACAAAAGCTTATTGAACATAAAATAATAAAAGGGACTTTGTGATTCTTTATGTTATATGTGAAATCCCTTCAAGATTTTGTTTCTTTGCTTTTTATTATTATTTTAAAATTCACGTTGCCAGACGTTAACAGAAAATAGCCTGGTTTTTTTTGTTGTTGTTGTTCCCTTCCAAAAGCAGCATGTCTATGTTTTCTTTTTCATAACAGAAAGGTCGAATTCAGTTTTCACTAACACATCCCTGCTCTCAAGGCACTTTATGGCTTTTTAAAAAATTAAAATATACTTTTCTCTTTCTGTTTCTTAAATGATCAAGAGATAGGGCCTCAGAGTCTGGATGTTTTGACTAGAGCATTGTAGAAAATTTTAATGTAGGGCGCCTGGGCGCCTCAGTCGGTTAAGGGTTTGCCTTCGGCTCAGGTCGTGATCCCAGGGTCCTGGGATCAAGCCCCATATTGGGGGCTCCCTTCTCATTGGAGATCCTGCTTCTCCCTCTCTCTCTGCTGCTGCTTGTGCATTTCTCTCTCTCTCAATAAGTAAATTTTTTAAAAAAAATCTTTGAAAATAAAAAGAAAATTTTAATGTATGCCATGTTTAAAAATCCACCTGAAATACTGGCCTGGACTGCAGGTGATCTTTCTCTGGGGCTCACAGATGGGAGAAATGTGGGATCGCCCTTCCACTAGCTCCTTGATCTAGAAGAAATCATGAATACTTGAAGTCCTCTCATACATTTTAAATCGCAGCATGTGAGAGGGATTTTGAGAATTACAACTCATGTTCAAACTTGAGTTATCCTCTGTGCCCATCAAGATGATCATAATAACGATAAAGGTAAGAGTAGCTGGTTTTTCCACATTTCCATAGAAAAGTTTTTCCAGATATTACCTCATTTAGACATTGCAGTGTTTTTGTGGCTCATGGTCTTTTGTGGGACTATGCTGTGGGTAAAATAAATGGTTTAATCTCTTATGTGGGACCGTCCTATGGGTAGAATGGGTAGAATAAACTTCAGCCTTGCAGGGGCATAAACCCAAGAAGCATGGGTCTCTGCTTTCAAGAGCATCATGTTAGCCTGGAAGGGAGACACCTGATTGGTGAGAATTAGTCACATGACCCCATCTGGAGGCAAGGGAGCCTGGGAAAGGTGGTGTATCCTTTCTTCTTCATCAGCTTAACCTGGAAGGGAGACATATCATTGGTGAGAATTAATCATATGACCCCACCTGGGTGCAAGGGAGACTGGGAAATGTGGTGCATCCTTTCTTCATCAGCTTAGACTGAAAGGAGACACCTGATTGGTGAGAATTAGTCACATGACTGGATCTGCAGGCAAGGGAGCCTGGGAAAGGTGGTGTAACCTTTCTTCTTCATCGGCTTAGCCTGGAAGGGAGACATATCATTGGTGAGACTTGGTCACATGCCTGCATCTGGATGCAAGGGAGACTGGGAAATGTGGTGCATCCTCTCTTCATCAGCTTAGACTGAAATGGGACACCTGATTGGTGAGATTTAGTCACATGACCCCATCTGGAGGCAAGGGACCCTGGGAAATGTAGTCTGTGCCTGGGAAACTGCACTTCACCAACATTCTGCAATATGGCAGCAGATGCGTGAGGCTTCAGGGATAGCTAATCACCTTTGAGTCATGGAAATCACATTCTTATCAACATCTTAGCAAGGGAAGGGAACTACGAGCCAGATTTAGATCCAGGCTACCGTCTGTGGCAAGGCTGCTTTTTAAAAATGTCTTCTATGTACTAAAATGGGATAGCATACCAAATAAAATATCACCAAGATTTTTTTAATTCCTTTTTTTGGGGTTGAAAATGTTTACAGAGTTAAGTTTTCCCTCCTATGTGTGACTTTTGAAATTATCCAGATCTACACTTGGAATCCCATCTGTTCATTTCTCCATCTCTTGTTACATATTCTAAGAGAAAAAGACTTTTAAAATAAGAAATAATTATTGAGACTATATTAAGATGTGTGAAAGGGGCTGGAGACCACTCAGGATTGTGGCATTCTCCTTTATGGATGGAAGGCTTTTCATACGTAAGAGTTATCTGCTCCAATGAGGTACAGTTGGTGGAGCAATGAGTCCTGAAAGGGGCCAGGTATATTTTTACGGTGTGTCGACAAGGTGTAGCTAGGCCATAGTGCGCACACTGTGAGATTTATGCAGACATTTTGGATAGTAAAATATTCAGCAGGAAATTTAAAAATTGATTTAGTAGTCTGCTCAAATATGAGTCCTTGAATCTTGAATCCCAATATATTCATACATATATAATTTTATATCGATTTGTATATATTTTATACATTTATATATTAGGTACTCTATCTACCTACCCCTCTCTCTCTCCTCTGTTTTCTCACTGCTTTGCTCTCACATCTCAACGTGTTTCTGACAGTCCAGACCAGGACTGAACTTTCTTTTTACACAATCAAAAGGTGTCATAGGGTTTCTAAAACAAAACAAATGCTTTTTTAATCTTTCAGATGATTGACGCTACCCTAATATGTGGTAGGCACAGCTGCAGGATTTTTTTTTAAATAGGACTTTTGACCATTGTCCCATGATCCATATGTTATCTCAGTGGTTTTCCTAATAATCCTATAAAGTGAGTGGTGTCGTTGTCATCTGATAGACAAAGAAATGGAAGCTCACGTAGATCACACCTAGGTTCCCACAGCTGTTAAGCGACAGAACCTAAATTCATTCCCACATCTCATTGATTCAAAGCCTTGTTTGTCCTGCTCCATTCTAATAAGCCTCATGGTTGAGCATAACCCAACCTAGCACACAGGTTCCTTCTGGTTCTCGTTCTGCTACATGGCTCTGGATGGGCAGGTCACAGCCAAAGTCACACGGTGTAGGAGCAAACCATATCATCACTAAGAACTCTTCCTCAGAATTCAAGTCTTCCAAGAGCGTTTGTGAAGCCTAAATTGAATGCAGTGTGTAACGTGCTTTGGAAACCACAGCTAGTTTAAAAGCTCTGGAAATAAAAGCTTAAGCATGGAAATAGCAATGCATATGAACTACATGCAGTGGGCAAGTCTCTGTTCTAAGCACGGTATTTTCTATCTTAACAATTACCTATAAAGTGGGTGTGCAGTGAGCTTCCTCTTTCTCCCAAGTCTGGAAACATAAGCACAGGAGCTTAAAAAACACATACCGAGGTTTGGATGTCTATATGGGGAGGAGGACCCTGCAACATGGTGGAAATGAGCATATTAGATCCCCCCACAGAGCTTTAAACCATAAGAAAATGCACAGTGGGCCGTGGCAGTTTCCCAGGCACAGACTACATTTCCCAGGCTCCCTTGCCTCCAGATGGGGTCATGTGACTAAATCTCACCAATCAGGTGTCCCCTTTCAGTCTAAGCTGATGAAGAGAGGATGCACCACATTTCCCAGTCTCCCTTGCCAGACCACCTATTGACTCTCGGCACTAAACCCACCACTTGTTCATCTCAACCTTGACAGATTATAACCACAGAGGCTTCTCCCTCAAAGATTCTAGTTTAATTGGTTAAAGATATGGGTTGGTGTATTGGGTTGAATGATGGCCCCACAGAAGATATGTCCACATCCTAGACCCTGAAACCTATGAATGGACCTTATTTAGGAAAATAATCTTTGAAGACATAATTAGGTAAAACATCTCTAGATGAGCTTGTCCTGGATTATCCAAGTGGACCCTAAATTCCATGACAGGTGTCTTTATAAGAGACAGAAAAGGAGACACAGACACAGAGGAGAAGCCACGTGAAGATGGAGGCAGAGATGGGAGGGATGCGGCCACCAGCCCAGGGATGCCTGGAGCCCCAGAAGCTGGGGGAGGCAGGAAGGACCCTCCCTGGAGCCTCTGGAGGTGGGGAGCCTGCACTGCCCGGGTCTCAGTGGCCCTGCCCTGCCTTGATCCTACACATCTGGTCCCCAGAACTGGGAGATCATAAATTTCAATTCTTTTAAGCACCCCCCGAATTGGTGGTAATTTGTTACACCAGTCCCAGGAAGTGATCACACCAGGACGTGAGGAATTTTTAATCTCCCCAGGTGATCACAACACGAAGCAAAGGAGGAGAACCACTGGCTTCTTAGGATGTAACAAGGTTAACTCTGTTAGGAAGGCTGAATGGCCAGACACTCAGGATGGAGTTAAAATGACCTTTGGGCTTTCCTTTCCAGAAATATCGGGTCCTCCTGGAACCCAGAAACTCACTGTACTGCCCATAGTTTGGGCCTACTTGATAAAAAGTGCAGAAAAAGTGCCACAGGATGCAGCATCCTGCGGCCTGGATTTAGTGGCAGGATGGAGGCATCCCTCCTCACATCTAGACTCCAGTCCAGCTTCCCTGGAATGAGAGCTGCATGTGCCATTAGAAACCAAATCTTAAAGAGAATCGCCTGGGTTGGGTTTTGTTTTCCAGTGAAGCCCTGGGAGCAATCAAAGATGGACAACTGACTGCTAGCTAAGGATTTTGCTTCAGCATGCAGATTTACAAGCACATATAGCAGATGTTAGAAGTTTGTGGAGAGCGGGAGTGGGGGGAGACTATCTCTTAGTTAACATATTATCTATAGATCATAATAGAACCATGTGTGATTCCAATTAATGATCTGAAGTCACACACATCCCCATTCTGGGCAAACTGATTTAAGTGTGTTTGCTCCTGGGGGAGTGGTCCTTGTCTCCCAGCCATCTCATTCTGCCCTGCCATCAATCTTATGATTTCTTAGTCATAAAGATGTTGCTTACCCTTCCATCTGATGTGGCCTTTGAGTCCCCTGGAATCCTGAAATCTTTCTGAACCACATGTAATGAATCTGAATGTCTCAGGGTTGTATTAAGCTGACCTGTACATTTGTTTTACATCCTTTGAGAAGACAATAAGTGCAGACCATCAAATGCCTCTTCCTGCCATCCTAGCTTGCCTACAGTGGGACGTGGCAAGTCCTTAAGGGCGTACATTGAGCCCACCTACGGAAGTGTATCTATCTATCTACCCATCCATCATAGCTATCTGTGCATCCTTCCATCCTATCTATGTATCTATCTATCCACCCATCCATCTATCCATCCATTCATCTATCTCTATATCTATCATCTATCTATCTATCTATCTATCTATCTATCTATCTATCTATCTATCATCTATCTATCTATCTATCTATCTATCTATCTATCTATCTATCATCTATCTGTCTATCATCTGTCATCTTCATCTTCATCACCATCATCCTCCATATATCTAACATCTATGGCAGTGGTTCTCAACTAGAGACAAATTAGCAGTAGCATTTGACAGTATCTAGAGCCAACTTTTAGTTGTCACACCTAGAGCGGGGCGTGCTACCAGCATCTATGGGGTAGAGACCAGGGATGCTGCTCAAAACCCTACAGGGCAGAGGACGCCCCACCCCACAGAGTCATCAGCCCCAGATGGGTGCAGAGGTTGAGAAGCCCTCTGGCTGAAGCTCTGTGTGTGGAGCATGAACTCTTGAGGCAGGATGTGTTTCCTACACATCTGGGTACTCGCAGGGCCCCTCCCTGTATCTGGCACACAGTAAAGGCTGTGTGGATATATGTGAGCAAATGCATGGGCTAATGAGTGAGACACTGTCTGTGCATCCCACAGCATCATGAAAAGCCAAGCTTCTTGCTTCAGTGCCTGCCGCAGTTCATTAAAGATTGACAATCACTGTCCTTCTGTCAATACTGCCAGTCATGTTCTTCCCAAATCTTTCTCTTGACTTTTGTTTTTCCTCTTCAGGGAAGCACAACAATGACTGATATTCGTATTTGAGGAAGGCTAGTGCATGTACCCCACATGTGGTTTTCCTAAAGAAAAGTTCATGAGGGATTTGCTGATAAGGCACCACATGCCCATCCCCAGACCGTCTTGCTCCATATTGGAACTGTCGCCCCCCGGGACCGAGGGATCCCACCCTGAATTCCTGTCAAATACATCGTTGGAGCCACTGCCTTTGACTCTGTTTCCTTGCCTGCTATACCCTTGCAGAAAATAGAATAATGCTAATGTGGTGGGGAAAAAGCAGTTTTTGAAAATTGCGCTTTACCTGCAAAATCACTTGAAATGCCCTTGCCCTGGAAAATAGTTTTATCATTGCCCGGTTATTTGGAAAATATTATTTTATTATCAAATGTACATTATATTGACCTTAAAAATACAGTAAAGCAGTCATGGGGATAACATGTGTCCTATTTTCCATGAGCACACATTGACGGGGGGTGGGGGGTGGGTGGGGGAGACACTTCCTGGCTTTTCCAGGAGGCTCTGGATTCATTGTGCAGGGTCACGGCTTAGCTCTCTCCCGCCCTCTCCCCCGACTTCAGCTCTCAGGATAAATCCACAAACAAGGAAATTCAATACCCCAGCCTCCCATACCATAGGGTTGCTGGGGAATGTAATATAATAACGGTTACTGAATTTGCTCAAGGAAGTATAGGGGATTTGTTTTTACAATTGTATTTCCATGCCTGCTCTCATGTATCCAAGTCTTGTAAAGACCAATAATTTATTATTTTTAATGAGACAGAAAGCGTTTCTTTCTTTCTAGCCTCATCGTCTGATTGGAAAGAAAATATAAAATGTCTTTATGTAAGACATTATATAAAAAGTGAGTTCCAGGGAGAAAGTGAGTTCCATTATATAAAAAAGTGGGTTCCATATAAAATGGTAGCTGTATTGTATGAAACATGTACGTTACAAAAACATCAGTCACTGTGGTTCTAAGCCCTTATAGGGCAAGCTGGAGTTCTAAAGTGACAGGAAGTAAGTGAAAGACGGGTAGTCATTCTAGAACATTCTATCATATTAAGACTGCAGCAGGTTAACTAGGGGATGCATCTTCAACGGGGCAACAAGGCACTGGTCATCTCTACGGTTTATTTTCAGTGAGTGCTCCTTAGGTGTGCCAAGACGCCCAGTAAAGCATAGACGTGGCGTCTGCAATGTTCGCCCACCTCTGGTGAAACGCCCCAGAGGCGCAGGCGGCATGCCGTAAACATCAACCAAAGTCCCCGGAGAGGCTGAACCGTCCTTCCTGCGTCTGCATTGCTTCCTTTCGCCGACAAGGCATAGGTCAAAGTCAACATGAACCTGAAACCCAGCTGGGGGCCACCGTGCACCATGACGGATCAGTTAAGAGTTCTGGCCATCCGGCCGCGGCAGCTTTCCTTACCAATGACACTTTGTTCTGACTTTCCAAGCAATGGCCGTGGAGTCCATGTCCCGGGGGTGGCGTTTCAGTAGACGTGGATATAAGTAGTCTTTGAGTCAGTGCCTAGGATGTTCTTTGCGGTGCACTTGTAGAAGCCTGCGTCTCTGTGTGTGGCCTGCTGGATGGTCAAGGAGCCTTGGGGATGAAGGAATCTGTTCCCATAGAGACGGGCCTGCGCCCCGGCGGTAAGGTGCGATTTGTCTGGCAGGTCCCAGGTGATCTCAGCTTTGGGAATCCCCATGGCCATGCAGTTCATCTTGACGGTGTTCCCGGGCCGCGTGTAGATGACGGGCGTTGGCTCACTGGTGATCCGGGGAGGGTACGCTATCACGATAACTGGAAAGTTCATGACGGAAGGGCCGTACTCAGTGTCCACCTTGCACACGTAGGTCCCCCTGTCGAACACGGAGGCATCACGTACCGTGAGGGTGCCGTTTTCCCAGAGGGAAAAGCGCCCCCGTGTTTGGGGGCCCTCTAAGAGCAAGGTGTTGGGGAGTGTCCAAGAGAAGCCAGCTGGCCGGCCCCTTGGAGGGATGCAGTGCAGCTGCAGGGTCTCCCCATTGATGATGCTCACCAGATGGTGATACTGGTTACTGGTCTCGGGTTTCAGCCCCACCTTCAGAGAGACCAGCCTCTCCGTGTAGCCGGCAGAGTTCCGGGCCACGCAGCGGTAAGCCCCGGCGTCCACGGAGGAGAGGCTGCTGATGTGCAACATGCCATCACTCTTATGGTAGAACCTCTGCAGCTGCTGGCCGCTCTGGAGCTCCGTCCCATTGGGAAGGACCCACAGCAGGGTGGGCGTCGGGGTCCCTGCGGCCGAGCAGTTGAGACTGATGGTGTGGCCGGCCATGGCCGTGATCTTCTCGCTGACAGGGTCATGGAAGATGGGCTTCTCCACGGGCTCCAAGACAGTGAGCTGGACAATCAGCCTGGCTTCCCCTCCCTCGTTGCGGCCAATGCATGCCAATTGCACAGAGTCGCTCTTCCTGAGACTCCTGATGTCCAGCGTGCCGTTGCGATGGATGGTGATCCGATTCCCATAGTAGGGGGCCGGCAGAACCACGCCCTCGGGAAAGGCCCACAAGACTCTCGGGGTGGGGATGCCTTCTGCCTGGCAGTCAATGAGTTTGCGGCTCCCGCCGGCAGCGATCTCCCGCACGGTGGTGATGGCGTTGGGGTTCCCGTTGATGGTGGGCGACTGGACGTTGACATGAATCCAGACGGTTTTCCTGTCCTCCCCCGCGCTGTTCCTGACCACACAGGTATAATTACCGCTGTCTGAGCGCTGGGCTTTCTGAATGAGGAGAGTGCCGTCCTCATATATCTGGTACTTATCAGAGGAGGCGGGGATCAGCCTGTTGGTTGGAGAAAGCCACGTCACCTTGGGCGTGGGCTCCCCTTTGGCTTCACAGGCCACGGTGACCACGTCGCCATAGGGGACCTGGACCACGGAGTACGTCTTGTTCCGGATGGCGGCAGGCTCAGTCACCACCTTGACCCGCACCCTCATCTCATCCTTACCAACCTGGTTTTCGGCAAAGCAGGTGTAATCCCCTTCCTCCCGCATGCCCACCTCATTGAAGTAGAGGGTCCCATTGTTGAAAACCACGTAGCGCTTGGTACGGCCACCGCCGTCATCAGACTGCATGAAGGAGTTGACCAGGCTGCCATCCGGGAGGCTCCAGGAGATCTCAGGGTTGGGAAGCCCAGTGGCCACACAGTCCACCTTCAGGTCACCCCCGTAGAAGACCTTGTGGTCATTTTCCTCCTTGTGCTCAATCTTGGCCGGTTTCATGACCACGTTCACCTTGAGCACGACAAAGTCGTCTCCAACCTTATTCCGGGCAACACACAGGTAATCCCCTGCATCTTTGTCCGTGACGGATTTCACCACCAGGGTCCCATTGGCGAACACCTTGATTCTGGTGTCAAAGCTGACCGGAAAAAAAAGAAAGAGGAGGATGTCAGTCTCCCGTATGCTCTATCCTGGCTTTAGGTCACCGGAACAAAATGAAAACATGTGGTTCTGGAAACTATCTGGGCACGTGGCTGCTACTGCGAAATGTCACATTGGTTCTGCAGCCTGGAGGGGACTGCGTTGGACTGCATTCACAGGCGGAAATCATTGATTTACCACAAATAAGAAGTCGACTCGGTAAGAGTCTGACCTTTGGCTGGCCTGGCCCCTGACTCAAGGATGTGAAAGGCAGTCAAAGACTTCCAGCCTGTTAGTGTGGGTATACGTACATCTCGTATTTGCAGGGCGGTCAGGGCTCAGCTTACAGTAATGATAAGATCAGGCAAAATGCGACAGCCATGGAGAGAATGAATCTGAGTGAACTCAATAAAGAAGTGGAGTTCTTCCTGAATAAAATGCTTCAGCTGTTTATCCTTGATAATCTTGTATTATATTATCTCCCATTATGAGGCAAGAGACTGCCAAGTGGCTACTCTATGCACTGTGTAATTGGGGTTATTCCCAGAGTTTTAATGCTAACATTGGGTTCTTTAGAACATGGCAATATTGATGTGACGTCTTCTTCCCTAGAACTTGTACCTAAAGCTGGATGACATTTCACCAGCCAGCACCCCAAGCCAGCGTTCCATTCCCCCATGTGAAATGATGACATTGGACCTAAGCCCACACATCTCTGGGTTAATAGTTCAAAAGCTTTTCAGTTTAAAGGAGCCGATAATGGGGAGAACAATAGGAAGGTCTTCACTATGTATGTGACCTTTTCTTAAATATTGAGGTGTCCTTGCGTGTCAGACTAACATAACATAATAAAATTAAATTAAATTAAAAAAAAAAGAACTCATGTTTTGAATAAGAGGTGGAAAGACTTGGGAGGTTCTTCCTTTAGAAGTGTCCAGACTGAAAAATCTCGATTACACATAATTTATAATGGTGGTATTGGAGAAGGAGGGGGTTAAATTTAAATGCATAAATAAGGGGCGCCTGGGTGGCTCAGTTGGTTAAGCGTCTGCCTTTGGCTCAGGTCGTGATCCCAGGGTCCTGGGATTGAGCCCCATGTCGGGCTTCCTGCTCCGCGGGGAGTCTGCTTCTCCCTCTCCCTCTGCCTGCCGCTCTGCCTACTTGTGCTCTCTCTCTATCTCTCTGTCAAATAAATAAATAAAATGTTTTTTAAAAAAAATAAAAATAAATGCATAAATAATTCCTGAACTTTGCATTATTTGAACAGCGTGTGTAGAACTGTGTTATAGAGTTACCAAAAAGAAAAAAGAAAAAAGAAGAAGAAGAAGAAGTCTGCCTATGGTTGAATCAACCTGATTATTGTGAATAAAATACAAACAACTACTAACAATGACCAAATAAACTGTTTTGTTGGCCGCGAGTGCAAATCAAGTCAACATAAATCAGTAGGAGAGGAGCAGACAAAGATATTTCAATGTGTCTTAGAGTTTAGAATCCAAAACTTTGTGCAGTAGCTCATGTCTGCCAGCATTTTGAAACTTCAAAGTGGTGAGTCCTAGCCTCGGTCATAATCACAATCCATGGAGCAACCCAGAAACACAGACATGCCTACCCACCGCTGGGCATCGGGCTTCAAGAAAAGTTCCAATATCTGTATTTTTAAATAGTCCCAATGTGAAGGGAAGGCACAGAGCCCGCTCTTTTATAAAACTCACATGGGTTGTTTAATCGCACTTTCCAAAGAATGTAATTAGTCCAAATTTAGTAATAATGAAGCCACAGAGACGGCGATTTATGATTTATGGGGAGATACTAGTAGAACGGTTCACATTCGTAGTGGGATCACATTCTTTTGCTGCCATTCATTCAACACTGCCTGAGCTGTGCCAAAAAGAGCTGAAAACAGTTCTTCCGCACATGGCAGTACATCTGCCGAGCTGGGAGATAGTCCAGGGAAAACTGCGTACGTGGTATTCTGGATGGAGTGTGCAAGGTTCACTAGGCACCACCCAACTGTCTAAAGTTAACAGGCTGCGAGAAAGCGCGTTTGCCTTCTTCCTGCATTGGAAAGAGAGGGGGAAGGCCAGGCACAGCTGCTCAGAGCCCCTGAGCGCTGGCTTCCCTCCCTGCGTCCTGGGTGGGACGGATGTCCACATGCATTCCTGCCTGAGCTGCCGGGCTGTGGATGCTGGAGACACACCATAAGCCAGGGTTTCTCCACCACGTTCCATTTTGCCAACCATTGTCTCTGTGCTCTGTATCTTGAGACACGTATTGAAGAGACATTGGCACTTTTGGATCTAGCCCATGGTTTCTCAGCCTGGGCACTGCTGATATCTGGGGCTGGATGACTCTCTGGGGTGGGGCTTCCTGGGCACTGTAGGGTGCTGAGTAGCATCCCTGGTCTCCACCTACCAGATGCCCGTGGCAGCTTCCACTCTAGTGTGACAACCAAAAATGTTCCCAGTCATTGATGAGTGTTCCTGGTGGTGCCATCTGTCTAGCTGAAAACCACTGCGATAGATAGATAGATAGATAGATAGATAGATAGATAGATAGATAGATAGATAAATAGATAAGATGGATGGATAGATGGTTGGATGGATGGATGGATAGATGGATGGATAGATGGTTGGATAGATGGATGGATGGATGGATGGATGGATGGATGGATGGATGGATGGATAGATGGTTGGATAGATGGATGGATGGATGGATGGATAGATGGACAGACAGATAGATGATAGATCAATTGTGTTTCATGCTAGGTCAGAGTGTCTCAGCCTGGGCACTCCTGACCGTTGAGCTTGGATGACTCTCTGGGATGGGGCATCCTGGACACTGTAGGGCTTTAAGCAGCATCCCTGGTCTCCACCCACCACATGCCCGTGGCACCCCCATTCCCTGAGTTATGCCAATCAAAAATGTCTCCAAACATTGTGCAATGTTCCCTGGGGCCAAAATCACTCAGGGGGTTGAGAACCAGTGCTCAGGGTCCATACATGTGGGAAGAGAAGGCACTGGATGAGAGAAGGTGATCTTCTTCAAAGCCAAAATAAACTGTTAGAATTCCAGTTGTGCCAACCCAGTGCCCTAGTCACCTAACCCTTTAACTTTTTTGTGTTCACACCGTTTCATTCTTAATCTAAGGCTGTTTTATGACAAGATCTGCAACTGCGTCTACCGTGTTCTGTTGAAATCATACAATACACAAAGAAGGCAACCTACATGTGGTACCTAATATTATCACTTAACATACAAATAAATATAATCGTTAAAACAAAAGTTATTGGTTCATTTCTTTGCTTGGAGAGAGAGAGGGGCAGGAAAAGAGGAGAAAGTCCAAGTGTTTGTCCCAGTTTATAAAGACAAGATCTCACTGGGCTAAAACGAAATGTGCCCGCCTCCCCCCTCGCGGCACACACAGGGAGTCAGGTTTGTGCATCTTCGCCCCGGACACAGAGTCATTCCCTCCTCTGACCGGCCCCACGGAGAGGGCTCCCAGGATGGCCCCAGGCATGTTTTAGGGCGCCGTCCCCAGCTCCCAAAGGGGGAGCAGGAGCATTAGAGCAGTGCCCGGCGGCGAGCCAGGAGCAGGCACGTACCTGAAGAGCGAGTCCATCATGCGCTTGGACGGCAGCCGCCAGAGGATGCGCGGCCAGGGGTCCCCCGAGGCGCTGCAGTCCAGGCGGAGGGTCGCGCCGTAGCGCACGTCGGTCCTCTGCGGGGAGGTGCCCGTGATGCGCGCGTTGGCCGCCGCGCGCTGCACGGTGAGCTGCACGGTCCTGCGCGCAGAGCCCACCAGGTTGGCGGCCACGCACTCGTAGCGGCCGCTGTCCTTGGGCGCCAGGTTACGGATGTAGAGCGTGCCATTGGGGAAGACGAACAAGTTCCCGTTGATGAACTGCGAAGGGCGGATCTGGGTCCCGTCCCACAGCACCCAGCGCACGCTGGGCAGGGGCGCGGCCTTGGCGGTGCAGTGGATGTGGATGCTGAGACCCGGCGGCAGCGAGATGTTCTCCAGCTTCTCCTGGTGGATGACCGGTGGCAGGGCCGCCACGTGCAGGCGGATGGCCAGGCTGTCCGTGCCCGCCGCGTTGCTGGCCACGCACTGGTAGACTCCTCTGTCTGAGAAGGAGGCCTCTTTGATGGACAGCGTCCGGTTTTCGTGCAGCATGACCCTGCCCTCCACGGGGGACACGGTCTGCCACACCCTCCTGTCCGGGAAAATCCAGGAGATCTGGGGGGCTGGGGTTCCCTTGGCCAGACACTCCATGGCGATCGTGTCTCCCAGGTAGACGGTGACGTCCTGGTAGTGGGAGGCGAGGATCTGGGGCTGCTGCACCGTGACGGACAGCAGGACCGCCATCCTGTCCACCCCGTGCAGGTTTTTGGCGGTGCACACGTATTGGCCTCGGTCCTGCACCTGTACCTTTCGGATGACAAACGTCCCGTTCTTCAGGACCTCGAACCGTTGCACTCTGGTGTTAGGGGTCATGAGAGCACCTGCGGGTCAAAACAGGTATAGTCAGGTTCTGCGTAGACACACCGTCTCAGGAAAAACCAAGAAGGAGGGCTGTTAGGGGTGTAGCGGAATTCTCCCCTCTATGTCCCGAACAGCAACAGCGAAGGCCAGCCCCCACCTCCAACATGGAGAAGACAGAACATTCTGTTGCACCATCTTTACACCAACGCCCCCTTCAAGCAAAGGGCAGCCAGCATGGGTTTCGTAGAGTGTTCTGGAAGCTGCCACGAGGCCCAGGCCCTCCCCAGGGGACCTCCTCGTCACTTCAGCTCCTAGAGACGCCAGCCCACCTCACTGGCACAGCTTCTGAGCTCTTGAGGTCCCCAGGCTTGCAGCCACCGTCCACCTCTACCCGGCCAGGCTTTGGAGTCCAACACGAGCCAGAGTGAGCGGGTCATTTGCTGCCCCCACTGTGGCTGAGTTGAATGCCAGGTCATGCACTGTTAGAATCGGGGGCGTTTGCTTCTCTCTCTCCCCACCCTGTACTTCCTATATGGTATATCTCATCTTCCTGGGGCTCTGCCACAGCGAGGATCCGTATTAACCAAGTGTTCCTAATGCTTTGGCATCTGGGTCCTGCTGACTCTGGTGGGAGGACAGCCCGTCCCAGAGCTAGGCAATTCCTATAGTTAAGAAGCAATTCACCATTTAAAAGCAAAACAAGCAGTGCAGAGCCCGCATTCCCACCCCTTTGTCTATGGGGCTCTCACACGCCCAGGCCACCATGCACCTGCTTTCATCTTCCCAGGGCACGTACCAGACAAATAGGGGAGCCCCTGTGCCCCAGAGCCCACTGAAATCAGTCAAGCCAGCCAGCGCCAAGCCTGCTTACCCTGCCTCACCTGTTTCCTCTTGCAGAAACTGCAATAAAGGCTCTTGTGCATGTTTCCCCCTCTCCCCCTGCCTGCCAACAGACCCTGGTCCTGCCCTGTGTGGTCCCCTCCTCGTGGAGAGTGAATAATAAACGGTCTTCCATGGCAGGCATTTCCTGATGTGCTGGCTTACCCTTTCTGAAGAATAACAAATCCCAGATTTAAAAACTGGAAAGCCCTGAGCTATAGCATTCTCTTCATCTCCCACACAGCTGGGTTCCCAGGTCCTGCTTCCATCACCGGCCATTCCGTGAGCTCTGACAAGCTCCCTCTGCTGCGGCCGGCAGGAGAAGCTGATTCGTGGCACGTGCACGTCTAGTAAGGGGACATGGCCCGGAGATGCTCTGATATCACACAACATATGGACAACCCTACAGACTGATACAAATGGGATGTCCCAATAGAGAAACAAAGGCACCATCCTTTGAGCATGAAAACCCCATGGTGTTCCCCATTCGCTCCTTCGAGCAACATTCCTTATTAAATCATTACGTAAACATATGACATCAATGACGAGCTGATCAAAGAAGTCCGTAATCCCCCTGTGCCCAGAGCCTCTGCTGAACTTTGGAACACGTCCAGCTCTGGTGACATAAACCTAAGCAAAGAATGCACTTGAGCTCCCTCAAGTGCTATGAGCATAAATCATTCCTATATCATCAAAGCGGAGAAGAGAAAAGAAACGATCCCTCTGATCAGAATCCAGGCCTGAAGGATATGTCCGTGTTGGGGGGCGGGGGGACAAAGGGAAAGGGGACGAGGTAGCTCTTTCACGGAAGCTGTGGCCTCTCAGATGGTACTTTTCTGTGTCACCTGACAATTGTTTCACCATTCAAAGGAAAGGGTCATTTTTACGAAGCTGAGTGCTCTTTGGGCATCCCAGAATTCCAAGTATAGGCCATTGTTATGAGCTGAATTGTGTCCTGCCAAAATTCATACGTTGAAGCCCCATCCCCTAGGATCTCAGAATATCACTGTTGGAGATGGGGTCATTCAAGAGATAATGAAGTCAAAATGAGGTCATTGAGGTGCACTGTAATCCAAGAGAACTTGTGTCCATACAGGAATAAGGGATGAGGACAAAGACACGCACAGAGGGACGGCCACGTGAGCACACAGGGAGAAGACAAGGTCTACACGCCAAGGAGAGAGGCCTTGGGAGGAACCAGCCTTGCTCGCCTGGATCTCAGACTCCCAGGCTCAGCCACACCTCGATTTCAGACTTCCAGGCTCCAGGACCGGGAGAGAATAAAGGTCTGTCTATAAGGCAGCTAGTCCGCGGTGCTTTGTTATGGCAACCCAAGCAAATGAACGCGACCATATCTCTAGGTTCAAATCAAAGCAATGTCTGATGAGCCCAGAACAAGCTGCATTGACATCTGGCAGCCAGTGGAAGGGCAAGGGCAATCTGCTCACTCTTCCTTACCTTCATGGCACCCCACATGGGTGGTGGAAGGGTTTTGTGCTAGGTTTCTCTGGGAAAAGGCAAGTGGTTCCTTTATGAAATATTCCCGAGCCTAGGTCATTCCCTACCCAAAGAACCTATGACATGTCTCCATAGTCTCATTAAAATCTCACATACCTTAGAGCTCAAGAAAGAGCTCTGGGTCCTTACTTCCTGTCCCCCTAAAGGAATATCCTTGTATCTAGGTTCTCAGATGTCCTCTTCCATCCCATCCATCTGTCCTTTACCCAGACTCTGTAGTTTTGCTTGGGGTCACAGACTCAAGTGACCTCCTTCTACACCAACCCCGGTTAAAATGCAAACACGTAAATGCCTTACCTGTAGAAACCTTTGTCCAGGTAATGAAAGGCGTGGGTTTCCCCGTGGCCTCACATGGGAACACAGCATCTGTCTCCGCAGTGACAGACACGGTCTGAGGGGATTTGGTGATAATTTGGGGCTTTTCCCCAACCGTCCAGAATTTGGATGCAGGGGGTCCTCCAGCAGAGAAAAGCTTTGAGGTGCTGTGATGGAAGCTTCTGGAAGGCTGGCCAGAAGATGCCACAAAGGGGATGGAGCTCCGGGTAGAGTAGACCACAGGGACGTTCTGTACGTTTGTGGAGGGTGGCCCAGTAGCCCGGGGAGGGTGCAATAATGGAGGTGCCGGGGGACCAAAGTCCACGTGGATGATGCTCTGAGAATGTATCCTATTGTGGGGACCTGGGTTGACTTTTTTGTCTCTTATCACAGGGGCAGAAGAGGTAGGCACCTGGGGTTTCAGAGTAACTCCCAATTGTGGGAAAGAGAGAGTCCTGTTGAAAAAGAAAGGGAACCTCCCATTGGGATAATGGGGGACTCTTGAACTTGGAAGCTTGCCAACAGGGTCTCTGAGATCCGGGATGTTGTTATTCCCAAACACTTTGGAGTTGCCGTTGAATCGGTCCATCCCTTGGTCAGTAAACTTAGTGGAAATGCCAGGTTTGGGCTTTAGCGCTGGAACAACGGGAGCTGTCGTACTTGATAATCTTGGAGTCATCAAGTGCTTATTCTCTGGCAAAACCCTTGAAGGATACGCCGTTATTCCTGGTTTGTTGGTTAAGTGACGAGGCGGCTGGAAAGTTACAAAGTATCTAAAGGAGCCTTCTGTGGCCGTATGTGTTGGCCTCACCGTCCCCCTCGGTTGGATCGGTTTGGCAGGAACTCTGGCTGGCTGGGGGAAGACTTGGACTCTCCCGCCCTGGTGCTTTCCATCGGGGCCCCGTGGGAGACTGTTTTGGGTCTTTCCATCAAAGGCTTCTTTTTCCAACTGCTGCTTTCGAGCTGAGTTAAATTTATCCTGGTTGGAAGAAGGGGTGGATAATTCATTTGGCGTCAATACATGCTGAGTTCCCTCATTATTCACTGGGGGTGCTTTGGCTTCTGGGACCCCCACGTAATTCAAGAAAACATTTTCCTTGGAATCTGTTGCTGTTGGAGGTGTCTTTGAAGTAAGAGGTGTGGGCTTCGTGAAGGTCTGTACCAAGGACACAAGAGTGGTGGCTGGGAATGGGGATGCTGGCTCCCCCATTGGAGTAGGAGTCGGGGTGTGATGCCGAGGTCTAATTTCAGCTGGAGTGGTTTCGTGATGATCTTGAGCATGGATGGTGGTTTCTGCCTCACTTGAAGACAAGACAGTGGTTGAAGCAACCACTTCTTCCAGTTGAAACAGTGTAGAGGCTGCAACTGATGGTGGAAATTCCGAAGGAACACCCAGATCCTCCAACTGTTTAAGAAAGGGTGAGTCTGTAAAGCTTTCCACAGAGCTGGTAACAGGTGCATCTGTCTGCAGCCTCCCAGGCTGGGCTCCCCTTGGGGGATTCCAGCGTGAGGTTCCTGGAAAGCCAGAGGGAGCCGATACCTCCTGAAATTCTCCCACAGTGGAGACCTCAGAGCCAGGAGGTGATGCGGTATTAGTGAAGGAGTCGTCAGGGACTGAGCTGTCGGTTTTATAGTCACTGATGTTTGTGACACCATAATTCTTCATTTCTTCTCCGTCCCATGCAGGCTTATAGGTGACTGGAATTGTCTCTTGGAATTTATTGGGTGGTAAGTGTCTTTTTGTGGCAGTTGTCACAGAATCTTCCAGTGTAGCTTTCCCATGCGGGTCCCCAGGTGTCAGGGAAATGGTTGTCAATAAGAGTACAGTTTCTGAACTGGGGGCAATGACATTTTTATGTTTGTTTTCCGGGGAAGGGCTGGGCGTGGATGCAGAGTCTGGAGGGCTCACCGTGGAAGTGAAATGCCGATGTTTATTTGGCCTCTTCCCGTGTTTCCTTCGTGGGGTCCCCTTGGATATGGGTTCTGTCTGCTTCTTCATCTCTGACTGCTTGGGGGTACCAACGGTGCTGTCAACCCAAGATGTTGGCCCCGGTGTACTCCCCACATGGTCTGGAGCCTTCGCTTCAGGTACTTGAGTAGGTCGAGTAGAGAAAGCCTCCACTGGGGCAAAAGTCGTGGGCACGGTTTGTTTATGGCGGTGTCGGAATCTGTGGGGGCGGAATCTCCTCCTCCCACTGGGTCTCTTTCGGGAAGGGTGAGTGGTCAGCCCCCACGGCAAAGTGGCCTTTCCGGTTGGCGTCACTGCTGCAACCGTGGTGGTGTGTTTGTCAAAGAGAGCATCAAGCGTGGTTTCCCTGGGATGTTTAAAGGGAGTGATGCCATTCACTCTCAGGGCAGGGTTAAGCAGAGTGGTAGATTCGACACCCTTTCCCATACTCTCAGGACTTGGGGAGTTTGTGGGGTCTCTCTCTGGCATATCTCCTTCCCGTAGTGCCTTGGAATTCTCCTCTGTACCCTTTTCAATCAGCGGGTTGCCTTGGGTGCTTAAAGCACCTTTCGCAAGCCGAGTGTCATCTGTTTCTCCCTGTGGATGTCCTTCTGATGGGGCATCTGGCTCCCCTAATGTGAGCCCTTCTAATGGTTCAGATGTCCCGGAGTCATCAACCCACATGACGGTGGTTGGTGTAAAGGGAGTGGAGGTCAGCTCTTCCATGTTCTCTTCATCTGGTTGTGGGTTAGTCTCCACATCTGGGGGAATGTATGGTACAGTCTTGGACTCAGCCAAGGAGATGGCGCCCAACAGAGACTCGTACTCATTTGACGTAGGCTCTGGCATGGATCCAGCATCTACTGCAGGCCAGCGCTCTGTGGCCGTGTTTTCACTGGCGGGCTCCTCGTAGACCAGGTCCAGGGTCTGCAGAGTAGGAGAAGATTCATGAGCTATGGATATCAGGGTGCTGGCTATTGCCCACTTTGGGTCAGCTTCATTGGGAGTGGTATCCTCAGTCTTAGAAAAGTCATGGTCAATGAATTCTTCCAGATGTGTGCTTGTCACTTTGGGCTCAGCAAGAATTACTTCATCGTGCCCACTTTCCAGTCCCAACCTGGTGGAGGACACAGTACTGGAAACCTGATCCTCCTCACCAAATAGAGACGCATCTGCTGAGGTTTCTTCGGCGCTGGTTGTGGTCTGTGCTGGTGATACCGAGGGGGGAGGCACAGCAGGCCGAAGGGGTGTCACTTCTGGACTCACAGATGGAGGCGTGGTGGTTTTAATGACTTGGGGTATTTCAGTTCCCTTCGGGAGATTTTTCCCACGTACTCTGGCTAAAATATCTGCCCAGCGCTCTGGATTAATCTGTTTGTTGGCCATATTTATCCTTCGCCTGGACTCAAACACTCTGCGACCTTCTGCGATGTTCGTCTCGGGTTCTTTTTCAGAATTCTTCCAGTGTTTGAGTTTTCTTCGCCCTTTCTTGGGTTTCTTACCTCCGGTGATGGCATCGTCTTTTGTTTTGATGAGTACCTCTTGGTCCTTTGCGTGTAGACCTCTCCTTGAAGTGTTCTCTTTGTCTCCTATGCCTGAACCCCCTTCGTCCTCCACGACATCTCCCGGCACTCTGGAAAGACTCGTCCCGCCTGGGTGTCTGCCCTTTTTGGATGACCTGCCGGATCCTTTCTTATTCACTGTGACCCCCACAGTAAAGTGATCCGCCCCTTGCCTGTTGACAGCCACGCATCTGTAGTAACCGCCGTCACTGACTTGGACCTTGGGGATGGAAAGAGTTCCATTTGCCAACACGTATGCATGTGAGGTGTTAGCCGAATTATTAATTATCTGTTTGTTTGGAAGAATCCAGCTGAGCTGGGCTTCGGGGATAGCCAGAGCACTGCAAGGCAACATCACTGGCTCCCCTGGGTTCTTCTGAATGGTCACAGTATGGCTATCGGGTGGCTGAGTGGCAGGCGGCTGCACAAGGACCCTGTATACCATCCGGTCCATTTCATCCCTCACCTGAGCAATGCACTGGTACAAACCCGAGTCCGACTGCTCTGTCGATCTGATCCTCAGCCAGCCGCTGGTGAGGATGGAGAACTTGCCATTTTCGTCCTCCATGGGTGCTTTGAGGACAGAGCCATCTGGGAGCACCCAGAAGATGGACGGACTCTCAGAAGCCTTCACGTGGCAGCTCAGCTGGCACGGGCTCCCTTCCAACACAGTCTGAGCTCTTTGCACTGCTCCGCTGGGCTCGATCATCACCCAGCTTCTGCTCCGAGACTGCCTCACGTCTTTGGTGGGCATGGTTAATGCATAGTGGGAATAATAGGAGAGCAGCACCTTTTTGGCCGTACTCTGACGTCGGTTGAGTTGGAGATCTATGGTCGGCTGCATGACCCATCCCGGTTCTGCAAGAATGTGGGCTCTGACGCCCGTGTAGTAGAGGGCATCGTCATCCACGTCTTGCCTGTAGTGGTAGGCGACCTTGGGGTCTTCGCGGAGCGTGAGTTCTTGGTTCAGCCTCACAGGGACCTCACTGTAATAGGCGATCAGTTTCCACAGCTTCTCATAGTTTTCCCGAGTCATTGGACACTCAAAGTCCAAGGCAACAGTCGCGTTTATATCAATCTCTTGAGGGTCCGTCTGGTTCAGGTGAATTTTGTACACATCCATTGGCTTCTTGATGTCACAGACCAAGTTCACTGTGTTCCCGTGCTCGTCAGTCATATTCAAAGAGATGTTCCATGGGGGGAATTGGAACCCCTCCAGAGAGAGCTGGCTGTCACCGTCCTCTTCTAGTTCCTGCTCCTCCTCGTTGTTCCTGCTCCTGTTCTGTCGCAGAGGGGACACTATGGAAGGCTTCAGACAAGTAATGTCCTTCAGCTTGTGAATCTCCTGTTGGTGCAGTTTGGGGGGACTGGAGCACAAGGTGCATAACTGACCACCTTCATAGGCTTTGTCCTTCTTACACTTCAGAGTCCCTAAAACAAATAATCAAACAAACATGCTATAAGTTAATGAACCCAAGAACAGCATGCCTCGCACACGGCCAGACGGTAAAGTCTTTGTGTGCCTCTTTATCACCTCAGTGCATGTCCCTCATGATTTAATACCTTACTCATGTCTGTGACTTCATCAATGACCTTCAATCAATTTAGCACACCAGTGTGGTAAGGAACTACCATGTTAGAACTACTTGACAATGAATAATGAATACTTTTTTCAAAAGTATTTTTAAGTTTTTTTTTTAAAGCAACTCTATTCACACACATTATACAACTTACCTTCTCTAAGGGTCCAGGAGAATCTACATAAACAAATGCAACCCGTGAAAATAGTTCCAGGTTAAAGGACCCACTTTTGCCATGAATCACATCGTATGTACCTTTTATAATTTTTTTTCTGTTGCTATAATTTTTCATTTCAGGCAGTGTCTACATTTTGGATTCACATTCTACTCTTGGCTTCCAGGACATCAAGTCTTCCAAAATGTTCTCCTAATCTGGTCTGCCTCTTTCACTCTTTTGTTCTTCTTGGGCCCCTGACTCATTACTGATGGAGTGTTCCTTGACTTGGTCTAGGCCCCCTTCCATCTCACTCTGCCCCGTCATCCATGGCCTCACCCACATGTAGGTTTCCATCATCATCCGTTATCCAATGACGGCTCCCATACGTGCTTCTCCCGTCAACACACATCTTATGAACTCCACACCCAATTTTCTACTTGATGTGTCTGTTGTAAAGTCACAAAGTCTCCTCCAACTGACATTTGCAAGGCCGAATTATGTTTTCTCCCTGCTCCAGACCTAGATGCCTTTTTATAGCAGTAGATGGAGTCACACTATCTCACATTGGGGAAAGGAGAAGAGTACAGTCCTCTGGATATCTGCCCTCTTCTTTCCATTCTCGCTGGGAACAAATCAGTCAAAGGACCATCATCTATAACTTGGAAGCACATGAAAGTGGGACATAAGGTGTGTGTGCAGAATGGTCCTAGATAGGCACAGGCCAAGATGCTAAGTAGAAATTGAGGATAGCAAGACCTCTTAAGGGAGGTGATTTAAAAACAAATTTTTAAGGATTTTATTTATTTATCTGAGAGAGAGAGAGAAAGCACGAGCCAGGGAAGGGACAGAAGGGCAAGCAGACTCCCCGCCGAGTGCAGAGCCCGTCGTGGGGCTCCATCCCAGGACCCCAAGATCATGACCTGAGCTGAAGTCAGATGCTTAACCTACTGAGCCACCCAGGCACCCCAAGGGAGGTGATGTTTTAACAAAGCTCTGAGTGCTGAAATTAAATCAGACCCTGGAACATCCAGCAGATGCATGGTCTTCGCGGGTCCAATGACACTGATTGGGAAATAAGTTTGGAAGGTATAAGGAAGCAAACGGACAGCAGTGTGGCTACAGTGAGTGACTAAGTGGGGGACCTGCATGTTGCAGGAGGGTGGGCACGGTTGTGTAGGACCTCCTAGTAAGGAGTGTAACGTTCCATTCCAAGAGCAATGGGAAACCAGTGGACATTTAGACAGCAGTGTGGCAGGACCACACGCTTCCTCTGACAATTTGTTTGACAACTGCTCTGGGTAGAGTTGATTGAAGGAGGGGTGATCAAGGCTGCAAAGACCTGCCCAGAAGGCCCGACTCTCCTCCTAGAGAGAGAAGAAAGGAGCTGGACCCAAGCTGGAGGTCGTGAGGATAGACGTGAGCCAACAGACCTGGGATATGGTAAACCCAATGGGATTGAGGATGGGGTTTCAAGGTGCGGCTTGAGGAAGGGAGTAAAAGAAAGACAAAGAAATAAACGCTTCCTTATTTTGAATCAAAATTTACTGTCTGGCAATATCTACACAACACTCCTGGTTTTCTGTTCTCTTGATCAATGCAGAACATCCCTCTCCCCCATTCTTAAGAGAATAACGTCATAGCCACTGCTGGCCTTCTCTTTTCCAAACTTCCTTGAACACCTCCTCATGGGACAGGGATGCACGGAAAACCCCCCATTTAGCTGTAACCCAAAGCTGCACATAACACTCCAGATATCCAACTGAAGACAATCGTAGTCAACTATATATAACTGATTAAATGATCATCGCTTTATATTTCACAGAAGGATACACCCATTATGTAACAGGGGTGTCTTAACATCAAGGTTGTATGACTTCCATGAATGTTTCCCACCATACCGATTTGGTGATGTGCTCTTCACAAGATAAAGCAACGTCAATACACCAGAGAATGGAACCTTTCCAGAAGGGTCAGGCATGTGCCACGGGAAGCCACGTTCGCTCTGCCCTCCTCTCTTACCTTTCGATTTGGCATCCCACTCCAGAAACCACTTCATCTCGCAGTCACATGACCACGGATTCCCATGCAGGTAAAGATTCTCCAGAAGCGGCATGTTCTGCAGCATCCCCATGGGCAGAGTCCTGATCATGTTGTCAGCGAGGTAGAGGTGTCTTATGGTGGAGAGTCTGAAATAATCCAGAAATGTCAACGTGGAGAACGTGCCGGGATGGAGCTGGTGCAGCATGTTTCCCTCTAAGTGGAGAAGCCTCAGGGATGTTAAGCCATTGAAAGCTTGTGGGTGGATAAATTCGATCTTGTTGTGGTCAATGTGCAGCCTCATTAAGCTCCAGAGCCCCTGCAGGGTCTGTGCTGTGATCACGCGCAGCTTGTTATAGCTGAACTTGAAAACCTACAGAGACAGGGGCGTAGCGGAAAATCCTGTTTATAATTTACAAAGCCACAAGCAGGGACAGAAACCAGAACAGAGGGCAGGGAAGTAATGACATGAAGCTGGTTTTTAACCTAAAAAAAATGGCGATTTTATTAATCGTTTGGGAGCATTAGATTGTTCCCATTATTCATTAATGGTCCTACAGGCTGTAATTACTGATGCTTGTAAAAGCCTGAGTTTACCTGGAGGGAGCTGAGGTCTCTTAAAGCCCCGTCGGGGATGCTGGGGATGTCATTGCCATGAATCATAAGGAGCTCCAACTTGGTCAGTCCCGCAAGTGAGGTTTCTGACAAAGCCTGAATACTATTAAATCTAAAAAAAAAGAAAAAATGACAATAGTAATTGGAATAAGAAACAGTGAATGCTTAAATCCCATATGGGAAAGATTCTGCAGCCTGCCCAGGAGCAAGTTAGCAAAATGTTGACTCTGAGGTCTACTGGTGCCATCCCCAAAGCACCTTTGTTGCTCTGTGTCCATGTCCATTACCAGGGTCAAAAGGAAAGTGACGTATTTTTATTCGCCTTCATTCAGTTCAGGAATATTCGCTGGGAATTTTGACTAGGAACATGTTAATGGAGTTAGAGGCGATTTTAGGGAAACAAGTAGGATTTAAGTTCTAAAGGAAGTTGTTCCAAATGGCTCTTCTTGGAAACTTGCACTGAAAGTGTCAGTAATGATGAATGACACACAGGTCATTGAATGCAGAGACTTAGCATGAATGCAAAGAAATAGGCAGCTTGGGACATAGCTTTGCATCACAAAACAAGAGAAGGAGGTGCTCCAGGCTCTAAAGGACCAAATGAAAGAACTAACCACCCAACACACCAACACCATATGTCACAAGCACAAGCGGCCATTTCTGATGGATTCTCTAAATTATTTGTAAACGTTCTGGTGTGTTTTGGGTTTTGTGTTTGCATCCACATTGGTAAAGATGTTTCCTTGACCAATCTGAAAATTCCTCATTGCTACATTATTGGGGGCACAAGGGACTCCCCAGAGTCAATCCCTGGGGAAGGGATTCTGAAATGAATGAAGAATCCTGTAGTGGAGGGCATTTACTTTATGCCACTGCTTCTGCTGAAATAGAACACATCTAGCCTGACATTCTGTATGACTTCTCCCTATCCCCTAGGTAAAAGGAAACAGATCTGGACACAAGGCAGGTGAAGTGCTCATAGCCTAAAACACCAGATGACGCCAGGTCTAATTTTCTTATACATATGTGCCTGAACCCAGACCCGGAATTCGAAGTCAAGATGTGGGTAATCACTCCTCTAAGAGCCAGGTCTAGGAAGCATTACCTTTCAGCTATAAATTCCAGGAAATACAATCTCTGAGAGCAAACCACTCACCTTCATTACTTGGAACTCTTCATAGAATTACTTTAAACATTGCATTGTTTTATAAAACCAACTTATGCTAAGGAAAGGTCTGATGGAAGGAAATGTATCCTGTCTCATTAGGAAAAAGCAATAGGGATTCAAAATAATGCACAGGGACAATAGAGTAAAAATGTAATCATGGTTCCTGTTTGTCATTTAACTCATGGAGTCAATATACAATTAAATACAGAGGTTCCCCCTTCTGGATTGTATGGGCAGTGTCTGGACACATGCTTGGGCATCACAACTGGGTGGGGGTGTGTTGGTGGCATCTGGTAAGTAGAGACCAAGGGTGCTGCTAAACACCCTACAATGCACAGGAGGGCCACCCACAAAGAATGACTCAGCCCATAATATCAAGAATTTGAAGATTTGAAAACTTCACAAGCAGAAGAGATTCTGTCTGTTGGTCTGTCTTTCTATCTATCCATCTATAGATCTATCTATCCATCTATGCATCCATCCATCCATTCATCCATCCATCATCTATCTACCTATCCATCAATCCATCCATCTATCATCTATCTATCCTTCCACTCATTGATTCATCCATTCATCCATCATATCTATCTATCTATCCACTGGTCCATCCATCTATCTACCCATCCATTCATTCATCCATCCATCCATCATATATCTACCTATTCATCCATTCATCCATCCATCTACCATCTATCTATCCATCCATCCATCCATCATCTACCTATTCATCAACCCATCCATCCATCATCATCTATCTATCTATTCATCCATCTATCATCTATCTATCTATCTATCTATGGTAGTGGTCTGAACTGGGTGGTCTTGCCCCCAGGGGACATTTGCAATATCTCGAGTCATTTTTGGAGATCACAACTGGGAGAAGGAGAAGGTGCTACTGGCATCTAGTGGGAAGAGGTCAAGAATGCCACTCAACACCATGCAAAACAGGACAGCCCCTACAACAAAGAACTATCCTACACAAAAATGGAAATAGTGCCCCAAGTAGACTGAAGTTGAAAAACCAGAGTCTAACCCAAGATGGGATAGTCTACGAACTGATGCACTGCCTCATTCACTTACTATTTAGGATTCTACAGTGAAATCTGTCTGGGATGGTGAACCTAACAGGGAATGGATGGCAGAATCTAAACTCCTTTCCATTTCTGGATGCCTGAGGTTTGCCTGGAGACAGTAAGTTAGTGGGAGAATCGTATCAGGTGAGGTAAGTGGGGTTGGCAGGCAATCTAGGAGCTGGGGGTCCATGGGAAGGAGTGTGCTTCATTTGCTCCAACTTCAATGGGAAATGACTGGAAGGTTTTAAGAAAAGGAGTGACACAGACTAAGGTATGTGTGAAAACAATGCTCTACCACATGGAGAGGGAGTAAGTAAAATCACCCGAGAAGACCCTGAAGGTAAGAAAAATAGAAAGACCAGAAGGAGGAGGCAGGTCTTGGGACAGAGGAGGTGAGAGTCAAAGGCTCAACCTCTAAGCAGGTATTTTCTTCCCTCTGAGGACCCAACGCATGTGGACGAAGCCTCCGTGCGCCCATCTAAAATCCAGCAGGGAGACGGGGAAATCAGCGTGGTGCTCAGGGAAAAGACTGGAATGAGTCTGCATGGAGAGTCTGCAACATTATCAGCCACTCGCCCTCCTGTGCACATTGCCTCCCTCACTTACTGATTGAGGGTAACTGACCACGGAACCACGTCAAGTGAAATGTTTTCTCGTATCTCAGAAATATAGGTGAGACTGCTTCACCAATACCAGTTAGAATCGCAAAACGAATTCTAAAATTAAAAAAGGGCAGTGTGGGCATTTGGAAAATTCAGAAAGAGGTCATCAAAACGAGTCTTTTCATCAAGGGGAAAATAAAAGTCTTTAAAGGTCTAGAAATATGACACTAAGTGGATGATTTTTTTGGTTGTTGTTTGTTTACTCAAAAAATCTTGGAAAGTAATTTTTGAAAAAGCTCTGGGGCCGTCCAAACAGGAAACAGCAGATCTCTTTTTCCATGGTGACTGAGGACCCTGAAAACATCTCTGGGGGAATGAAAGATTTCATTAGTGCTTTGCCAATAATCTCTCATTCCTTGAGAGATTTCTCCTCCTTCCAGATGGCTAGAAGACAAATCAGACCGAGTCCTATCTGTATTAGACGTTGCTCTTCTTCCCCACCCCCCAGCAACAAAATGCATGATGACAGTCTCATGAATCAGAGAAAGTGCTGAGAGAGAAGAGTGATCTTATTGATTGAAATGAAAACACGGCATATGGATTCATGTTACCAATTAAGCCAGATGGAAGTAACGTACGTTGGTGCAGTGAAGCTATTCCTTAACTGGTTTTCTTTTTCCTTTACTATCACACCACAGCATCTCAAAATACTATTGCCGTCAATAGGAAAAGAAAGCATCTTGATATCTATGTTCTATTCCAGCGGCCAAGCATTTGGGGAGACCGTAATTCATAGTCTTTACCATTTAGAGTTCGTTAAAATGCAACCCGCAGAATCTATGTTCTAACTGAGAAATTAAGTTTCACCTGTACGAAGTATTTCCATGTAAAGGTGAGTAAAGGGAAAATGTCACAGAAATTATGAGGTATATACAACTTGACAAGCCACGGTCTAGTGGTGTTGCTAGGATCAAGCCATCACATCGTTAACCTTGTGGTTAACGTGGGGCATCTTCCCTGTCCCGGTTTTCGACCGGAAGGCCAGTAGGGAAAACGCTGATACTCCAGACCCTCAATACACAACAGGTGGCACATTCATGTCTTCTGGGCAGGACACACAGCGGAAAACCATTTCCTCCACCACCCCCATTCTCACACTTTCTCGGGGAATCCACGAAGTACCTTCAACTCTGTGCTCTGCCAAGGGGTCAGGCTTGAGCGACAAAGTGGTGAATCACAGCAATATGGGACAATATGCTGAGAGTGGTTCACGAGGGCAACAATCTCTGTTAACTCCCATTCTCTTCTTCTACTGCTGCTGGCCTTTATAAATGCAAGAAGTTCTTTTTTTTTAAACTCTGTGCTATAAGATGTCCAAGCATATGTACAATTATCTGTTCATTGACTCAGGTTTGGCCATTTCATTTTACTAAAACGTCCCATCAGTGGCCAGTCATCAAATCCTAAATTATTTTTGTTGTTTTGTAGGTGGTCGAAAATAGCTTATGTATTTTGTTGAGAAAGTCCAAGTAATTGTTTATAAAGTTACACATGAATACCTGTAATTCATAGCAACTAATATTTATGTATAGAAAGCATTTCTGCATATGAAACAAAATTTTAAAATAATGGAGTTCTATCTGAAATGCTGCATTAAAACATCTCTTAAAATATATCCCTATTTTAAAGAGGCAAAATCTGCAACAATTCTTTTATTTCCCCAAGGTCACAATCGCATCATCAGGATAACTTACAGAATGTCAGAAATGTCCAATTTATTTTAAAATTATGTTTAATAGCTTCTGAAGTCTATTTAAGTAAGTCTATTTATATATTTAGGTCTGTGTCTGATACATCCGTTCGGACCTATTATCTGGAAAATAATCGTTATCACGGGAAATCTCTGGACACACTGAAGTTGTTCAGGATGCTGGTTATTAAGCCTTGTGATAGTAGTTGCAGTTCACGGATAAATTCAGATAACCACCCCCAAAGGATTGCATGTAGTATAGTTAACATCCATCACCCCCGATTCTGCCCATATCGAGGTACACAAAGCTAGATAGAGTGACACAGAAAGGAATAAGCATTTGCAATTACGTCAATGAGCATACATGTATGAAAAAAACAAGCAAAGAGGCTGAAACTGTTCAGTAAGAATGTGGTACAAACCCCAAATTGATTCTTTCCACATGTTTAGAAATCCCAGCGGGCACAGAAGCCAAGGAGCGAAATGTGCAGTGGACCTCGCTAGGAACGTAGCAGGTGCAAGGGTGAGGACAGGGGAGCGTGGGTCGAGGATGTCCCCAGAGCAGGATCAGCACCACGGAGAGTGCTGGCCAGTGCCCGTGCCTTGGCATCTTGTCGGGGTGCGTTATCCCTGGACACCTGTGGGGGAACCACAAAATGATATCCGTTTATGGCCAGGTAGATCTTATGCTCAGCAGATGTTGTGTCAAGTGTTCATTGTGATTTGGAGCTTCCCAAGACATCATATGGTATCCTTCAGTGACACAAGATATCTGAGCCAAGAAACACGAAACTTACTTTCCTAATCTTTCCCCGTTAACTTTAATCATTATGTAGGATGCAAAGTAATTGCTGATTTTGACACTACGATTTGGAAATAGTGTGTGATGAGCGAGGGTAGGGAATACACACACCAACACACTAAAATATATATACATATGTGTCCAAATATACATATTCGTGTATATATATTTGTATATATGTAGAGAGGAGAGATACATTTGTGTTTCTATAATAATAAAGTAATTAAAATAACTATGTGTCTGCCTCCAATGTCAATTCCGAGCCATTACATATTGTATGTATTTGAAGTAAAAAAAAAAAAAAAAAAACTTATCAAGAGTGTCGTTATTAAGAGTTTCCCTTTTTTAATGACATTATTTAAAGTTTTCAATATATCTTCTGAAAGTGTTTAAAGGGTTCACATTCACTAACGAAAAATGTATTCCATTATATGTGGGTTTGTGTACTATCCTTAGTTTTATTTTTTTTCTTGGAAGAGCCACAGGGTTACCACGATGCACCATCGTTGTTCATCGGGGACACAATTTATAAAATGTGACATTAAGTGACGAGGAAAGTAAGTACCTGATGACATATGTTCAGGCAAAGGAAAAAGATCAGTGAAGTCATACACACAAAAATGGAAATGCTCGGATATTTCAAATAATAGGCTGCCTCAGCTGTCTGGTTTAGAATACCCGTGGTTATTTATTTTTTCATGCATTGGCCATCCCTTAATCATTTTATATGTTCGTCATCTCTTGAATGAAGCTTACTTAAAAATGGTAATGGACGTGGAAAGTAAAGTGCACAACACAGAAACGCGCCTGCTCTGGGCAAACGCTAACTGCTGATATCAAGCTCATGCGCTCGCACAAGCTAGGGGCATCCCAAATCCGGAGCTTTTCCGTCCTTTAAATCACTTCCAAATAGATATTCTTTTAAGCCCGTGTGCGTCCTCTCTTTGAGCTGCGCGTCAAGAGCTGACTCAGGTGCAGACAGCCCTGCGGGAAGGCAATTCAGGCTTCACCTCTGCGCTCGGGGGCGAGAAGGTTCCTACAGCCCCACGGAGTGCAGCCTCCCCGGCTGCCTGCGCGCTTCCCCTCGGCGCTGGGCTCCGCCGCCCGCAACGCGCGCTGTGCCCATGGGCGGCCCCGGCCCCCGAGTGGCGACGTCTCCTCCGCACCCTGCGCTCTCGCCAGGTCCCCCCGAGAGACCGAGAGCGCGCGCCCCCCGGGAAGCCCAGGCCCGGCGCCGCGGGGGGAGGCGCCCTGAGCCAGCAGGGCCGCCGGGGCCCGCGGGGAACCCGGAGAGGCTGGGCCGGGGCGGGCTAGCTGGCGCGGCAGCCCTGCGCCCTGGCCGGCTTCCAGCGCCCCTCCAAGGAAAAGTTGGGCTCTCCCGGAACGCAGCTCGGGTGGCCCGGCGGGTAGCCCCTGCTGGGACCCGCACACCAGGAGCCGTCTCTCCCGGGTGATGACTTCTCCAGCTTCCGTGCGGCTCAACCTCCAGCGGGCGGAGGCTCTCCCCCTTCAGGAGGAGGAACAGGAGAAACTTCAGCGCAGGGCGCCGAGGAACTCTGGGGAGGCCCCGCAGCTGTGCTGTCCCCTCCAACGCAGGGCGGACTCGCTTTCACTTGCGGGTCCCCTGGGCACCTCCCTGGAAACCAGGGATGGGTCGGAGCGAGATTGCCAGGTCAGGGAGGGAAGGGGCAAAGGAGAAAAGGATCCTCCCGCCAGATTCGGCTTCTCTCCTGCCTCCGCACTGGCCCCTCAGCCCCAGTGCCAGGGACACTGCCATGCGTCTCTTCGCCTTCGCCCAGCCTTTCCCTTGGCCGAACCCCAGCTCCACCCCTGCAGCAGGGTCCGCGCCCCCCGGGCGCCCAGGCTGCCCTTGGTCCTCACCTGTCCTTCGGAAGCCGCGACACACGGGAGCGGGGCGCCCTGAGCATCCGCGGGGCCGGGGCGCGCGAGTCACCGCCGGGGGTCCGCCGGGGCCATGCCCTTCCCGGGCCGGGGGCGAGGCAGCGAGGCTTCCCAGCTCGGCGCGGAGAGCCGGATCCCTTTTATTCGCGTCGCCGAGAGGCTTCCCCGAGTCCACGCCTCGGCCCACCCCCACCCTGCCCTGCCCCACCCCGGGGAGACGGGGCGCGGGCCCGAGCCAAGGGACCCTGGCCGCGCGCGCTCTGCGCTCAGCCCTCCTCGCGCCTTTTCATCGCGCCTCGGCCCGGGAGGGCACGCCTCGCCCACTCCGGCTGCAAGAGCGGCCGCGGCCCAGCGCGCGCGGCTTTGGGGCAGAGCTCCTGGTCCCGGAGGCGGTCCGGGGACCAGGGGCCGCGGGAGAGGCAGGCAGCGCGCGGCGAGCCGCCGCACACGCTCCGCGCCCCGGACCGCTCTCCCCAGCACGGCTGGAAGGACGCTCGCTGGCTTTCCGGGGAAGGGAGAAGGAGCAGGGTTTGCACTCCTCCGGGCGGGACGCAGTTTCCTCTGGCAGCTTCTCTGCACCCGTGTGCACCGGGAGCCGGCTGCGCCCCGCGGGCAGCCCCAGCTGCAGGCCGCGCTGCAACGTGAGACCCGCGGCCACGCCCTCCCGCGTCTGCTGTCGCTCCTGGACGCCCGCCTCTCTGCAGCTGCCAGAGTCCTGCCACAAAGGTGGAACTGCGCTCCTCCCGCCCCGAGGAGCCTGCGGGGGCAGCGCCAGGGCGGGGACCTCTGGGGAGCCTCGGGGTGTTGGCCGGGGGGACGTAGGAACGGGCTGGGGAGAGGGCAAGGGACAAAAGCTTCGGAGGGTGGTGCGTCTATAACTCAGAAGGGGAGGGAAGAGAAGGCCGTCTGCCTTCCAGAGGGAATCAGACGGGAGGAAGGTAGGAAGGGCTCAGGTGAGTACAATCATCAGCGGAGGACCCCCCCACTCCGCCCCCCGGGACAAAAGGATAGAGCCACTGTGAAGACAAAAAAAAAAAAAAAAAAATGTGTCCAAGGGTCAACAGCGAGGAAGGGAACATTCCAGAGATCCTGGTAGAGCCTGATGCACGCCCAACACTCTGCCACGGGCTTTTAGGAGGTGGCCCCAAAGAAGCCCGGGGCCGAGTTGCTTCTGATGCATGGAGTCTGGGCTGCCTCAGTTTCTCCTAAGAAGCACAATGTCCAGAATTCCTCTCCGCCCCTTGCCCAGGGTGGCGTCCACAGCTAGGAAGGTCAGCCGTAGGCACTGTTTCCTAAATGGGTCGACTCCCTGGTTCTGTAGCGTTGGTTTTCAACAATGTGTGTTGACATATTTTTCAGGGACTAGTTTTAGGGATTCTCTTTCTGGGAGTGCCCCAAACCCACCAATTGGATTTATAAAAGTGTTGTCCCCAGAACATCTTCTGATATTTATTGATTGGATTGCCATCACTCTACTCAGCTGAACTGGAAACTCACATCATCCTCCCCATATATCTCTTCTGTGGGACCTCATGGTCAACTAGTCGCCAAGTCAAGTGGATCCTGACTTGGAAGAATGGGTGGGCCACCACGCCCAGCTCTCTCGCTGCCTTGGTAGGGGTACTCATGTCTAGCCTTCTGGTACTTCTGTCGGCCTCTTCCTCCACCAATTCCTTCTTTACTAAATCTCCAGTGGGTCGCCCAAACGGGGACGGTTGCCATCATCCTCAAAACAAGTCCTGAAGTTGCCCGTGGGTGACATGCCAAGGTCTTCCCAGACGGTCCCAATGACCTTGCATCTGCTGGCCCGCCTGGTTGTGAGGAATTGGTGGAGATTCCACAATAGTCTTCTCTTCCCAGTGTCCATGCATGTTCTCTTCTTGACGTACTTGCTCGAGTCTGTTCTTTGCTGCCCCTACCTTGATAATCTCCTCCCCAACTTCCTGTCATAGCATCTCCCAACTTTCCTGCCCACCCATGTGGCCCTTTGCTTAGTTATGGCGAATTACTTACCCGCTTCTAAATAAATGGTAACATTCTGAAACCTGGAGACTGGCGTGGAGATAAGCATACGCCAGGGGCTCAATGGAATGCATGGACAGAATGAAGGACCGGATGACGTTCAGTTCTGCTAAGAAATGTGTAGATTAAGTCAGTCCATGAGTTATACAACAAATGCATGAATATAGCGTTATGGATTCTCAGTGATTCCGTAATTTTAAAAAATCAATACTTTGGTGCATTTAATCCTTTTGTTTTGACTTTGGTCTTCGCAGCATTGCCGGCTTCCTTGGTGGTTAACTCCATGGGCAGGAACCATGTTTTGCTTGTCTCCACAAGTGCCAACAAGTTTCCTTGAATGCAGAAGGCTTAGAGATGCATGTCAGTTGAGTTAAATTCACCTGTTTCTCCCTTTTGCACTATGGTGCAGGTTGGGGAGGGAAGAAGATGAAGGGCAGGTCAACCAGCTAGGAGAGCTTGTAGCTACCTCTAATGCGCTTGGAGCCGAGGAGTGGTATTGACCTCACTATTGGCCAGAGTCCACTGGAGTCCAATGCCATGTGCCTTGATGGATGCATGGTGCATGTAGCCATCTGTCAGATATTGCTTTCCCGTGTTCTTACGTGAAGTGGCAGTTCTCACCTTGAACCAGAATTTTGACAATAGATACACTACGGACTGGATTGTGTCCCCTCCAAAGTCATAGGTACAAGCCCTACCCTTCCATGGGTTGGTATTAGGAAGTGGGGCTTTTGGGACGTGATTGGGTTTAGATGAATTCATGAGGATGGAGCCGCCATGGTGGGATTCGTGCCCTTGTAAGTGGAGGAAGAGATCGGAGGTTCCTATCTCTGTCCACCATGTGAAATCACAGAGAGAAGACAGCCATCCATAAGCCAGGAAGAGGGTCCACTCTAGGAACCAGATCTGCCGGCTTCTTGACCTCGGACTTCCAGCCTCCAGAACCATGAGAAATAAATATCTTGTTGTCTAAGACCCCCAACCTATGGTATTTTGTTACAGACGCCCAAGCTAAGACAATGTACTTGGTCATGAGCTCTTGCCTACTGTGGTCTTTGGTCTACAAGAGACATCTATTAGCACAAAAACGTGGTTTTTACAGGCCCCGAGCTACCATTTATGGGGGCAGCGACTCCTGTGTGCCCAGATGCCCCGGTCGGCAGGCTGGCAGCAGGCAGCTTTCGGAAGGCGGATACATGGAAAAGGCATCACTGAGATGTGTCTGCTCTTGAAATTCAATGCTCTGCACGCGGGCATTCAGACGGAAATCCTAATGGCTTTGCCGGACCAGTCCCCAGCCTCCAATTCCTGTCCTTGACCAGGCTTTTCTTTTTAGGAACACGGGGATACGAAAAGCTCATGGCTCAGAAATCCCTACAGTCCTTTGCTGTGGGGAACCCCCCATCTGTGAGCCTGATCTGCATTGTTATGAGACCCTTAGCACTGTTCCTCTTGTTAAAAGGGTATAGACTTCCCCTGGCATGGCAGAGCAATTGGTAACTGGGTCAGACGGCTGGGCTCAAGCTTCCCCCCCTCCTCCTGCTTGCTCTTTCTTAGCTGGGTAGCCCAGACCATGCCATTCGCCCTCCCTAAAATCAGCTTTTCCAAACATAAAAGAAGGACAGAGTGACGCCCACCTGTCAGGGGTAGGGTATCAACACATCGGGATAGGGCATACAGAGAACCCAGCAGCTGCCCCGTGTCTGTGTTAGCATCTACCATCGGGAGAACCTAGCCTCACTTATTTTTAGTGCATTCTCGTGGCTTTCATCCTCCTTCCCCCCAGTCTTTCCCCCAACACAGGATCTCTGGGGGATACACTGGCAGTTTCTTGGATGAGGTGACGCTCATAAGGGCTGTGGTTTTTGAATGGGAGAGTTTAATATTCTAAGACAGGCCGTGCATGGCCAGGGAATGACGTGGCTCTTTGCTTAACAGGGATTTTTAACGTCGCTTCTGGGTCATGTGACTGGCCTCCATTTCCCACCCCTGCCCCCCACTGCTGTCTGGCTGACCGTCAATCCTGTGGGATGACCCGGAGACAGAGAAAAACGTCTACTCAGGAAATGTCTACTTGCATAGCTGGGAAATCCCTTGGGGTGCACGGATCGCTGGTGGGGACGTATCTTTATTGGAGCAGAAACAGACTCTGCGGAATGTTCCGTGGGAAACTTGGCCCCCCGTGTGTCTAGGGTAAACCTTCAGGGAGGATGCAGGCTACTGGCAATCTTGCCGAATGCGAGGGGGTATTTTTGCTCCGTTTGTTCATAGATACAGGAGTCGGAAATTGCCTGCTCAGTTGCATACACTAAAATGCTTCCAGATTTTCTCAGCAGCGTGATTTAAAGCGGCGTAGCCTGCCGAAGGAAGGAGAGGTGTTTGTCGGAGACACTCTGCAAATCTCCCAAGCACAGCGGAGTCATCTTTGCAAAATGGGCTGGAGAAAATTCTGCTCAGCTGGGAGGGCAGCAACGTACAGAAAAAGCATGGTGTGTAGATGCGAAGTCTGGGAAGCCCGTCGTGGGGGATGCACTAGAAGGGGTTTCTGGGCAACACAAAGGGTATCGGTCCATCACTACCCCTTAGCTGAGCAGAAGCGTCTTGAACAAGGCAAGTCATGGGCAAACACATGCTCCTTCCCTCTGGGTCTCCAAATTGTGCTTGGTGGAAAACCACCGCAGGGGGATGAGGTCATGGAATTAGTCCTCCCTCCTACCCCCCTGCACACTGCACAGGCCGGGGGCAGGCAGACGGGGGCAGGCAAGGAGATCTCAGCACTTACTAAAGCATCCCCTCGAAGACCTCAGCTCTGGATGGCAATTTGGCAGAAACTGAGATCCGCCTCACGTTTCAAAATAAGAACTGCCGAAGGTCTCGATTTTGACTTGAAAATATTCATCTGAGAAAGATGTCCTATACTTGAAGAATATTCAACATGCTCAAAAAGGGTTGTGAAGACTTTTTTTTTTTTTTTTGGAACAAGACATTTTGGCCTGTGTTCATGCTAACTCTACGAGCCCAGTTCGAGCTGCCTCTTAGGAATGCACACCAAGTCTCTTCGAGGGCATTTCCGGGGGAAGTGCGCTCCTTTAGAAGCTCCTTCTGAGCTCTGAAGGCTCGTAGGACCCAGCCCTTCAGTGGGTCCCCCAAATTTCACCTGTGGATGCATGCATGCAGGTAAGGCTCCCGATTTTTGGTGATGTCAAGTGGAAGGAGTAGCCTCATTAATGGACAGAAAATGCGTTATGGAGAGTTTAAGTCATTCTGGAAACATACAAGTAGGAATAAATCCTCGTGCCCAGTGGCCCTACCCTGCATGTCAGGAAAGAGAAACATGCTGATTTTCCCCCAGTGGTCAATGCCCGTGCGTGTTTGTAGGCAAAACAGCTTAGGCATCCAAAAACAAAACCAAACGAAAATCCGAACCAAAACAAAACCCCAAACCAAATTTCAAAGTCATCAAATATGCTTCGGAATGTGGTCTTTAAAGATGTAAATAGAATTCACTTATGAATAAAGTGGAAGGAACACTCGCATTCTTTGCCGGAACAAACCCTGGGTGTGCTGGTAAGCCCACGTCCACGTTCCCCAAACTGCCAGGAACACCTGTCGAGTTTTCCCCCAAGACAGCCTTCTGCTAGAGCCCACTTTCTCCTGGGCTGAAAAGGGGAACACGGCTGCCCATCTTTGGAGAGCAGTAGTTTCACCAAAGCCTTCCCCATTCTCTGACACCTTTTTGTACCTTGGTATATAGAGAATAGGGTCCAAGAATACAGACTCTGTTCTCCTAAACATTCGTTGTCCATTCTGAGGGTGTGTGTGTATATATGGGAGAGTCTCTCTCCCTCTTATATTGGCCTTGTTCTTTCCTGATTCAACCGGGCCAGCTGCTGCCCCAGGACCTTTGCACTGACTGTGTCTGTTTTCAGATTGCTTTTCTTTCAGCTCCCCCCATGACCTCCTCCAGCACCTTGTCCCGGTCTTTGCTCAGTGTTTCCCTTTTGACAAGTCGTGCCCTGACCACTGCCCCTATAGTTTCCAGTCTCGTCCCCCGCTTTATTTTTCTATTGTCTGGAGCCATGCAGAGGCAGGTGCACCCTAAGAGAGGCAGACGAGGCCAGCAGCTTCGAGTCCAAGGTTAGCGTTCCCAGGGACTGCATGGTTTTGTGATTCCCAGAAACATTAACAGGACCTTCTCAGTACCCACTAAACCAATTCGCACCTCTATTGCTTTCCTAATTTGAGCTGAGTTGCTTTGTTGTTGTTTTTTAACGTGCAGTGAAAAAAGTTCTCAAAGATAGAACAATCAGGGTTCAAATATAAACCCAAATTTTTTTAAAGATTTTATTTATTTATTTGAATGAGAGAGACTGAGTGAGAGAGAGTGCATGAGCAGGGGAGAAGCAGAGCAGAGAACCCGCTGAGCAGGGAGCCCGACATGGGGTTCGATCCCAGGACCCTGGGATCATGACCTGAGCCTCAGGCAGATGCTTAACCAACTGAGCCACTCAGGCACCCCTAAACCCAACTTTTATAAAATGGTGTCAATTAGGACAAATGATCATGGAAGACTCAGCACTTTCTAGAACAACAAAGCCAGTACTACACTGGTAAGAAAATGTACAAAAGAAAGCATACATTTGCTTTGTTTTCGGTCTTGTTTTATTATTATCGTGAAGTACAGCGAGGTCTCCGTGAGTCTCAGTCCTTCCTGAAAATGATTACCGAGGTAAGGGTCCACATTTGTAAGCCGGTTTAAAGCCTGCAATCCTGGGGGCATTTCGTGTTCTCACAGTGTTGTCAACCATCACGGCTATGTAGCTCCAAAATGTTTGCATCATCCTCGAAGGAGACCCATTACGTGGACACTCCCCATCCCCGTCTTCCAGCCCCCGGCAACCGCTCACCTTGCGTTCGGACCCTATGCATGAATTTATCTGAGACGCAAATGGAACCACACAGTACCTGGCCTCCCACGTCCAGATATTCATGCCCTCCTGCTAATCCGAGTGTCAACAGGACACCCTAAATCTGATCATTGTCCCCTCCACTTTAGCGACTTTACCTTCAAACATCTGACTCTTGATTTCAGCTCAGGTCATGATCTCAGGGTCGTGAGATGAGCCCCATGTGCATCAGGCTCTGTGCCGAGTGTGGAGTCTTCTTGGGATTCTCTCTCTCCCCACTCTCTGCCCCCTGCCCGAGCTCTCTCTGTCTCTCTCTATCTCTAAAAAATAAATACATGAAATAAAGGTGCTTCTCAAAGGCACTCACTGAAAATCAGGTGGCATAAATGGTGTTTTTCAAAAATACACAAATTTAACAGTATAATCTGAGCCCCTGCTACTTCTCGTCCTAGAGGAAAGTGCAGAGCGCACGTGAATTAGGATCTTAAAACAGGAGATCCGTGCTGTGAATGAACCACCCACCGTCTCCCCACGCGTCCTGCGGGAGCATCGCCGAGGGGCTGATTTTGTTTACTGAGCCCCATACCCTGGATCCTTCACTGACAAGCGCGGTGCAGGGATCTTATGTAACTGTTTCGAGCGGAGACTAAACATTTCAGGACTATTAAGTAAGTAAAAAAGCAAAGTAACATGTTGATACATAACCCTCAACCCTGGGGCCAACCCACCTATTAAACACCTGGAAAATTAGATCTTTTGTGTGTGTGTTTTTTTTTAAGGAATACAGATAGAATATACATACTTTCCACATATGGAAACAATAACCTGCATATGTAATGGAAGCCGCGGAATTAATTGCAAGTAAGGACATTCTTGCAATCATGGGAGCATGACCTTGATGGAGGGAATCCAGACGTCCGATGACCTGCATCCTTTTCTAGCTTTGGTTGTTAAAATCTCCGTCAAGTAGCAGAAATCACAGCTGATGTGCTTAACTGCAGAATGACTGAAGTAAAAGAGATCACTGGGCTTGCAAAGGAAATAAAATGCAACAGGGGCAGTTTCCTATTTGGTTATATGTTCCCCATGGGATTTTATCACCCGGTCGGTGGCTGAATTAATTGGGTTACCTCCTTGCCAAGTGCAGGCCAGACTTAATTGGTTGACTGTCCCCAGTGATAGGAGCTTGACTCTTTCAAAGGCAGGTGTGTTCCACGTTCAGCCGGCCCCATTACCCCAAAACTCCTCCCTTTGTACGTACCACGAGCCACAGGTGCACCCTGAAGGGCCAGGCAGGGTATCTGTGAAACCTCATGTGCATGGCAGCCTTTTGATTGTTATGAAGAAAACAGTCCCTGTGCTTTCTGTGCATTATTTTCTCTAGAATAAATGCATGCTTGTTCCTGTTCTGGCTGAGAGGACTTGCACCCGCCTTCGCTTATCTCCATCCTTTCAAAATGAAGCACCTGGCACTCATGGGTATCCAGGTGGGCCCACGTCCGGAAGACCATAGGCTCTCTCCATCAGCTGACACAGACTATCAATCTATAGGTCTGAAATACAACATATACGCAGCGCTTCACAGGAACAAAAATGTCGTTTTCTTTTATTCGAAGCCAACCCCGTTTCTTGGCTGTGCGTTCAGGCGTAAAGGGGACTGGCAGGATTTAAGTTGCCCAAGACGGTTGTAATGGAAATTGAACATCATGAAGGAAAAGTTAGTGGGTAGGTTGTATTTGCCTGTTAGCTCCCAAGGGAAACGGTGACGATTTTTTTCTGTGCAATTCCATCCTCAGGAATGCGTGTCGTTCAGTTCCCAGAAGCCACCTCGAAAATCATGGGATACCCCCCCCCAAGACATGCAATGCAAACAAAAGTGCAGGTGCTCCACGAGGCTAGCCAGCGTCTCCACCCCGTGTCCCACACCATGAAAACACCGAGGAGCCGCTGAGGAATACGTGAGAGGTAGCATTGTGGCCCCTCTGCCCAGCCTCATGAAGGAAACATGCCGGAGCTGCCAAGTGAGGGTTTTGCAATTGGCAGAAAGCACGGCAATAATTCTACTAAGAAATATCACGGAGAGAAGAGCAGGCAGAGAATATGTTGCCTCCGTGTGGGAAGAAGTCCGGCAACTCCGTGTACAGCATCTCTGCCCGTCCCGAGGCCACAGATAGACGGGATGTAGGTTTGCCTGTGAACGTTTGATGGGATAAAGGGACAACCTTTGAACTGAACGGTCTGAGGACAGTGGGCCCAGTTTGAGGGCAGCGGGGGGCTAAGCCAACCAGGATTGCGCCACCTTTCTTGTCCTCCACGTGAAAGGCTGAAATGGGTCTTGTCTGTCTCGTGTTTCAGGAACACGCGGCCGTATGAACGTCCACTCAGACAAAATACGGAAAATGCTAAGTAAATAGGACTGCCTGAAACATGCAAGAGGAAATGTTTCTTTCCCTCTTCCCTCCTTTATGTCTTCTCTTCTCCCCTTCTGACTGTACAAAGTGATCCCTCGGACCTGCCTGCCCATCTTGGCTCATGGTGCCTTCTCCTTGGCTCAGGACCCCTTCTCCTGCTTTTCAAGCAAGTCAGCAATGTTGGGTCAAGCCTTGCTAAGCAGCCACCTCTCTGGTTCCCTGTCTTCTGCTTCTTTTTCCATGCTCCTGAGCCCTTGTGGTTCCATTGGGCCCCCCTGCATAACCCAGGACCATCTCCTCATTTTAATATCTCCTGCCTGGCAACCTGAATTCCGTCTGCTAATTTCATTCCCGTTGCCATGAAAGGTAACAAATTCCCAGTTTCCAGGGATTAGGACGTGCACATATTCTCCAGGTGGAGCTATTCTCTGCCTACTCCTTCCATTTCCCTTCTAAGAACAAGGTCTCCATCCATTGCCCCATCTTCTGTTGGATTTCCTCTTCATTTTAATAGACACCCTTTGCGCATTCTCCATATTAACCTCTTGTCAGGTTGATATGTGTGGGTAGCTGGAAGGGGGTACCTTTCTGTCTACTTTATACGTTCCTTTTTTCTCAGAATCCAAATGCTTCACCAGGATACATCGAGGCACACTTGTTTTTTTTCAAGGACTTTCATCTGGGAGTCATGAAAACCCAGATTGCAGGGGCACCTGGGTGGCTCAGTCATTAAGCACCTGCCTTCAACTCGATCCTGGGATTGAGCCCCGAATCGGGCTCCCTGCTCAGCGGGAAGCCTGCTTCTCCCTCTCCCGCTCCCTCTGCTTGTGTTCCCTCTCTCGCTGTGTCTCTCTCTGTCAAATAAATAAGTAAAATCTTAAAAAAAAAAAAAAAACAGATTGCCAAAAAGTTCATAATCATCTAATAAAATGCTGTTAATTCTGTCAGTGTGAGAAAAACACAATTGATTCCTTTCAAAGAAGTCGGTGCATTCACTTGATTCTCTTCATCACCCCCAGAGTTTATTTTGTAGGCATGAAATCATCAGAGGTCGGCTCGGAGTAGAGCCGGAGGCCCCGAGGCTTCTGTGCAAGTCATTTACTTGGGGATAGAGGGCCAGGAACACAAGTTCAGGAAGTGGAGGGTGGGGTGAATCGGAGAAGGAGGGAAAGCCAATTTGAGGACACGTTACTGACTTAGCTATCAGTGCTGGCAACGGGAGCTGGACCTGCAGGTCCTCCTGAGGATTTTAAGTAATCTCAAAACTCTGCACAGGGAGGACAAGAGGGGAAGTTCTTTATCCATGTGCTCCTATCCCCTCATTGGTCCAGGATGGCTCCCCCTCCCTTCTGAATGTGCATGCCAAGAGCTGGAAAGATTCTTAGGACAGCTGAGTGACTCCAGCCAGGATGGGTTCTCGGGAAGCTGGGGCAGCAACAGTGGCCCCAGAAGAGGATTCAAGATGTTTGACGTGGTAGGCAACTTCTGATAGATAATATAGATCTGATGGATCAGGTCTTCTATAGATTGGATAGATTCCGAGAGACTGATAGGTAGACTCTTCTGATAGATTGGATCTTCCATAGCATTTAAAATTATGATAATGCCAACCATAATACTTATTATTCTTAGCAGAAGGGTCCTATATATATGTCACCACTGCTTGTCCACTTTTGCTTTTCCACGATGCAATGACCTCGCCAACGTTCTGGGGAACCATTATCTCTCCTTCTCCAAAAGAGGGAAGAAAACAAACGTAATGATTTCTGCAGTCAGGAATGCTAGATTAAAGGGGTGCCTGGGTGGCTCCGTCGTTAAGCGTCTGCCTTCAGCTCAGGTCATGATCCCGGGGTCCTGGGATTGAGCCCCGCATCAGGCTCCCTGCTCCGTGGGAAGCCTGCTTCTCCCTCTCCCACTCCCCTGCTTGTGTTCCCTCTCTCACTGTGTCTCTCTCTGTCAAATGAATAAATAAATAAAATCTTTAGAAAAAAAAAGAATGCTAGATTAAAGTCAAAATCTCATCACTGAGACTAGATGTGGCATTGGTTGGGAATATTGGCCCCACTCATCTCAATCCAACAGAGGGCTTGGACTAGCTCATATGAAAAATAAAATTCAGTAATAATCTAGGGTCAGAATATGTGGACAGTTTGGGACTGTGTGGGTGTTTTTGTGAGGGGAAAGTAATAAGGATCTTGCAACCGAAGTTGGTGGATATAACCATGTTAATCCATGTGGGTAGGTAGGCAGATAGATGGATAAATAGGTAGGATGATTGATAGATGGTTAGATGGATGATAGATAGATAGATGATGGATGGCTGGATGGATAGATAGATAATGGAAGGATGGATGGATGGATGAGTGGATGGAGAGATAATGGATGGATGGATGGATGGATGGGTAGATGGATAGATAGATAATGGATGGATGAATAGATAGATGATAGATGATAGATAGATAGATAGATAGATAGATAGATAGATAGATAGATGATAGATAGATAGATGATAGACAGATAATAGACAGCAATTAAAATGAAATGCAGTACCATATGCCAGCCAAGTACTGCACATAATGAATGAGGAAGAGGAAAAATTCTCCGCATTAGACTTCTGGGCTCCATGTAAATCAGAGATTCTTCACATTGGGGGAGAAGGTGAGTCAATTTCATATTAAATCCTTCTGGACCGATTGTCCAACTCTCCACTCAAAACCAGCTAGGACCCCCATGACATCGGCATTGCGTTAGCTTTGCGGGAAGAGGGAAGAAAGAGGACGTGGAATGGCAAAGAGAAGCCAAACAAAACTCAGAGAGAGAGAGAGAGAGTTTGCAAGAATAGAAGCTTTTTCGTTTTTACTTAAACCTTAGTTTGGTAAACCACCAAGAGCCTGAAGAGCACAGGTTGGTGGGGCAAGATTGGATGACAGAGGAAAGAATAATCTGCTCTCGAGGACAGGTTGGGGGACAGGTGGTTAGGGGACAGGAGGGCCTGAGATGTCCAGGTATAAATTTGTCAATATGCATTTGTTCTTAGAAGCCCCCAACAGACATTAGCATGTCCTCATGAATTCATTCTGTGGCCACTGTATCTTCAGCGAGGGGAGAAGGTAGGGCCGATCTGTTGGGATGGTGCCCGCGGCAAGGCTGGCTCAGGACCAAGTGACGGATGGGGCAGAGTTACCCAGAATGCCTTTCTCCTTCCTCGTGGCTATCGATCCACACCTGTGGCACCTCCTACCTGGAGCTCTGCACGTGCAGACAGCAGCCCAGTGCTTCTCCCAGGGGGGACAGTCTTGTACGCCCCCACTTTCTGGGGCAGTGCAGGTGCAGGGTTCCCCGGACATGGTGGGGTTGCACGATTAGCTACAAGACTTCAGTTTCCGTTAGATTTTCTGATGAATCATTTTTTTTTTTTTTTTAGTGTAAGTACATCCTACATATTTCAGGGGTCATACTTAGACTAAAAAATTACCCGTCATTAATCTGAAGCTCCCCTTTCACTGGACATTCTGTATTTTTATTTGCTAAATCTGACAACCCCCACCACTGACCATTTGCATTTTGAGAAGTAAAAGATGATAAGTAGGTTGGTATTAGACCAAAAATCTGGCTCTTGATCATCAGCAGATCATCATTATTATTATTTCTTCTTGTTACTATGTTGGTTGCTTTGGGTGGGAGAACTTCGCCGTTTACCTCAAATCACACCATGCTAGGGACCCCGGTGGTACCCATCTGAGGTCAAACCTGCTTGGCGATTCGTGTTCATCAGCCCTCGGGTCCCTCGTCAAAGTCGGGATGCTCACAGACAAAGACGCTGAGCCTTCTTTTTTGAAAGTAGAAATGCAGACTGAATATATTTTTGAAAATTCCTCTCCATATGTGATACTAAAGTATTAATCCTACTCTTCTTTGATCATACCCGCCTCGTGCCTTCTGCGTGTTTCTAAAGTATGTTCCTCACATTTGCAAATAATTTCATGACCAGCATTCGAAAATAAAGGTGACATCAGTTCAAAAGACTGCAACTTCTTCATCCTGGTGCTGGAGTGAGAAGTAACCTTTGATGATATTCAAACCCTTTGGATCTTTAAGCCAACTACATCCAAAATTGGGGTGGGGAGGAAGAGTTGACATTGTTAGAAATTTTCACTTGAACTCTTCTTATAGACACCACAACCCAGAAAAAAAAAATCTGCCATGATTTTGCTACAACAGAATATGCCATCAATGCAAAATGTAACACGTTTTAACTGAATGATGCATATGGAGAATATCCATTACACGTGGAAGACAGATTAATGAAAAAGAGGATAAACCAAGATCTATGGCACGTCAGTGACTGAAGGAAAAAAAAATTAGCTTAATAAAGAGAAACAACTGCATCTACTTATATAATTTGGCAAAGACGTTGAAAATTGCAGCATCTACGGCGCACGCACATTTTAACTGTCACTAAGCAGGTAGATTAAAAGGAGGGAAATGTGGTGGTCAAAAAATAATTTGATCAGAGGCGTTTCAAATGGAATGAAACAGATGGCAAGTGGCCATCCGTTAAGTTGCTCCACATCTTGGAAGGCAAATGGAAAAAAGAAGCCAATTTCCAAATTAAAAAATAAAGCCTGAGCCGGAAGAATGTCTCCTTTTCTTTATTTCTTTTTTTTTTTAATTCTTTGTAAGTAACTCTCCGAGTTACTGATCATCTGGGAATTTGTGGTTACAAATTGTTAACGTATAATTTGTTTCTAAGATTCCACATAGTGCCCTGGAATTGGAACAGATGCTCTTTTGGGGTTTAGCTTTGGTTTAGGGAGGGAAAAAAAGATGAACTGTTGTAGGACTCTTTCTCAATACTGTTTACTTTGAAAGAGGTTTAAGATTCCTTTTTGGCTCATAATTTATCCTGCATTAAGTTAAAGGATTGTGAGAGCAAATCTCTGTTAAAGAAATCTCTTAAAACGTTTAAAGTGTAGATGTCCTATGAAGGTATGTGGACTATTCTGGGGTGAATGTGTTTCTTGGAAGCCTGGTAAGAGCTTTTCAATATAAAATTGGTACTTTGTAATTCAGTATATGTGGTTTTGTGTGTACTGCTTTGCAGGGAGGAGAACCAAAATATAAGGATCTGAGAAATCCTTTTAGACCAGTGCTTATAAAGCTTTAATGTGCATATGAATGGCCCAGGGATCTTGTTACAGTGTAGATTCTGGCTCCTGGTAGCAGGTCTGCAGTGGGCCCCCAAATTCTGCATTTCCAGTGGCTTCCAGGCAATGCTTTGGTGCAGGGGACCTCACTTAGAGAAGCAGACCCATGAAGTCAGAATCTCCCGGAGCAGAATCTAGCACTGGATTGGTTTTTGAACTCCCCAGGTCACAGTCATATGCAGTCAGGATTGAAACCCTGATGAGGGACCCAAACCCAGGACCCTGGGACCATGACCTGAGCTGAAGGCAGATGCTTAACTGACTGAGCCACCCAAGCGCCCCTGTTTAAAGAAAGTTTAAAAAACTTTCTTTATTCCTTTTTATTTTCATTTTTATTCTTATGTTCATGATTTTTGTTATACATCCAGGTGAGAAGAAATGTGGAGGGGTACCTGGCTGGCTCAGTTGGAAGACCGTGCGACTCTCGATCTTACAGTCATGAGTTCGAGTCCCATGTTCGGTGTAGAGAGTACTTAAAAATAACATCTTAAAAGAAAAAAAAATGTGGAGAAGTAAAATATGGAGGGAGGTGAAATGAGAAAAAATAGAGAGAGAACAGAATAACGTCTAAATAATGGCGTCATGGCTATGGACCAAGTTCTGGGCAATGTTTCTGTCTCTATTTAACACAGACGCCTGGGTTTTCCAGAAGAGGAGAATAAGATCTCATGCCCTGAGGACTTATAACATTCTGTTCACCTTAGCACAGAATGGATTCAAGGAGCCAGAACCTGGGAACCAACTTCCCAGTTTCGGGCACTTGATTCTCCATCACCCTAGCATCTGTGATCTGAGGAACTTTGAGTGATCCAAAAAAAAAAAAAAAAAAAAAAAATCAGGTCCTAAAGGCCAAAGGGGTCCAAATGCAAGAAATTCGATCACAGATGTATTCTTTCCGTTGCTCCTTTGGTGTTGACATTGCTTGTCAAGTGGGAAGAGGCCGTTCTTGGTGCATGTAGAAGGGGCCACTGTCATGGCAAGGTGGGAGGTAACAGGGCACGTGAGGGAGAAGAGAAGAGAGACAGACAGATGGCTGAAACAGAAGCACTCAGCCAGCGCTCCGCTGGGCTCCAGCCTAGGCAAGAAATAGCCCCACAAACTCACATTGTCCACTGGGATGACACCACCATCTGCCTTTCCTGACACATCCACGCCGCTTCATCTGAAAGACATTGTTATTAGTTCTAAATATGTGCTTTGGGACTTTTTTTTCCCCACAAAACTGATTTCCTAAAGAACCACACAGCGCCATCAGCCTGAACCCTCCTTCCTCATGAGAACATCAGCAAGACCCAGTAGATTTCTCACCATGCAGATTTACGAAAGCATAGAACAGCCAGGGGTCAAGAGAAGAAAAGCCTAGGGCTTCCACGCATGCTGCCCCTTTTGCAACTGAACAACGTGAGGGAAACACAGGGCTGCCCCAAATTCCGTACTTCTAGAAACACACTTTGACAGCGACGAGGGCTTCGGGAGAACATGAGAAACAGATTTGCGCAGATTCTCTTGTCGAGAAGTTTCACATTGAGAAATATCCGTTGGCACCTTATAGAAACCGCCAGTGAAACATACCTCGACAGAAGTCATCAATTCCAAATTCAGAGGATGGGGATGGCTGAGAACTGGCTTCTCCTATGGCCGCACTCCCGGTTTGTGTTGGAACAAAGTCACAGGGGTATTTAGGATCTTCTTACGCATAATAAGCTATTCCTGCTTCAACGGGTTCACCATTTTTCCTCAGCTATAATCTTCTGGTTGGACAAAGATTAAATAGAAAAAGCAAAAAAAGGAAGAATTTTTTTTCTAGCTTAAAGTTTCTGTTTCACACACACACACAAAAATCCCCATTTATTTATACTTTGAAAGAACTCCAAGATCCTGATGTGAAAAGAAGAATAAAACCCACATATAATGATTATGTGGAGCCCTGAAATGCTCTGTTGTGTAGACTAGCGGTTAAGAACTCAAAGGCTGAAGCCAAACGCTGAGTTCAGACTCCAGCTCCCACTTGGGTAATCACAATCATCCTGACTCACTGGTTTCACGGAGATAATGTCTGTGAAGCAATTAGCAAAGGGCTTAGCACACAGACAACATTCAACCAATATTATTGTGATGCTTTTATAGCACTTTTGATTCTTTACAACGGAGGACTCGGTTTATGTGTTTCTCCTTATTTTTTTTTTTTTTTTATTACCATCCGGGCAATTAGCTCTTTCTTTTATGTCTTTACTATTCCAGACGTGCGAATAAGACCTAGGAACAAGATGCTGAAGCCATGAGATAATTTAAGATTTGTGTGCAGAAGGAGGTAGACCATCAGGATATGAAAGTGTCCCCCAGGGAATGGTAGAATAACACATGGAAACAAAAATGACGAGCAATATGAAGACCAGGAAATAATGATTTATCATAATCCATCGCTCTTGCCAAAAATGATCTCAGCAAGCAGGGTTTTAGGTAAATAATACGTGGGAGGTTTTTAGTTGGAGATAGCCAACGCACCCATTGGAATTCCGCAAGGCAGTTCATGTGCGGTAAGTCATATACTCTGTGCAACAGAGCAGTGCCCGGGCTCTGTACTCAAAGACCTTTGGTAGACTTCGTCAGCCCCCTCTATCTGCATGAGCAAAGCCAACCCTTTGCCAGGCCTAACTCACTGTCTAGACATGGAGATAATCTGCTGATTAGACTCAAGCATGGAGTCTTTGTAGGGTTGCTCGCTGCAAACCTAAGGTGCCAGATTACACCCGCCATATCTCACCTCCAGTAAACACTGGGATCCAACTTACAATGGCTTCTTTTGAAGCAGGAAACATTATTCCACAACCAGGATATTTTTTTTGCAACCTGAAATGGCATGCTGCCTGGAGCAATGAGTCCTGTGTGTGTGTGTTGTCTTATTGCTCTGGCCCTAATAAACACTTCACCCTATATGGGTGGTTAGGTAAATTTGACAAAAATGTAAATATATGCAGGGTTTGAACTCAATCGATTTTGCACTTTATTAGGATGCTCTAAAAATGCTACCCTGTTCGTGTTTATGTTCTTTGTGTATGAGTTTCCATGAACTTGTGAGTTTCCATGAACCTATTCAAGGGAGTCATACTTCTTGATCACCTTTCTGATTTACCCTGGAATCCTATAAGTGACTGGACAGTTGCAGTTACTAAGACTTGGTTCAATGAGTATTTGTGACAAGTTACGAATGAATGACAGCTTTTATTGCTAATGGGAAGAGAGATACACAAAATCCATTAATCTGTAAAAATTGAAACTCCTTGCATGAACACTCTGGGCCAAAATTTCAAAACCCTATAAGCCATGGTTTTAAAATAAAGCTTTGCATGATTTAAAGATCATGTCTTCTGCCCATTTGATTGGATTATTTGAGGGGTTTTGTGGGGGGGGGGGTGTGTGTGTTCAGTTGTATACATTCTTTATATATTTTGGATACTAACCCCTCATCAGATATGTCATTTGCAAACATCTTCTCCCACTGGGTAGGTTGCCTTTTACGTGTGTCAATTGTTTCCTTTACTGTGCAGATTTTTATCTTGATGAAGCCCCAATAGTTTATTTTTGCTTTTATTTCCCTTGCCTCAGGAGACATATCTAGAAAAATGTTGCTATGACAATGTCAGAGAAATTATGGCCCCATGCTCTCTTGTAGGATGTTTATGGTTTCAGGTCTCACATTTAGGCCCTTAATCCATTATGAGTTTATCATTGTTAGCTATAGTGGAATTAAAACAAAAATTAGAAAAATAAAGACCATGAATCTAAGCTGAAAATTGGGGAAGGGGGAAGCATGAAACAAGTACCTTGAAGTAAGGTGCCCTGGTTCTCATTGAAAGACCTAGAAAGATGACACTACCCAGTTCAGGTATGTGCACAATGAGACAGGTATGAGTGGTGTGATAGAGAGACTGCCATGGCCTCGTCTCAGGAGGAACCAGCCTCAGCCCCGCCTGGATGTCAGACTCCCAGCCTCCGGAATGGTGGGACATCAAGGTCTGTTGTGTAATCCCCCCAGTCTGTGGTTGGTACAAGATGAAAATGTTGTTGCTTTGTTACAGCGGCCCTAAGACACTAACACACAGATGGATGTGGGCGTTCAGAGCCATGTCCTAAAGCCCTGAGATAGACTGCTCACTGAGTCAAGCTCTCTGCTCTGGGTCTCGCTCTAAATGGATTCATCATCTCATCCTCTTAACCTTTGATTGACCTGCAGAAGCAGCTGTATGCATCTCAACGTTAAAAATATGCCTGGCATTAGTCAGCATCACAGGGAGGCCCACCCTGGGTCTGGGGGAGCCACCGCCTTCGTGGCTCCATCAAGGCTCCCAGAACATTTCTTCAGATCAACACTGTGCTCGGCTGTCCCCTTCTGGAGGGTTGCAGAGGGGACACCACTGTTTGCAGGGTCGAAGGGTCTTGGAGGTAGAGGCAGTGGGCCTTGGAAGAGACTGTGGGAGAAAAGAGAATGAAGTGTCAGTCAGCTGAAGGCAAAGTCCTTCTCTGGGAGTGGGGGACGGGAGGAGAGGGGCGGCAGGTCTTTGGGGGAATCGTGTGGGAGGAGGGAGCGGGGAGGGGGAAACGGTGGGCTCGGGAAGGGGAGGCTGAAGGGCAGAGAAGGCAAAGCAAGGTGAGCAAGCTGAGAGAGGAAGGCAGGGAAGGACCCCGGCCACCCAGACTGCTTTGCTTGTGGCTCTGCTCTCTGCGCTGGCCGCCAGTCCTCCCGTGGCCTCAGCTCATCCCGGAGCTGCTGGTTCTCCCGCTCTGCTCCGGGCTCTGTCCACCGCGTGGGAGGCCAGCTTCCAGCTTCCTCTCCAGAAACTCGCCCCCCCCCCCGCCCTAGGCTGCAACCATGCTCTCCCTGACAACCTTTCCCGTGGCCTCTGAGAGACCAGGAGACCACGGTGTACAGTCCCATCCCAAGAGGGCATCACCTCCTGGTCGGGCTTCCTAGACGATGCGGGCTGTCTTCTGTCCCCCCACCCAGCAGGGCTGGCTGCTGGCCACCCACTGGCCGCCCCCGGAGCGGGGCCCAATACATCTGGACGAGAGGGCCTTCAAAGCCATGCAGCCTGGTCAGCAGGCGTAGCATGGAAATCACATTTGCTGAACATGCATTTCCATCCAGGAAAACAGAGCCGCTTCCCACTGAACAGACTTTGGGGAGGAGGGCGGCCACAGTCCACCTCTGACTCCTTGTGGAACTTACCGCGCTTCGTGAGTGAAATTGTGAACACATAGTTTCAGGAACAGTGTTCTGCTTTTCCTAGACTTGGTGACTTTTGGAACATTAAAAAAAAAAAAGAAAGAAAAGGGGGGAAAAAAAAGGCTGCCTTTTGGCAATTGGCCATGGCGTTAAATGGAAGATATGTGCATATTAATATTTCTGCATATTAATGATTTTAGTTTCAGGTTTAAAAACCCTCCAGCATGTCCTCACATGTCCTCTCTTATATCTTGTTAAACTCATCAAGACCAAAATACAAACTTCTGTTCCAGCGTGGCGGGTCCGGTTCCACGTGCCGGGGACCTGGAGGTCTCCATGCCACCTGCTCTGACCAATAGCCAGCCTTCAGGGGTTGCCGTCATTTGTCTGCATCTCTGCGCGGCCGTCACTGTCAATCTAGTGCAAACAACCATAGACTCTTACCCGGACGCTTTATCTGCTCTTTAAGCGGCCACCCTGCGGGTGGATTCTGATCCATATTGCTTACCTTGCAGCCACAGTGACGTTTTTGAAATGCCCCTCTAGTAGAGACGGCCCTGCTTCTTTACCCCTTGTAGCTGCTGGCCTTTACTCCCACAACGGACGCTCTCCTTGACACAAGACTGAAAGCTCTGTCCCTGCTTGCATGTCTCACTTGTGTCCCCTTCCCACGTGCCCTCCAAACACCCTGGCCCTACCCCGCTTCCACTGCTGGAGACGTTTGGATGGACCGTGTCTTCCATGAAGACCCTAAAGCGGGGAGGATCCGTGTCTGACCTCCTAGACCAAACCTCTCGCTCGGTTACACATTCTCCAGAATGCTGTACGTGTCCATCGTGGAACATACCACGGTCTGTCATGATGCATCCGCTGGCCCGACCGTTTTATTACTGTCTCCGTCCACCAGACTGTGGGTTCCACGACCACGCTTGTCTGATCGTGTTCACTCCCTAATCACCGTCACTGAGCTCCTTCCCTGGCCAGGAAGAGGCAACTACCCGTGAACAGATGGAGACGGAAACCGGTCCCCTCACTACGGAGCTATTTAAAGAGTGAGCTACCAGAAAGCCTGGCTTGGCGGGGAAAGTTAAACAGGAAACTCTGTCCCCCAGGAGTTGTTCTTCTGGCTCCTGATGATACTGAAAAGCAAAGAATGTACTCGTGTAGCTCACACAGCAGAGTTCATGAGTATGTTCAAAGATGTTCCTTATTTAGCTCATGGCAACAAATTCAATTTAATGTGGTTCACCTACTTAGCTTTGTTTCACGTCTGAACTTTGGAATTCTAAGGGTGAGGACTCTCCACGAAGCATTTCTTGCCTCAAATCATACTAATCCTCGTAACTGCTGGATTCGGGCAATGACCCCAGGCAGGGAAGCTTGTAGTAATCTGTTTTCTCCAGTTGCCAGGACTCAGGTTCAAGACACCTTGTAGGGACTGAGGCATTTAATGAGCAAATAGCACGTGGCATTCCTTCTCCAGAGCAGATGGGCTCGTTAATTTGAAAAGGAAAGTAACTTTCATCAAACGTTGACTTCTGGTTCTATCCCTAGTTTACGTGTCCCTGGTACAGGTGACCCTTGAAAAACACCGGGGTTGGGGTGCCAACTCTTGCATTATTGAAAACCCACATGTAACTTTTGATTCCCCCCAAAACTTAATGACCAATAGCTTACTGTTGACTAGAAGTCTTACTGAGAACGTATGCAGTCGATTCACATGTATTTTGTATGTTTTATGTACTATATACTGTGTTCTCACAATAAAGTAAGCTAGAGAAAAGGAAAGGTCATTCAGAAAATCATGAAGAAAGGGCTCAGTCGGTGAAGCGTCTGCTTTCGACTCAGGTCATGATCCCGGGATCCTGGGATTGAGTCCCCCATCGGGCTCCCTGCTCAGCAGGGAGTCTGCTTCTCCCTCTGTGCGCGTTCTCTCTCTTTCTGTCTTAAATAAATAAAATCTTTTAAAAAAAACCCAAAATCATAAGGAAAAGAAATTGCATTTACAGGACTGTATTGTATTTGTTGAAAAAAATTCCTGTATATGTGGACGCACGTAGTTCAAACCCATGTTGTTCAAGAGCCAGCGGTATTGTATTTTTCCAACTGCTGCCGTGACAGTATTTCAGAGACCCCCCGGAGGCCATAGGACATGAGAAAAAGGGTGGTTTGTGTATACTAGCATATGGAATCCCACTAACATTAGGAGAAAAGAGGAGGTCTACATTCGGTTTGGATAGCGCTCTGGGACAGAAGAATAGACTCACTTCATCCAGCCATGGGCACCTTCTCAAACCCTAGGAAACACACATATGAGGAAAATTTGTATGCATACCTTGGGCAAAGTCCTTGGCATATGGCATCTGACTGAATCTTGTCCAAAGCCCAACAAGGTGCAAAGATGGTTGATTAAACATAAATTCTCAGGAATTGAGGTCAACCAGCCGGCCAGGCCTTGCTTTATTGGGTGGGCATTAACAGTCTCCAACTCCAGATTGTGCTCCCTTTTGGGGAGCAAGCCTGGCAAGATAATTCAGCCAGTATATAGAGGCCAAGTTGGGAACCCAGTGCCTGGGATGCAACTCAGCTGATTTAAAAGATTCATGTTTAAAAAAAAAAAAGTAATAGAAATGGCCAACTCTTAAAAAAAAAAAAAAAAAAGAAAAGGTCAACTCTTTCTACAACCGCTATTTGTAAGGTCATGACAAATGGAGAAAAATATTTAATTGGCATGAGGCAAATTGGCTTTTTTTAAGTCTTATTTTTTTTAAAGATTTTATTTATTTGACACAGAGAGAGAGAGCACAAGTAGGGGGACATGCAGAGGGAGAGGGAGAAGCAGACTCCCCGCTGAGCAGGGAGCCTGACACGGGCTGGATCCCAGGATCCTGGGATCATGACCTGAGCCGAAGGCAGATGCTTCACCGACTGAGCTACCCAGATGCCCTTTAAATTTTATGTTTCAAGAGTAGTTTTAGGTTCACAGCAAACTGAGAGGAAAGTCCAGAAAATTCCTCTATAGCCTCCAGTCCCCAACACATGAACAGCCTCCCCCCTTCTACACCCCCCATGAGATGGAACATGAGTTTCATCCTCACATGGGCGATCGTAATCGTCAAAATCCAGTGTCCATGAGGATTCACTCTTCATATTGTGCAGTCTACGCATTTGGACTCTGGTATGTCTGAATGTCCACAGTGTACATTGGATTGACCCTTAGTTTTGTGTAGTCTATGGGTTCAGACAAATGTGTAATGACATGGATTCACTGTAAATTAGCTTTTTTATTTAAAAGCATGGGGGTCTACACAAATTTCCATGAAGCTAGTAGATGAATTGATGTGAAGTCTCAGATTTAATTTTGACCTCTAGGTAGGTAGGGGCACCTTTCGTGTGCAATAGCGTGCTGGGTTACTTTCCTAACGATGCTTCCAGAGGCATGGGGGATACATATTTACAAAGGCCTTGAGCATAACCAGGAACATTCAGACCTGTCAGAGTCGGCAACAAGCAGGCATTTCTTTTAAATGTTGCAATGAATTAACTAGCTGATTAATTAATGGCTTCATACCTACAGCAAAGGTTTGCAAACTTAATCATACATTGGAATCCTGCAGAGATCTTTAAAGATACTGACACCCAGGACGTCCGTTAGATATTCCAGTTCATTGTCCAGGGATGCGTCCTGGGCATTAGGACTTTTGAAAGCTCCCCGGGGGATGCCGATGTGCACCCAAGTTTGGGACCCTCTGTTCTGTAGAACGACAGAGCAGAGAGACCCACAGATGTTGTGTGTGCATGCGGTGCTAGAAAGTTGGAGCTCGCATGGTGAAGTCACTGACGGCTTGTCATCAACTTTGTTGAGACTATTAACACCACAGAGATCAGCAAATGTGTCACGTATAGAATTTGGCAGTCTTTGCAGGACTGGGTTCCTCAGGCAATCAGGAGCATGGAGTCCCTTGATCCTAGTAAGCAGATGGAGCAAAGAAGGCCAAGGGGTCACCATGGGGGACATTTGAGAGACTGAGGCTGGCTGGGTAGCCTAGGGCAGAGGTTAGAGGACAAGGGGCTGTCCTGGTGACCTGAGGCTGACACCAACACCCCATTCACCCAAAGCTCATCTTTAATCTTCTGCTCACGACTTATCCAAAAGGCATAAAAGTCACTTAGAAGGTACAGAGCAGGGACGCCTGGTTGGCTCAGTCGGCGAAGCATCTGCCTTTGGCTCCGGTCATGATCTCGAGGTCCTGGGATCGAGCCCCGTGTCGGGCTCTCTGCTCGGCAGGGAGTCTGATCCTCCCTCTCCCTCTGCCCCTCCCCTGCTCATATGTGCGCACTCTCAGTCTGTCTCAAATATATAAATAAAATCTTTAAAAAAAAAAGAAGGTGCAGAGCGTTGGCAGGACGCCACACCCTTTTCTTGATTTTTACCCTAAAAACCGAAACGAGCCCAGTTTGTTGGTACATCTACAGGGTCCCACCAAGGTTCTCATTGGTTCTAGACAAAAACCAGAGCCAAGAAGAGATTTACCGCGTCTATGTGTGTAAGTACAACGCACATCCGTTTTCTGCATTATGTATGTGCATCTGTCTGTGGATATGCTTCCTATGTCATGTTACAAGAAGATGTTGAAGTGAGTACATATATATATTTAAAAAAAAGCAGCCTGTTTCACTTTATCCCACTATTTTTAAACAAAAACTTCTACCCACAGTTCACATGAAAGCTGCAAGACTGTTCTTGCAGGAATATCTATTCCAATCCCGCGGGGAGGATGGAATGCAGCCAAGTCATTTTATCTCCGTCAAAGAGGGATTTTTTTTTTTCCACCCAGACATTGACCCGGTAAAATCAACCATTTTAGAACACAGAAATTGCTTTTAAGGCAAGACGAGTTCTGATTGTTTGTTTTCGATTTTCCTCGTTGAAAGTAGTGAACTCTTCTTGACAGCCCCTCTGGGCAAAGCGGAACATTGGCAGATGGTGCCAATAAATGAACGAAATGAATTAATACGTGAGTTAAATAAATGTAAGTAAATAAATGAATTCATGCAGGAAAATCAGTGTTTCCTACTATCCTGTGTCTTATGTGCCCTTGAAGGATTGCCTGAGGGACATGTACTCAGTTGGTTTTTCTGTAGAGCTTAAATGATACCTTCCCGTCAACTCACGTCGATGGAAAGATTTGGAGTTTCAGAGAAATCAACCTGTAGAGGTCAACACACTAGTGTCTTAGAGGAATGTCTCCCCAATACCGCTTCTGATCCAGGATGGTGGTTCATGTGCTTACATCAGGGCGTTCTCAAGGATATTTCTACTAAATCAACCAACACACATGGGAAAGAATTTCCTCCAGTATCAGGTGATTTTTATTTTATATGATGGACACCATGGGTTTGTTTTTGTTTTTTTTTTTTTTTTTGACTGATCATGATTTCCTTCTAACTTTATAAGGATTGCAGAAGGAAACCTGGCTCATTCCCATAGCAAGAGCACACGCCCATGCACCTGCCAGACCTGTGTTTATAAGGGAGTATTGCCCAGTGGTGAGCTGCCTGAGCCATGGACTAAACAAATCTACTCTTAAAGGTGGAGTCCTCTTGCCCCAAAGTGAACATGATCCATATTCACTTTAAGTTTGTGTGCATGTGTGTGTGATCGTGTTTGTGTATTTCCATCTCCTGAGCTGCTGTGAGTCCATAAATCACCAACCGTCCAAAGCCAGCCTTTAATTCCGTGCTCTGGTGATGTATCTTTAAACGCATATTTCTCTTTTCATAGACATTTGGCGTGCAAACCTGTAAGTGTAAAAATTTGCACCCTGGAGAGCAGTGAATGGAATTTCAAATATACATCAGGAAAGTCGAGTGAGCCTTTTCTCATGGGAGACTAAACATGGAAAATAGTTTTTTGTAACCACCTTTTATTGTTCCCCTAAATATTGAATTTCCCATGTGCAATTATTGATGGTTTATATTTTCTGATTTATGTTATTCGAATGGCACATAAGTTTGAATCCCATCTTAAAAAGTAAGGAATCAATGCACATAAAGGTAGCGGTGTCACAATGTATGCATCGGTTCTGCGAGTTTGTAAATAACCTTGCGCAGTTATTTACTGCCTATGCAATTCACATTTCTCTCTCTCTTTCTTTCTATCTCTATCTCTCTTTTTTTTGTTTTTTTTTTTAGTGAAAAGTTATGCCAGGTAGGACAGACTAGATTCTGAGAGTTAAATTGATTTTCGAGCTGTCAATCCTCATAAAGAGAACGTCCCAAAGTGTGAATGGAGGGTGGTACAAAGTGACCTCTGAGTCATGTGGTTAAATGTTCAATGAGTAATCGGCATTTCATGCTGAAAAAAAAAAATAGGTTTCTGGCTTCCCTACATTCCCTGTAAATAATGTAGCAGCAGGAACATAACAAAATCGGCCAATGTGAGCAATGCAATGGAGTGGTAGATCCATCCTGTTCTATGTCCTTTCTCTCATTAGCTGTTTGATCCTATTCATTCAGTTATGTTCCCCCTCAAACTCATTCTCCTTTTGAAACCATGTTTCCTGTGGAGGGTACAGTCGAAATGCTAAAGAAAACTTGCTTTCCCCAATGTTCATAGCAGCAATGTCTGCAACAGACAAACTGAAGGAGCCGAGATGCCTTTCAACAGAAATATGGATAAAGAAGACGTGGTCCATATATACAATGGAATATTCCTCAGCCATCAGAAAGGATAAATACCCAACATTTACATCAACATGGATGCAACTGGAGGAGATTATGCTAAGTGAAATAAGTCAAGCAGAGAAAGTCAATTATCATAAGGTTTCACTTATTTGTGGAACATAAGGAATAACATGGAGGACATTAGGAGAAGGAAGGGAGAAATGAAGCGGGGCAAATCAGAGGGGGAGACGAACCGTGAACTATGGACTCTGAGAAACAAACTGAGGGTTTTAGAGGGGAGGGCGGTGGGGGGATGGGTTAAGCCGGTGATGGGTATTAAGGAGGGCACGTACTGCATGGAACACTGGGTGTTATACGAAAACAATGAATCATGGAACACTACATCAAAAACTAATGATGTACTGTATGGTGATTAACATAACATAATAAAATTAAATTAAAAAAAAAAAGAAAACTCGCTTTGCCTAATCCTGCATGCCCATGATGTCGGGAAGCTGAAACAGTAAACAACAAGGAGAGTGTTCCTCCTCTCGATTCCTTCATTAACGGCAAGATCCTGATCATTGTTGACATCATTGTTTGGTATCCAAAAGCCATTTAGAGCTTTGTGGTATTTTGCTAAGGCTTCCATAACAAAATACCACTAACTGGGTGGTTAAATAACACACATTTATTTCTCAGGGTCCTGGAGGCTGGGAGTCTGAGATCCAGGAGGGACTGAGGCTGGGAGTCTGAGATCCAGGTGGGGCCAAGGCTGGTTCCTCCTGAGGCCTCTCTCCTGGGTGTGTAAATGCCATGTTCTCCCCATGTCCTCACATGGTCGTCCCTCTGTGCATGTCTGTGTCCTCATCCCCTCTTCTTATAAGGACCCCAATCCCATGGGTTTAGAATGCACCCTAGTGACCTCATCTTACCTTAATCCCATCTTTAAAGGCCCCATCGCCAAATACAGCCCCATTCTGAGGTCCTGGAGGGTGAGGGTTTCAACATATGAATTTTCTTTACCGATTCCTCTTGTGTGTAAATACTTGTAAACTGGTAAAAGCCAGTCCTTTGGCATATATTTTATGATCTTGAGGTAAAAGTCATTTCAGCTCTCCATAAATTCCACGGAAAGTAAGAACAATCATGGGAGAGAGATGTTGATGAAAAAATTTTATAATAGTAGATACACCTGTTTCCCAGAAGACACTAATTCTGCTTCCTCCACTCTTGGGTAATACTTTGCAGAAGAGAAACATTCCATGAGAATAAAAGTGCATATGGATTCTCTCTGCTTCTTGGAGTTCCTGTCCAGCAGGTTAAGAAATCTGGAAAACCAATTCTCTGGCTGTTCAATTAATTATTGTGACAAAAATATGCATTTATGCCTCTCACCCCAAACACTTTTCAGAAGGCAATCCATTTTTTAAGCCAAGTGTTTGCCATTAACTCAATATCCAAGTTAAAAAACTCTGTGTTTTGAGTACAGACCATTGCTGACTAATTTGATTTTCAGTATGTTAATAAAGACATAGCACCTAAGTGACTTGCCAGTTTTAAGCAGTTTCTCAGGATCCAGTTAAGTCTTTAATTTAAGATCGGTTACTCTATCAGGGTACTCTCCCCAAGGTTGTTCTGATTCCCTGTTACAATTCCCATATAGCCTGGGCTGGAATGTTTAGCCATGAGCACTTGTGTCCAAGACACCCCTTATTTCATGTCCATGCTGTCCTGTTGGTGACCTGATAAGAGGTCATTTGCAAACTATTGCACTTTTGGTTTTCAAAACTAGTGGCATTGAGAAAGATGAGATGAACTCACACAACTTAGTAGCAAGAAAGCAAACAACACAATTTAAAAATGGGCAGAAGACATGAACAGGCATTTCTCTAAAGAAGACATCCAAATGGCCAATAGACACATGGAAAAATGCTCCATGTCACTCAGCCTCAAGGAAATGCCAATCAAAACCACAATGAGCTATATCACCTCACTCTGGTCGAATGGCTCAAATCAACAACCCAAGAAACAACAGGTGTTGGTGAGGATGCAGAGAAAGGGGAACCCTCGTGTACTGTTGGTGGGAATGCAAACTCTTGCAGCCACTCTGGAAAACAGTATGGAGGCTCCTCAAAAAGTTAAAAATAGAAATATCGTATAGCCCAGTAATTCCACTCCTGGGTGTTTTATCCAAAGGAACAGAATCGCTATGTCAAAAAGATATCTGCACCCACATGTTCATTGCAGCATTATTGACAAGAGCCAAGACATGGAAGCAACCTAAGTGTCCATCGGGGGAGGAATGGATGTAGAAAATGTGGTCCATGTACACAATGGAATATTATTTGGCCATGATAAAGAAGGAAATCCTGCCATTTGTGACAACATGGATGGACCTGGAGGACATTTTGTGAAGCCAGACAGAGAAAGACACATACTGTATGATCTCACTTACATGTGGAATCTAAATACAAGTGAGACTCATAGAAACAGAGTAGAAAAGTGGTTACCAGGGACTGGAGGTAAGAGTGTGGAGGAAGATTGGACAGTGTCCAGCTCCTAGTTTTAAACCTCAAGGAAAGATTTTTCCCAGGCTTTCTGTTGGAGGTGAGCCTTTTCTCACTCTCAGAGAAATGATGAGGTTTTTGTTCTCCGTGGTGGAAAAGAAGGTGTTTTCCATTGAGGAGGGTGTCTTAAGTTTTGCTTCCATCAAAAACAGAGCCCCAGCCAGAGACCTGGATGAGGTAGTTTATTTTGGAGGTTGTCCCAAGAAACTGGATGAGAGACACAGGAAGCGAAGAAAAGTGACAAAGGGACAGCTGGGCTTCAGTTCCACTGGGGACTCTGTCAGCATTTTTGTAGAACGTGTATCAGGACTGGTCCCCCAAGCATGGGACATCCATGCCCCAAACCCATTCCTGTTGTTTGTGAATAAGCCAGAGGGCAGTCACCATCGCGTCCCTTCAAAATCTGAGCTCTGCACAAGCCCTGAGATGAACATGTGTGGCAGCAGGTGCTGCGGATAGAACGTTGCCTGCGTGCACAGGACAAAGGGGACACCATCTAACCCTGGAATTGGGTGCCACCAAGGAGATACGCCATGAACTGTGTGTACCAGCCCTGTGGGAGTTTCCAGGGGCAGGAAATGAAGACAGAAATGTCAACATTAGTCATCTCAGACACTCCTTCCATTTGAATTAGAGGCAACAGAGAGAAGGTAGATGCCATTGCAGGGGGAATGGTGCATTTGATAAAGGGAAGGCATGGTTGAATCCAGGTGATAGAATCTGTTTTCTGTAAAGTTTAAGGTGAGACCCTTGACTTAGATTGCAGCAGGGATATTGGGGTTTTAGGGAAAAGGGGACAAGATGTAAAATAATAATTTTAGAAAGTGGGATGAAAAGTGTCCTGAGGCAGGGGTGTGCCACACAGGGACTGGTACCACACAGAAATGGGCACGAGGGTGTGGTTTTCCTCCAGCCACACTCAGCTCAGCTGCATTTCCCGACTGGGTTTAAGCAGGGTTACTGTGGATTCCCATCGTCAGAGCAAGACTTTCTGAGCTAAGGGTGTTTGCAAGATAGTAATCACAGCTCTTAATCATGCAACTGAACATATGGGGTGGAAATAAAAGCAGATCAAAGTATAGGGACCCGGATGGCATGCAAGGAGGCACCTAGAGGGAATAACCCAGACCTGAGCTTGAAGACCTGTGTTCTGGAAGCCGGTATTTCAGACATGATTGGGGATGACCAATGTCACTTGACTGCAAACAAGGACAGTTGAGAGAGCTGGAGGAGAACATGACTTGGGATGTACTAGGTCAAAGATACACATGACTTTCACAGACTTCACAAGTATTAGAATTGTAATTATCCAACTCAAATATCAATTGCATCCCGTCATTGTAAGTTGGCTCAAAGAAGCCATAAAAATAACTGAATGCATTTCTAAATGACCAGAGAGAGGAGAGTCTGTTTTCTTAATTCGTCTGGCTTTTGGGGCAGGTTTCCTTTTTTATTTGACTGTAAGTCTATCTTCCTGTGCTTTAAGACGATATAGTTTTCTTTGTGAAAATTTAGGACGATGGCACTGACATCTGAGATCACGAAATACTTTAGGAAGAGAAAACTCGTTAAATTATTTTCTGTGTGTACTTTTTGGATGTGCCTTCGGAACTAAAAGGTGTGTGTGTGTGGGGGGGGCGGTTAAGTAAAGCCAAAAGCTAAAAAAATAAAAATAAAATAGAAGAGAATGGTGAAAATTTAGCATTTGGACTCTGTTTGCAATAAATGAAGGTACGTGCCTTCCAACAAATCCAATTCTTAGAGAAATACTTTCTCTTTCAGAGTGTTTTTAAACAGGAGGAGCAAAAGGCAAGAATGTACGAATCACAGGGCCAGTCGTGTTGACTCTACGGTTGACGTACCAGCTCAGTCTTTGGGGGCCCAGTGGCTTCACGCGATATTAAAAACGTAATCGAGGTAAACGTTTTCTCCTGGTACATGGTAGTTACATCTCAACAGGACCAGAAAGTCTAGTAGTGTAGGCACAAATGCCCCTTGAGGTGCTCAGGGGCGCTTAATGGGGAGTCCCACCCACCTAAGGTGCTCCAGGTAGACCCCACAAGACGTATCCTCTTTTCTCCTAACCACCTTCCACCCAGCCATGCGTGGGTGGATGCCACACACAGAACCAGCCTGGGCCATTGCCCAAATGAGACACTATCTCTGGAGATCTGTCATCACCTTTGGGACTACAAAGTGAGTGCAGTAGGAGTTTGAAACTGTCTGGTCCTCTTCCGTGTGTGGACCCTGCTCGGTCTTGTTCTACACAAAGCAAAGCCCTCTGTGCTCGATGGCAGATGATGTATTAGTCTGCTAGAGCTGCAGGAACAAAGCTGCACCTCCCCGAATGGGCATGATGGTAAGAAAATTATTTCCAAGGGGGTTGCTCTAAATGGCAAGTGAGTCCTAGAGCTTTTGGAACATGATACATGTTCAGTAAAGGTTTGATATCCCTTGGTAGAATGGGAATATTATTTTCTCTCTATAACCCCCAAAATGTCTTGGTCGGTTTGCTCTGTTAAACCTGCAAGAAGGATTTTAGAAAACTAAACAGTTTAGTCTGAGGTTTTCTTAAATCGTAAGTTTGCCATTGCCTGTGGGTGGATGTGACCAGAGCTGGCTCAGGAGTGTCGGGTAAGAAGCAAAAAGAGTCATTGTGTTCCTGGCATTTTAAGGATGCTTTTCATTGGATGACAAGAGCGGAGGATAGCATCATGCACAGATTGCAAACTGACGGTGAGTCTTAACGGGCTCAGTGGCAAGTCCCATGTGGGAAGGTTACAAGATATGGGGCTGCCAGTTAGTTGCACAACGTGCCAACAGGGATCTGTGCTAATGAGGACAAATATTTGAAAATATCACATGTTAAACTCTGCTTGTCAGGGGCTTGCAGGGACATGGCTTGTGGTGCATCTGAATGGAAATGGGATTTTCCTTCAGTTTTGACAAACGTATTTCAGAGCCCCACAGACACCTAGATGAAGCTACAATGATAATAGTTACTTGGTAAGAAAGAAATTCACTATACGTTTTAATTTTTTAAATTTTATCTCATTTCATTTTTAGTTTGTACAAGGTTTTTTTTTATTGTGGGAAAAATACATTACACATAGCTGACCGTTTTACCCACTTTTTAGAGCACAGCTCAGTAGCATTAAGCACACTTAGATCATTGCACAACCATCCCCACCATACGTCTCCAGAACTTTCCATCTCCCCAAACTGAAGCTCTGTCCCCATGAAACACTAACTCCCCATCCCTGTCCCCAACCTCTGGCACCCATCCTTCTACTTTCTATGGATGTGACTCCTCTACGGACCCCATATATGTAGAATCACACAGGATTTGTCCTTCTGTGTCTGGCTTATGTCACTCAGCATCATGTCCTCAAGGTCCATCCACGTCGTAGGAGGTACAGAACATCCTTCCTTTTCAAGACTGCATCATATTCCGTTCTATGCATGGACCACATGCCATTTATCAATCCATCCACCCATCCATCCATCCATCCACCCATCCATCCATATATCCATCATCCACCCATCCATCGTATCTATCTATCTACTATCTATCTATCCACCCACCATCCATCCATCCATCCATCCATCCATGGATGCTTGGATTGCTTCCACTCCTTGGCTTTTGTGAATCATGCTGCTGTGAACACAGGTGTGCAAATATCTGTAAGCCCCTGCTTTCAATTTTTTTGAATCAATGCCCAGTCCTGGAATTGCTGGATCATATGGTCATTGTATGGCACAAAGCATTCTAAATACACTTGCACCCATATGCTTTTTTATAAAATATGTTTTAGTAGCTCAGAGTTTAGGATTATGTCATTCTGAATATTTATAACAGGGACCCCAGAATTCTATTCCTTCATTCACAGCTGAGCAAAAGAACATGTTAATCCTTTCTTTTCTTCATAGGAAATTTATTGTTTCTCAAAATCTATGGACCCGAGGTCAAAGTCAGGTTTTATTAAGGTGGTATTAGGTTTACTAAACAGGTGGCCACACAGGTGTGGGAGAAACCAGTATTCAAAGACGGGTATAGTTTAATGTAGAGGCCATTTCAGTTCTTCCACTAATTATTCCTGTCTTCCTCTTCTCCTTCTTTTATTTCCAGAGACTTCTATCCATTCTTGTGTATGTCATCCGTCTGTTAGAGGTCTGCCATCAATCCCCCTGTATGAAAAGCCAATCTGCAAAAACCCCCTGTGGCTGAAATTTTGACATGGAGTAGCATGTATGATCCAAATACGTTTTATGTTCTTTCTGGCTATTTTGTACATATGAAAGGGCTATTTTCTCACTTTGAAAAAATAAGCCAAGATCCCTTGAAAACCACCACGAGACAACTTTCATGAGATCAGTGGAAACCAAGCTCAACGTCATTATCCCATTCATGTCCACAGCCCTTCACCTCTAATACCGTTTACAGATGATTTGGTAACTCATAGGTTCTTTTTTAAAGGACTGACATTGTGACAGATGATAACTGAATGCATGAGTTATGGCACACTTAACCTCAGAAGGAGTAAGAATTTATCTACCAAGACGTTTGTCTCCATGCTTGTTTTCCTACCGCCTTTATGTCAACTCTCTTCTAGTTAAAAAGGAAAAGGGTCAAGAAGTTGTGAAATTTACACTTGATCTTAGCCAAAAGGCCGAGAAGCGATGAGAAGTTGTGAAATTTAAATAGAAGAGAATTTAACGATGTGATGCAGGGAAGAGTTCGTTTTCTTGAAACTGTGGATATGTGTGTTCTAATCCCATGGCCAGACTCCAATGGGACAAAATCTTAAGTAAGCCTTACTGTCATCACCCCTCATTGCCTTATCTATATCATAGAATGATCATAAAAATAGCAGCTAATCAAGTTGAGAGGTTTTTGGAGATTTTTAAAATGTACTAAAATAGATGGCACCTGTGTTTATTAGTTTTACCTCTAAGTCCTTAAAACACACCTAATAGCAGAGCCTGCATGCCACATGCAAAACTAACCAGTTTAGAATACAGTCCTACTTTGGAACTTCAGTTGAAATATTTTCCAGAGATTGTAAATGGATAAAATATTCTCTAACCCATCCACCCCTGGTTTAAAAAAAATGTCTTCAGGTAGAAACAGAAATAAGAACCCATCTCCTATGCAAAAATATCAGAATGAGAACAAAGAAGAATCAGAACCAATGTATATATGGATTACTGTAATAAAATCAGTCATTTCTCGGAGGGAAAAAATAAGATGTGTGCATGGAATGTCATGGATTTTATAAACGGTGGAAGTTTGTGGCTGGATTCAAGAGCCAAAACTTGCTCTTTTGCATTACCAATGAAAACGCATTCTCTTCCCTTGGCTGATAGTATAGGTGAATATGGCAACCCATATTTTCCTGTTCATGTCTTTGCTATTCTGCCATGTGTTTGAACTGTGTTTCTCAGCCTATTGTATTCTGTGTAAAATATATCACATGGGATTGCAAGGTGGAGAACTTGGAAGTTCAATATTCCACGAGGCTAGGAGGCCATGAGCACAGCAAGGAACCAAGTGAAGGATAAAGTACAAGCCACCACCGTATTTTTGGTTGGTTTTCTTTCTTTAAGACAAAGCATCCAGCAGACTTTTATGACCTGGACTCCCTGCTTTTCCAAGTACATACCAATAGCACAGCCAATAGTATTTTTCCATTTTTGTACTGAACACAGAAGAAAAGCAGTTTCACATGCTATCAACACATCAAATTGTTTGAAACTCCTTCCAAAGTAGAATGGGAATGTCTGATAATCTCCTTCATCTTGGTGTATTGCAAATCCAAACTTGTGATGCACCCATTTACTGACGCTCAATGGGAATCTTACACAGACACTTATCTGAGAGTAACGCCTGCACGTTGTTGCATGAGGAAAGAGGAAGTCACAGTCATTTCCCTGGGTGACTAGAGAAATATATTCATAAGAAAATGAGTTTGACAGAGAATGCCAGATATCTGTATCTTAAGGTAAGGATCCACCAAATAGATTTATAGCTTAAAGTATGCTTATATTTTTTTTGTTCATGATGGTTTTTTTTTTAAAGATTTTATTTATTCATTTGAGAGAGAGAAAGAACACAAGTGGGGGGGGGGGAGGGAAAGGGAGAAGCAGACTCCCTGCTGAGCAGGAAGCCCAATGTGGGGCTCAATCCAGGACCACAGGATCATGACCTGATCCGAAGGCAGACGCTTTAACTGACTGAGCCACCCAAGTGCCCCATGATGTTTTTGTTTCTTTTAATAAACTCTACCCCCAATGTGAGGCTGGAACTTAGGACCCTGAGATCAAGAGTGGCATGCTCTACTGACTGAGCCAGCCAGGTGCCCCAAGGTATGTTTATATTTATATTTGTGGATATACATATTGAATACATAAGTTACATATGCATATATATGGAATATTTGCAAATGATCATCTATAGTTTAATATATGAATATACTTCTATATTTAATCTATGCTTATATCTTAAATTTGGGTTTAAATAAAGCATTAAAATGTAAAGGGTAAAGTGAGTAGAACCTTGAAGAAAAAAACCTACTCTTAGCCGAAGCCAGGAGCAACATAAAATGATTATTCAGATGCCTTTTTTCTCTTATCTTGGCACCAACATTGGATTTTATGAAAGACATAGCCTGAGACCAACAACTGCCAACAGCATCGTTTTCATTGTCTATTTCCACCAAAATGTCAGTGCTCATAGGTAATATAATTTGTGCAATGGGATATTATATTATAAACACACTATCCCATGGTTCTGAAAACCACAAACTCCAGACTGTCCAGGGAGAGGAAGGATGAAGCTCAAAGAGTCCAGGTTGAAACGGAATTAGTGTTGTTTTGTGGCACGGTGTGCTTTAAATCTTCACTCACGAGCTTCCATGCTTCAAATGTGAAAACTTACCGTGGAACTGCTTCCACCCTCCCGTGCTAGTGATGGAAGGGAGCCCTGTAATTTCTGGAGGCCACACACTCTCCCCAACTAACAAGGCGGCTGGGCGTTTGCTGACATCTTCAGGAGGGGAGATGGGCTTCCAGTATTCATGGCGACCACCTGTAAGAACTGTATTGACTGGAAGGACAATGGCCTCTCCAAAGTTCTGCAAAGGGTACACATGTGGGCATGAAGAGGCCACCAAAATCTCCCTCCAGGACAGAGCAGGAGATAGAATAAAGTCAAGAGTTTTCGGGGGGGTAAGGAAAAAACCTCAACCCAGGTGGCTCTTTCGTTTCCATATGAATGCAGAACAAAGCTGGTGCTCATATCAGCAGCTCCTTGGGGAGAAAGGCTGGGTGCTTGAGTCATTTTCTTCTGATCTGAGTGAATTTTCTTTATCTACCCAAATCAGATGAAGTCAAACTAAGGACACAGGAAGAAAAGTAAGCTCAGAGTTTTCCCAACTCAAGACACCCTGGCTCCAAAAAGAGTATTTTTGGTTGCCTTAACAACCATGGGGAATTGATAAGCTTGGGATTGGGAAAAATCACTAAGATCTGTAGTGCTGAATCCCATGGAATTAAAGTAGGTGATATCTTTGTCATATATTTTGTTCTCAAGTTACTTTATATGGCCTGAATTAAGGTCACTGTAGTGTCACATGAATTCCCCATCTCTGCCCTTCTCTTATTGATTTTTGCCAAGTTCCTGGATCTTCACTGAGGATGTGTGAGCCTGTGTGTGTGTTTGTGTGTGTGTGTGTGAAACAGATACTGAATTTGCTTCATGGAGCTTTGTTGAGAGCCTTGTTTGAGGTAATGCAAAAGGCAGTTCCTAAAATCCCAGTGCATGGTGGGTTCTAAATGAAGGCGAGCTATCACTCTTTTCTTGCAAAACCACTGAGATGCATGTCTGTTGTAAGAATGGAAGAAGAACTGAGAATCAGTTAGCAAGAATATGTACAATAACATGAGTTTATCAGATCAGCCGTTGTGCCTTTGGGCTTGGTTCCTTGATGCAAGGGAGGAAAGGGCATGAGGCTTCCCTCTGCATCATGGGACAGGAAGTGGGCACCTTACAGTATGCTGCCAGCAAAGGGAAGACCAGTTTCACTGGGGGGTGGCTTTAGAGAATGAAAAGCAGGTGCTATGGGGTCCCGGAGGGAAAAGGGGATACAGATACGGAGGGAGTTAGAAAGACCCTGTTCAGTATGTTAAGAACTTAACAACAGGAGAGAAATCTAGTGAATTGGAATGCCTGGGTCCAGCCATGTAAGGAAACATGTAATCCCAAAGGGTTAGTACATAACCCTTGCTCCAGGCTCTGCTTTTAGGGCATCCAGAATGAGTCTGTCAATGGTAGCCAGCACGATCCATCATTCTTAGGATTACTTGAGATAATATACACATACTGTTTCTCACTTGTCTGACCCATTATAGGTCCTCAGGATAAGTTGGGTCACCAGAAGAATCTAGAATCTGTGTATGAGAATCCCTTTGACTTTTATGAGTGCTTTTTGGGATTTTTCAACAGTTATTATATTTTGACCATAGCAAATGGTTGAGAAAGTTCTTTGCCAAGGAAAGGTCATTTGAGGGTGGCTACCCTAAGCTGACAGGGATGATGTTCTGAGGATTCTCGACACATTTTCAGGAGTTCCTGTAGGTAGGAAAAGGGAGGATAAGGATGTCGAAGTAGTTTCATATCCAACTTGACTTGCTTTGCCATGTTAGTTTCAGCCCTACTCGGGGTTCCTGGAAGGAATTCTAAAAACAGAGGGATTGTGACTAACATATTTTTCTAAGCTATTTGCAAGAGATGACATTAAATCACAGAGGTCCTGGGTAGGTGATACCTTATAAACAATGGGGAAGGCTGAGCACAGGGCATCATGGTCACTGCAGAGGAGAAATCGGGTTGTTCTGGAATAGTCCATTTATAGTGACTGTGGAGGTCCCAACCACTGCATGGGGGAATGTTGTGGGCTTTAGTCCAGTCAGTGACAGGAATGTCTGCACTCCAGGGACATGGAGAAGAATAAATCCAGAGAAGAAAACACTTTAGGAATTCCACAGCGTGAAATTTTTTAGCACTGTGAACGTTAATATATGAAGTAAAACAAAACAAGACAAAAGACCCTAGTAAGACATATACTTATGTATATTTTTTATTTGCCCATAACCATTGATCAAAATTATAATGATTTTTGTCAACAGGAGATAAATACATTGCTCTTAAAAAACTTTCATAATCCAGAAAGCAATAGTACTTGAAAGAATTCAGACTCTATCCTGATCAATATTTTTTTTAAAAAATATTTGTAATGAAAATGACAAGAGATGGAAGGAGAGTTGATATTTGTGTATTCATCTCGAATCTGGTACATTTAAAACAGAGTCTTCAGATCAGACTGAAAGATATACATTTACTAAAAAATGCAATTCAACAGTTGTCCTCAAATCAAATCACTTTAAAAAAATGTCACCGAGCCATAGACATATGACCACATTTGCTGTAAGAAAATTAATTCTGCATTATTTATTTCATTCCTCATGAGACTGACCCCAAAATGAAATCCTTCAAAAAAAATTTTTGAAAGCTTTTCACGTACTTAATTCTGATGACTAAGAGTCAGTAAAAGAATTTATTCCATGTTTTCACAATGTATATGTATATTACACCACCTCATTTTTCACTTTAAATATCTCACCATTTTATTCATCAATTATATGTCTAGAAAGGCACATTGAGGGCAGGGGAGGCCAAGGTTTAAATACATTTTTTTAAGTTTTATGTGAGAAGTTCAGTTAGCAGGAAAATGACTCATAGTGCATGCATGGAACATTAAGATGTGAGCTACACAAAGACAATGAGGGGGTCCTGGGACACCTGAGGACACTTCAAGGTCAACAGACTCACCTGTGGGCATCTTCCTAGGAGAAGGCAGAGGCCCCCAGACAAGACTTGTGGGAGAGGTCCATGCTTTCCTGTGCACATGGGCAGAAAGGCAATGAGAACTCCAGGTGAGCACCCAGCCTGCAGCAGATGGGGGCTCCCTGTTTCACAGCACATAATGCTGATTCTCACTGCCTTTGACAAGGTAGGTATTGAGTTTCCATCTTGCTGTTGATAAAAGTTCACCATAGGGGCACCTGGGTGGCTCAGTTGGTAGAGCATGCAATTCTTGATCTCGGGGTTGTAAGTTTGAGCCCCATGTTGGGTGTAGAATTTCCTTAAAAATAAAATCTTAAAAAAAAAAAAAGAGTTCACCATAAATGAGATGAGGAGTGTCCCGGACGTAGGAGCAGGTCAGGGATTCAAACCCAGCTCTGATGGATTTCCACCCCCAGCTCTGTGGATTGCCATTTTCCTACCAGGCCTGCCTCCCTCAGTGGAAGGAATGACCAAGTCCTCCTGGAATGTGCAAATGTAGCTCCAAGTCTCCCTGACCCACGCCAGAGTAGGTGTTTTTGATGTTTTGTCTTAAAGATTCATGGGCAGACTGCATTTGCCTACACTTTGAGTTGCTAACTACTTACCGGTGTGAGGTGACACATGTTCCCAAGTCCTTCCCGGTGTGTGTGTGTGACAAACAGCTGCTTAGCAAAGTCACTCGGTGGACAATAACAATGTAGGGAGATTTATCTCTGGTCTCCCTTCTGAATTTTTCTTCTGTTCCTCCCTTTACTGGTATCTCCCAATAAAATGACAGTCTTGGAAGAGCTACCAAAGAAAAATGCAAGTGTGTTTTTGGTTTCCTTTGGCATGCATCAGATAATTTTTCTACTCCCCCGTAATGATTACAAGAGAGGGAAGGGTTGCATTCTTTGATGAAGACAAAAATAAGGAGTGCTTACTTTAGTGTGTCTGTGCAAAGTGGAATTCCTGATGTAGATGGTAGCTTTGCCGAAGGAAAAATATGTACCATACCCTCATCTCCAAACAGGGGCTGACTTGTGGCCCCCTAAAATATATGTTGAAGTCTTAACCCTTGTTAGCTCTGAATGGAACTGTATTTGGAAGTGGGGTCTTTATAAAGAGGTAATTGAATCAAAATGGGGTTAAGAGGGTGGGCCCTGATCCCATAGGAGTGGGGTCCTATAAGAAGAGGGAATGAGGACACAGACACACACAGAGGGATGACCATGTGAAGACATGGGGAGAACATGGGGTCTACATGCCCAGGAGAGAGGCCTCAGGAGGAACCAGCCTCAGCCCTAGCGAACTCATACATCCCCCTGATAAATAGTGAGATTCTGCACTTCTTGTTCATGTTTGCATCAGCCCAACACACAGCCACACACACACACTTAATGGAAGGGGTTGTTGAGGATGCCCGGGCTCCATAGTTTACTCTCAGCCCACACATACTTGCTGAACCCCGATACCATCTGGGGTCCTCACTCTGGGTGGAACCACTTCCCATGGTTCTCTCCTGGCCAAGGCTCTCCAGGCCCCGATGCTTCTATATCCCCTCCCCATTTTCCAGTGCACTTTGTCATTGAAGTTCCCAGAGTATCTCGGACTTGCTGGTTTCCATTGTCATTTCCATAATGACAAAGGATATTGAGCATCTTTTCATGTGCATGTCGGTCATTGGTAGGTCTCCTTTGGAGAAATGTTTATTCAAGACCTCTGCCCATTTTTTAATTGGGTTGTTTGGTTGATTGTTCTTGAGTGGTAGGACTGGTTATATATTCTCAATGTGAATCTCTTCTCAGATGTATGATTGACAAATACTTTCTCCCATTCTGTGGGTTGCCTTTCATGCTCTTGATAGGGCCCTTTGATGCACCAACGTTTTTAGTTTTGATGAAGTACAATTTATTTATTTTTTCTTTGGTTGCCTGTGATTTGATGTCATACCCAGACATTACTGTATCTTCAAAACACTTTTTTTTTTTTTAAGTTAAGCTGATGTGCGTTCAGGGTGGAAAATACGAGAGTCAGTGGGTCTCTCTGTCCCCAGGAATTCCCGGGTGCAGTCAGGTGCCCCAGCATCTGAGTCTAATGGCACTTTTTGTCACAAGTTCGCTCTGCTGCTTGTCTCTACCCAGAAGACAGCATTCCCCACGAGGCAGCAGAACAAGCCAGTTTTGCCGAAGGCACAAAAGCCCTGGTCAGCACTGACTCTCCCTTCACCTCCAGAAGTGAGTCAACTACAGATGTCCTAACCACAGCCCCTGCCTGCAGAACTCTTGGTCAGGCACACCAAATTCTCCAAGGGTCACTTTGGGAAACTTCCCCACAATTTTGTCTTATGTTTTCCCAGTGTTCTCTTTTTTTTCTGGAGAAATGTATAAATCTGCACTCCCGGTGAGACCCTCTTTGTGTATCTTAGACAAGCATGTGTCTGCAAAACCTACGTTTTCAAGGGGCCACCTTTTTCCTCACCCCTGAGGGCGGTGACATTTGGAGATTTTGCATGAACAATGCGAATGCCCCTGGAGAGGGCTTTTGGAAAGGAAGATAATGCTCGTGAAGGATCTCATACCTCCTGCCAAGTTTGCGCAGACAGGGCAGGTTTTCAACCTGATGGCGCTCAGCCTTTGCTGGCACTTTCCAGACCACGTCACCCCCCGGAAGGACTGAGGCACTACCGTCTGCTCAGAGGCATGGAGCAGAGCACCACGCGCCTCCAAGATGATAAGCCTTGCAGCGATCCTGCCTGATACCTGAGCCACCTGCCCCCACCATGCCAGCCAAGGGCTTATTTCTGTGGGTGATTTTTTTTTTTTAGGGATCATTTCCCCGTTGAGAAAGGGGCATCTCATGCAGCCATCCTTGTGAGTGGCCTCACTAAATAGGTGACCATGACACTTTTCCTCTAGTCTTCCCTACAGAGCTGACTTGCATTACCCTGAAATCTGTCTCAACAAGAAGAGCATGGATTAAAGTTACACTATTCTGTGGGAGCAAAACATCCATTAACCTTCTGGCTCTGAGTTTAACCATATGTAAAATGTGGAAGTGCACAGGATCTGCTTCTTATCTTTCTCAGAGGTCACAGAGAAGTTTGGGAGGATCATGTATGCAGGTGATAAATAATGGGGTTCAATACACTGTGTGTGCGTATGTGTGTGTGTTTACAAGACAGTATACACTTTTAGTACATTAATTGGGATATACATGAAGATATCCAAGAGAATTTTAATGCTCTGGGGAGAAAGCCTTTACCAACACCCATCATGTAAGATTTATAGATGAAACATATTATTTTGGAAGAGTTTGTTGTGTGCATTTTGAGACAAGGTCTCTGGGCATTTAAGCAACTTCACATTTACCTGTTGGAATTTTAGACCAGTAAACGCTTTCTTTTCCCCTCTTGGAAACATATTTGAAGGTGTGGTGTTACTCAGGATTTATTTTCACATAAACTTCAAACTGTCGTATGGGACTGATTCAAAAGTCTCTGTTCCCAACCTAAAAACAAATGCCATTGATATGTGTGGTTAACTATACACACGAGACATTTTAGTGAGCTGGATCTCTTCATTGTTATTTGAAACTGCAGTTTAGGGAGTGAGAAAAAAATGAAAAAAAAATGAGACTCACTAAAAGGAGAGACTTTCAATGATGCACACAGAAACACATAAATTCACAGATATACACGTGCATGCACACACAGACACTCATGCATAAGCACAGGCATGTATAGGCATACATGCAAACACGTGCACACATGCATGCATACAGAAGCTCACACATAAACACACACATGCATACACACCAACACATATGGACACCAACACATATGCAACAACAAATACACATGCACAGTAAACTCATACAGAAACACACACACACATTCACCCACACATGTAAAGGCTAAAGGCGGGTATCCCAGGCCAGGACCAGATGGAGGATGTAGGCAAGACTCAAAAGGACCCCTATGGACAGCAATAGGGCCCTGGCCAGGACAAATGACCAAGAGCCATGCAGGCTGCAATCTATGGTCCCCAGTGCTGCCCACATGTAGATGGACGAGGCTGGCCTCAGTTCCAAGAGCAGCCCAAACCAGCCACTCCTCTGCCAATTCCTCCTGGATATGAAGCCTAATTCCTGTGGTCAGAAGGACAAGTTCGTCCTCCATCCTGCACCCACAAATCAGCTTGGAGAAACTCTTGGGGATGGTGGTCGAGGGGTAGCTATGAAGGCCCCATGTCCTATGGACTCCTATCCAAAAGGCACCATGTCCTATGGACACCACAAGGCAATTACTCATTTGCACTAACTTTAGCTGCCCACCACTTTCCCTGCTTGGTGGGAGCTTGGGGAACCCACCAGATTAGCTGGCAGATTTTTTAAATGACACCTGTTCCCCTGTGCACCTCTACAAGAGAGTCTTGTAAGCTTTGGTACCTTGCCACACCATAAGAAGAAAACTTCCACTGTGGTGCAGGAAGGTGGGCTAATGTCCACTACTTATTGATGACTCGTCATGACCATCAGTGCCTCTGGCCAATGCATTTACAAACTTACCTTCTATCCCAGCATCCTGCACAGGCAGCACTGTGCATACTCATGTTAAAACCCAATCAAACCAGCACCATTTTTGGTCTTTGCTGTTGAGCTTCTCCTGGGTCCAAAATACAAAACTAACCCACGTGCCCTACCTGGAAAGATCTCGACAGCTTGACCAAGGATAAACTCATTTTTAAAGGACTACATTCTGCATAGAGCCCGTGTGCAAAAAGAAATTGAAAAAAATTTTTTTGCAGAAGAAATTTGAGATGGGCCACCTGATGCGGAGGATTTTTCTTTTTGTGCTTCTGACAAATGCTTCACCAAACACTTCATTAGGCTAATTAATGGGTTGGGGGAGCCTCATTTTCAGTACACAGAATGTTTGCTGCTGGGTATTTATTTCCATCTGTTAAGGACTGAAAGTTTGTGCCCCCACCTCCCTGCAGTGTCATATGATGATGCCTCAACTCCCAGCATGGATATTTTTGCAGTAAGGAAGTAATTAAATGAAATGGGATCATAAGGGTGTGGCCCTGATCCAATAGAGTTATTGTCCTTATAGGAAAAGACACCCTGTCTCTCTCTGTCTCTCTGTCCATCACGTGACAAGCAACAAGGCGGCCATATGCAAGCCAGGAAAAGGCTCTAGACAGAAACCAACATGGCTGTACCTTGATCTTGGACTCCCAGTCTCCAGATCTGTGAGAAATCAGTGTCCACTGTGCAAGGCACCCATCAGCTGTATTTCTCTAGGACAGCCCATGCCAGGACACCACCTCTGGCTGTTTAGCACTTGATTTTCCATCATTGGGCCACATGGATTTTGTAACCCACCGTATGTTTGTTAGGCCCCCAAAGGATCCAAGGGAGCATTGGCTGGGCCAAGAGGCCATGCAGAGGGTCGATGGTGCCTGACTATGGTGTTTGGGGTACGTTTCTGCCCCTTCCCCAGGAATAACATATGTGCACATGTGTAGGCTGTGTTTTCTACTCTTCAGTGTTTGTTTTGGCCAAGGTGACAGTAGAGACATGGGAAACTATTTATTTCTCACTGGGAGCTGGGGTGGGTAACTCTCCCTAATTATTTACACCCGCAGGGACCTGGCCAGCCTACCACTTGCTGTGTCCAGCCTCTTGGGTGGGAGAGCCTGTGCTTTGCTGACAACAGCTGGTGATTGATTCCCTGCTAGAATGCTCCTGGAATTGACGATTTCCAGATTAACTGTGCTGGAAGACGGTGTCGTAGAAGAGGGGTTGGGGACTCCTGGGTGCTGCCATTTTAAGATGGGTATTTAGTCCTGGCTGAATGCCAGCACTTCAAAAAATGCACCTACTTGGTACTCGCACATGACCCTTTCCTGTTCTCACACCTCACATTTCAATAAGCATGATTTAAATATAAGTGCACTAGGTATTCCAGAGGGATTGGGACAAAAGCACAAGAGAGATCCAGAAAATATCTATCATCTATCCATTATCTATCTACCCATCTACCTATCCATCCATCCATCCGTTCATTCATCCATCCACCCATCATATACCTTTCTATCTATCATCTATCTATCTATCTTCTATCTATGTATCATCTATCAGTCCATCTACCCATCCATCTATCCATCCATCCATCATCTATTTATCTACCTATCTATCGATCCATCCATCATCTATCAATCATCTATGTATCTATCTATCCATCTATCTATCCATCCATTCATCCATCATATCTATCCATCCATCTATCCATCTATCATCCATCTATATCTATCTATCTATCTATCTATCTATCTATCTATCTATCTATATCTATCTATCTATCATCTATCTATCTATCATCTATCTCTGTCAATCTATCATCTATCTAGCCACCCATCTATCCACCCATCCATTCATCCATCTGTCTGTCCATCTATCCATCTATCTATCATCTACCAATCTATCTATCCATCCATCATCTATCTACCTATCCATCGATCTATCATCTCTCTATCAATCTATGTATCTATTTATCTATCTATGCATCTATCTATCCTTCCATCTATCCATCCATATATCCATCTCTCATCTATCCATCCACCTATCCATCTATTATCTATCTATCTATCTATCCATCCTGTCTATCAACCATATATCTATTCATACCTACTATGGAAATGTGCTTTAGCATGTCAGGGCTTACAAATGCAGAGTTTTCATTCTGGTTAAGCACCTTGTGGGGTTCATGGTGAATGATTTCAAACAATGGGGGAGTCATCCTTAGGGAATCTCCCATGTATGCAGGAAAGGCCCAGAAACTCAAGCTCACAGCCGTATGTTCTACGGTGGACAGTGAAGAGCTGTGTATGAGGGCTATGAATGCCAAGAGGAGTCATGTAGGTTAACATTCCCTTTTACCATGTGATCATTTGTATGAATCTAACTGATTATAATCCAGCATGTCTGATGAGCAGATGCCTCCACGAATTCCCTGATGTTTTCTTTCTCTACTGCATGGATTCTGTGGACAACACACACCTGGAATGCCATTCAGGAGTGAGTGCCAGGGGGAAGGAAGAGCTTCTCTGTGTGCACAAAAGGGTAGCTTCCCTTTGAGGAAGCAGCAAGTCTGTGATTTAGCTTCAGGTCACCACCATCTTTAGAGCAAACGACTATATTTAAAACAATGCATTTAGGAAAAATACATGTTTACATATACTTTCAGAGTTGCAAAGAACAATGCATTAATTGTTGTGAGTTCTAGTGTTTGCCCACCAAATATAATTTCTCTGACAATTGCAGGAAGGAAATTCATCTTTAGAATTCCCCAGCACCCAGGCCACAGGCGTGACTTTTGAATAAAACTGCTTTAGACTCCTTTGATTGGAGCCGGATGGGGGAGTAAAAAGCATGCTTTTCATGCTCTAGGACAGTCGTGGGGGCGTGGCGCTGACTCAGGAAGAGTGTCAGTCACCAACCTCCGCCGCTGTAGGGGTAAGGCAGAGGGGCTGGGAAGACAAAAGGAGCTAGTTCAACTTCAGGCTTTTAGGGATCAACATCTGACCTTTCCCTTAACAGAAATGTTTCCAGGGAAATCCTCTGCTCCATGTGCATTTTTTTTCCACTGGAAACTTTGCTTGGAAGCTCCTCATCTAACAGTTGATCTGTAAGTCCACATAGAGTACTGGGGTTGGCCAGAGATATTGGACTCCCAATGCATAAGTCCTCTGGGCTTTTGGGAGAAAACCTTAACTCTGGGTGTATCCCAATTTTCTCCGTATTATGTCACTTTGGGCAACTTGAGTAACCTCTGAATGTGTGCTAATTACAGTATTTTATTTGCCAAATTCTCACTATCCGATTGCATCCAAAGAGTTTCAATGCATTTGGCTCCAGTTGGAACTCAAAGCTGCCAGCTCTAGAGTTTTCTCTGTATCTTCACCGATTCCTTACCCTTTCTCGTTCCTTGATGGTGTTGATAACAGGTAAGGAGCTGCCCATACTCAACAATCATAATTTGTAATGTCTCCATGGGTAAAATCAAATGGGACATCTAGTTTACTGCCATACTTTATTGCTCTCTGCAGAGTTCTGTCCACAAGAATGAATGAATATCCTCCCTTAAAGGTATCTTCTTTCTCCAAGTAGACAGTCATCATGCTCCCCATACTACACAAGAAGCTGTGGTATCTCACCCTGACCTATATGCCCTGTTTCCTTCTTGACTAGACTCTGCCCTCAGATGGCACATTGGCTAATATGCACTAGGGCTCCAACATACTTGGGCAATAGACACATAGACACATGGAATCTCAAGCCCTGTCTTTCTTTGATGAATGATTTCAAATTCACCAAAGGCCCTGATGTCATAACTAGTAAGAGTTTTTGATCGTGCTTTTTTTTTTTTTTTTTGGCATCTGATTTATTTTCCAACACTCCGAGGACGTTCATTTTAAAATACTTCCCTTTATGGGAATAAAAGGCACAGCACAGGGAATATACAGTCAATGGTTTTGTTTTAGTGTTTCATGGTGACAGATGGTAGCTACACTTGTGATCAGCATAGCATAATGTATAAGCTTACGGAAACACTATGTTGTGCACCTGAAAATAATATAACTGTGTGTCAACTATATTCTAATAATAAAATAAAATAAAATACTCTTGGAATGAATGAATAGTTAGATAGATAATAGATAGATGATAGATAGATAGATAGATGATAGATAGATAGATAGATAGATGATAGATAGAATACTTTCCTTTGACAGTTCTTTTCCTTATTTTCTTGGTTGTTAAGATCTAACATTTTCCTTTTTCCTAAATACCCACAATGTCTTTCCCCTTTGGGGGTCAGGGGTCAGTCCCAGCTACATTCCCAGCTTCATTGTTTTTCCTGTTTCAGCATCTTTTTTGGTTAATGAAAACAGTTTAAGAACATTTGTAAATTTGGTTCAACATTCCAATCTGTTTCAATAATCCTTTTTGACTTTTCTCAAATAAGCAAGTGATGGTTAAGTGTTTCCAGGCCTGTGGACATTCTCCTGGGGCTATCCTGAGGGAAATATTGAATCTTCTTGGGCTTTTTCTGAAATCTAGCTCATGCTCTCCCAAGGGAACACTCTGCAGCCGTGTGCAGAGTCTGCTCTTCGGAAAAATACTACTAGAGCGCTCAGGCAGAACTGCTTGCTCACTGAGATGTTTCATCTTTAACTTTGACCGAAGACCAGGTGATTCATGCAAAGGTGATGTCTAACCAGCGCCACTGGCAAGACCCACTCTCCTAGTGCATAATATGACTTCCCAATGTGTTTTTTTAGCCTTAAAACCTCGTAAATCAAATGCATTTACTTCTTCCACACCTCTCCCATACACTGTTTGTCCTTCCCTCTCTGTAACCCTGCCCCTTCCCAGGGAAGCAATTTATGGACTTCTAGTGCCTTGCAAGAAAAATCTTTTCCAATTAGCATTTAAAGATGTCTTTCATGCACATGGTTTTACACACATTTTGCCGTCGGTTAAATACTGAGGCCCAATTATAATCATGTGCATAAACTATGGACTACCCTGATTTTGTTGGCTATTTGAGAGTGTCTGTAGATGCACTAATGAATTTTAGCAAGTCTTGATATGAATATGAGCACATTGCCAGAATTATTCTAACATGTATGAACTAACATGTCTACACGTATACTTCTAACCTGTGTCCACGAATATGGTTTAAGACTAAAAAAAAGAAGGACGCTGTGGGTGTTTCCTGTATCATATGACATCATGTCATCTGGGAAGTATTTCAGCGAAGCAGTGGCACAGGCCTCATTGCAGATGTGGTCTGAATGAGGATCCCCTTCTCTCCAAACTTCTGTAGACCAGAATGCTCATCCTGTTTGGATATGGAATGCCTCGATGAAAAAAAAATTTATTGAAGATTTGGTTACCAAAACGAAATATTTGGGAAGGAAATACTGCCTGAATTTCATGGGATCATTTCTGCCTTTTGTACAAACATCTGTGTGTTTCTGTGGAAATCCAGAATAATAGCTAATCGAAGGGAAATGTGTGTCTCCCTTTTCCAAAGGGTGCTGAAGGTACGCCTGCAGGATAAGGTGTGCCATGCATTGATGTGGGCTGGAATCCCAGAAAACGCCAAAGCCATCCCCAGCAGACTCTCTCCCATTCAGCCTTTCTGTTAGCTTAATTGCAACGGCCGGTTTAGTAGACGTGGATGAGTGATCTCTCTGTTATCCTTTAGCCAGTAACAGGGGCTGAGCATCTGCCACATTGTCACATACGATGGATCTCCACCCCTGAGAATATGACACAGATGCCATCTTACCATGGAAAGGTCAAGTTGCATCTTTTTCTTACTAAGATCAGGCAGCTGACCCACTTGACCAACAAACGTGATGAGAGATGGACCATCCAACCTCCACCAGCCAATGTTACCATAATCGATCATGATACTATGTCTCCCACGATGATTCTATTCAAGTTTTGTGGGTTTTGCTCAATGTCAGGATTTCCTCATTTCCATGCAATTCAGGTGAGCACATGAGTCTTGAACCACCATGATATGAGACCCCAAGGTAGCAGCGCTAAAAGGCTCAAGTTGCATAGGGCAGAAAGAGACTATCTTGGGTTCTTGGGGGTCTGCTTGAGTTGTAGCCTTTACAGAGGGGTTATGGGCAGGATGTTGCCAAATGAGGCAGAATGAGGCAAAACCCACTTCTGGAAGCACACAGTTACTCTTAGGAGATATAACGAGACTAGAGCCATGCTGATAAGTGTTGGCAATGGTTATCAGCTGAAACTCTTCATGAAAACCCAATAGAATAAGGATTATTGGGATTTTGCATTTTTGGACTCTTATAATGGCAGATGAAGTTTCATTTCCTTTTTCTTTCCATTGAAGCAAAATTCACAAAACACAAAATGAATCAAAGGACACAATTCATGGGCATTTAGTGCATTCACAATGTTGTGCAACCGCTACCCTGATCTAGTTCCAGAACTTTCTTATTCCCCCGGGAAAAAAAAAAAAAAAGCCCCATTCCCATTACCAGACACTCCCCATTCTCTGCACCCTAAGAAACCACTAGTCTTTCTGTCTTTTTGGATTTAACTATTCTGGAATTTCTTACCAGTGGAATCTTATAATGTGGGGTTCTTTGTGTCTGGCTTGTTTCCCTTCACATAATGTTTTTTGAGGTTCGTAGGTGGTGGTTCATGTGTCAGAGTTTCTTTCCACTTTATGGCTGAATAATATTCCAGTGCGTCTGTAAATACATATATCACTATTTATTTAATTTCCTTCTCCACTCTTGGTGGGCTGACCACATGTCCTCACTTGCCTGGGGCAGTCCCAATTTACGCCTGTGCCCGCAAACTTACGAAAAGCTCTGCCCTTTCATCTCAGTTTGGATGATCAACTGCATGGTCTCCTCCGGTTCTAGGAATATATCCATACAAACTCACAAAAGCAGGAGTATTTTGTTCTCTGTTTTGTTTCCAACAGCTTTGATTGTTGTAAGCCAAGAAGACTTCGAGACCTCCCACGACAGGCATAACATTCATGCTAATTTACAGGAGCACAGAAGGGACCAGGGAGCATGGGTCCTGGAGGGGGGGTTTGGGGAACAAGAGCAGCCCACCATGTGGAGAGATGCCAGGAGGGATTTGGACGTGTTCCTTTATGTACCGTAAACACCTTAATTGCATTTCCAGCTGCCTGGATTGCTCCGTGACACTCTTATGAAAACACAGGACATGCAAAGATGTACCACTTGGGGCTGCATTTGTAGGCATGGTGTAATTCTGGGGCCCCCGGAGAGATGGAACGAGGGTTTCATTTTCATGTGCCAAGCTCCGGGCTGCGATGGAGGGAACAGAGAGGAGCTATTTGGCAGATTCAGGCAAGGGCACTGGTGTCCTGCCTTTGCATCTAGGAAGCGGTGGAGGTTTTATGCTGAGGGAGAGTCTCGTTGCTTGCTTAAGCTGTATGAGCTGTGAGGTGGTGGCTCACGTCACGTCACAGTGCTGCTTCTCTTGAGTAATTGAAACTTCTCATCCCTGCTGTTCTGGTCACTCTTACATCCCGCTGGGCTGAAGAACGGGCATCAAATCTGCTGTAAGGTGACTCAGCATCATGCACTCTCTCCTGGAATGACGTGATGACTTTCACTCCAGGGCCCCCAGCAAACTCGGCAAAGACTGTTGCTTTTCTATTGGGTGTTGTCTTTGTCTTGGTGGCCTGCGTCCTGTGGCTCTTTACTGTAGACTGCTGGGTCTCCAGTTCCAGATGGCTGGAATTACAAAAACTCCTCCTCACTGTGTGGTTGGATGCATGTTTTCATTCGACACATTTGCCGCATAAAAGTAAACAAGAAACAAACAGGAAAATTGCATTTTTGTTTCGAACGATTTCATGGGAGCTGAAGCCATGTGTTTGGTGGGCACAGAGGGGTATATACATAAAGTCCTTCCACTGGCAGGGGGGAGTTTTGATTGTTTTTATTAGTCTGGCTGGGATTTCATAAAATGCCCTTCACATGATATGAGATTAGAAACAGTGCATGAGGGGTGCCTGGGTGGCTCAGTCATTGGGCATCTGCCTTTGGCTCAGGTCATGATCCCAGGGTCTTGGGATTGAGCCCCACATTGGGCTCCCTGCTCAGTGGGGATTCTGCTTGTCCCTCTCCTCTCTGCTACTCTCTCTCTCTCTCTCTGTGTCCAATAAATAAATAAAATCTTAAAAAAAAAAGAAGAAGAAGAAACAGTGCATGAAATCTGAGGAAGCCTTTGTCCTTGAACATTTGGGGTCAAGACCTCAGACAGACTCCAAGCATCTGGAGACTTCGGGGGACAGGCCAAATCAATGGTCTGCTAAGAAAAGTATGATTGGCAACAAATTATCACAGGGGAGATAAGACACTGTGTCCTGAATCCTGCTGGAGTCCAAGGCATTGTGCACCTTTCAGCCATACTAGGAGGAAATTTGTGAGCTCATCAGCATGGTGTGGTGCTCAGGACGGGTCCCCCACGCACACCTGGGCATGCTGGCCTGTGCATGCAGCAAGACGAGCTATAAATGTTATGCAGGGCGCATGCTGGTAACTTTCTCTGATATGGTACCTGGGAAGTGGTGACAAGCCAAGAGCCCACCAGGGCTTTCTGCTAAGGTGAGAGAGGACTCAGAGTCTGCAGTCAGAGAGAGCAGTGGTTCTTCTCCTATGCCCGGGGCAGCAAAATCAGGTCTTCACTGGTGAGAAGCAAGCTAAGGAGGCTGCAGGCTCTTGAACAGTTTTGCACCAGTGAACTTGAAGTCTGTGCACAGCCGTTAATCCGGGAGGCCAGTTGGAGGTGATGATGCTCACAAGGTATAGGCAGAACAGGGCTCAGAGACAGAAAGGTCAGCATGTGATCAGAGTGGGTGATCCATCACCTCCACTGGAGGTGGATGCAAGTCCAGGCTGGGAGCCAAGCCAGAAAGGTAGTCTCAGTCTCCCTCCAGGAGGACCAGTGGAAGTTCTGCTCATTACATTCAGGACAATCACCTACCCCGAACAGGCACACACTGGGGGCTCTGGCAGAACCACAGCTCCCATAGGATTTCTGCAAAGAAGCATCCGTGTTGCTTTTCTGTGGTGAAGCCAAGACCCACATTATTAGCAAATGTCAGTGCCGGGGGCCAGGGATGCTGTGACCCAGAAAGAATAATGTTGGGATGTGTAATGTGCTTCTTAGTAGTTGAGCAGGACAAATCTGGATTGATTTTTCTTGCAGATACTCTTCTTTCCATCATCTCAGGCAGTGATTCTCAACTGGGGATGATTCTGTCCCCCAAGGGACATGACGCAATATCTGGGGGCATATTTGGTTCTCACAAAATATGCATGGTTCTACTGGAATCCCATGGTTAGACACCTGGGGTCCTGCTAAACATCCTGCGATGCACAGGATGAACCCCCTGCTGACAGTGTTACAGGATTTGTGTCCCCTTAGTGCCCGTGGTTCTTGCTTATGCCACTTCCATGAATGAAGAGGCAGACCAGATGGAGAGTGGTGGGCAGCAAAGCAACATTTATTGAGCAAGAGTACAAAGCTCCCAGAGAGGGAAGAGGGCCCGAAAGGGTTGCCCCCAGAGTTTCTAAGTTTAGGGGGTTTTTATGAGCTCTTTTGTGGAACTACCTTAAGCAATCAGGGTGTGCTGAGTCATGCCAATCAGGGCTCTGGTCACATATCTGTCTGCCTATAAGGTTCATGTCCACATGCTGACAGTCTTTCTTTTTTGATGACATCTGGGTCTTAGGTCTTAACTGCCCCTTGCCCATGATGTTGACAAACGCTTTGTGGTTTATTGTCTTATTTTAGGACATTTTGCAGAAGTCATTTCTGCAAAGGTTGCAAAGCAGAATGTCATTGTGGTCCTGTCTAAGCTGCAGAACAGGATGTCAGTGCTGTTTGATCTTAGCTGTCCTGACTGTGTATTTTCTTGTTGGGGATGCTGGTGCTGACTCCCTAACTGTCCAACTCATTCCTAACAACAGGATGATCTGGGTCCCACGTGTTGGTAGTGGTGTTGCAAACGTCAGCTGAAGGCAAGTGTGCTTTAATCCAGGTGAAAACAAAAACTACAGGGTGCGTGCCAGACATGCACAGGAGCTTCTAAGGAATGCGAAGTCTTTCAAGTTTGCTCGTGTTGACTTTGTGTCCTTCTCCGCTTTGAAAAACAGGCTCATCAAGTGATACCAGGGGTCGGGAAGCTTTCTGTTCCTGCTGTTTTGGTTGCATGGAGCAGGGTTTGTTCTGCAGCTGAATAAACACTATGGAAAGTGGATCCGACATTTCGAGTTTGCTTCTTTGTTGGGAGCCGCACCAGGGAATGGAGGGGTGGAGTCTTACTGGATGTCTTTGTCGTTGGTGTTTCAAATAGAACAAAGGTTGGGACACAAGTCCCCCCTCCCCGACTACATGTTTCTGATGGTGTTTGAAACAGCAATCTCAGAAGAGACTTTTTTTTTAAGCCAAGTCCAGAATTGAACACATTTGCTCATTTCCATTGTTAGTTTATGAGAAATTGTGAAATCATGAGCCAGATTGTATTAGAAGGTGAGCCAGACGGGTTCTCAGAACCATAGGGGGCTGCCAAGGTTTGAGGTTGCGTGTACCCATCTCTGCAATAATGTGACCTTCTTCCCTCAATGCCTCACAACGCTGTCTGGTGTCCTGGGCTTCGTCCCCCCGCCTTAGAAGCGCTTATGCTGAAGGCAGATTATGGCGACGGGCCCCAAGCTCCAGCTCAGGAAGCTAGCTTCTGTGTGAGCTCCCACCATTTGCAGTGATTGCTATTTTTCTTTCAAGAATCACATACTGTGGTTCCTACAGGTGACAGACACAGAGATTTAAGCCGGTCCCAGCGATACCCACCTCCGGATGCTCACGTCCCTGTGTGATCTGCGCCTCTGGGGTGCGGCAGAGACCTGTCACTTGCTTTTAGCCAGCAAATGAACCTACAGATATATAACAATAACATAGATAAACATATGCACGTACGTAAACAAACAACAAATCAACACTACGTGTGCACATGCATATCTAATAAACACCAATCCCAACAACTTTATGCATCATGTACACGGACATGAACAACAGCAAATATACAAATACTCATGTATATCGAAGAACAGCACAGCCAAAATAGACACACAGACACGTGTATACATTTATGCATATATAATAGACCACAACAGACATACACATGCCGTGTCCACAGATAATTAAATGACAAATATGTGCATATTTGCTCACAATAAATAACAAATCACAGCATTTTACACATATGCGCATAATTAACCAATTGTCAATCCAGTTATATAAGCAGTGTTATACGGACATGGTATGTTTAATGCATTATACGTGTATAATATATAACAAAAATTCATATGATCGATAATAATAGCAAATATGTAGATATCAATAAGAACATATATACATATATGAATATATAAACAACTGTAGCAAAAATACAGATATTTTGTGTCTCTGTGTCTATATGCATTCAAATAAGTGTGTATATACTATACAATATATATTTATATTTAAACATAATATATGGTTTAATACACTATAAATTGTGTATTTGTGGGTATGTGTGTTATATTCATATACATGCATTACACATGTTACTGTGTTATGTTGTTAATATATATACATATATGCTTCTATGTATTTGTCATAGTGCATTAATTTTTTTGAAGATTTTATCCATTTTTTCCTAAGATTTTTTAATTTATTTATTTGAGAGAGAGTAAGAGCAAGAATGAAAGAGAGAGAGCTAGAGAGAGAGAACAGAGGGAGAAGCAGACTCCCTGCAGACCAGGGAGCCTGGCGTGGGTCTCGATCCCAGGACCCTGGGATCATGCCCTGAGCTGAAGGCAGATGCTTAACCAACTGAGCCACCCAGGCGCCCCTGGAAGATTTTATTTTAAGTAATCTCTACACCCAACTTGGGGTTCAAACTCACAACCCCGAGATCCAGAGTTGCACGCTGGATCTGAGCCATCTGGATGCCCCTGTTATCGTGTATTTATATGTTTACAAGTAAAGATTTGGGAGGATTTCTAAAGAATAAATGTTGAGGGGCGCCTGGGTGGCTCAGTCGTTAAGCATCTGCCTTCGGCTCAGGTCATGATCCCAGGGTCCTGGGATCGAGCCCCGCATCGGGCTCCCTGCTCGTGGGGAGTCTGCTTCCTCTCCCACTCGCCCTGCTTGTGTTCCCTCTCACTGTCTCTCTTTCTGTCAAATAAATAAAATCTTAAAAAAAAAAAAGAATAAACGTTGACACCATTTTTTTTTAGCTATTTGAAATCTACTTACACGTAGCCAAATCAGCAGATAATGTCACCTGCTTCCTGCCACTTTGGTGTGCCACAGATTCATTCCCACATCATGTACAACAAATATGCATATATATGTTGCATTTATATGCATATATATGCATATTTATTATTGCCTTTTTACATATGATTATATACGCAAAAAATGCATATATATGCTTATATGCATATATAAAAAGGCAATAGTAAAATAAACAAATATCCAATAAATTATACACATATATGCACATATAAAGAGCAGCAACAAATACACAGATATATATGTGTGTGTAAAATACATTTAATATGTACTCCATGTGTGTAATATATAATAATATAATAATATAGAAATATATATGTTTATATATTAGAAGAAATAATATATAATATATAGAAATAATAATATAGAAATATATTATTATATATAAAATGCATTATATATATACACATATACATGATGTACTGCTATTCCTACAGTATCTTCTAAAGGACATACACTGTTGAACCCATTTTTGGGGGTTGATACTTGAGATCTACCCATATGAGGCCAAGTCCACAAATAGGGGCACCTGGTCCCTACCATGCCCGCCTGCCCTACATTCATTCTCCTTGAATCACCCTTTGGAGTGAGAATAAAAAGCTCCCACAATCTTAGGACGAGACCGTTTGTTCTGCAGCCATGGCAACAAGGAACCATCACAACCTCTTTCCAACCTGTTCAATCCATCACGGACCACAAACCAACCAATCTCTGAAAGCCGGCCAGCCGGGGACGGAGGCCCTCCCAGGCACCCGCGTCCCCGGTGCCAAGCAACTTACAACGGTGCCACCTGCAGCTGCTGCCGATAGTGTCAACCTATTGTCACCTCCGTGCGTGCGCCCACCCCTCGGCCGCATGCTTCCCCAAAACCCTCCGTGAGGGGTCGGCGGTCTGGCTCTGCTTGGCAGGGCTGTCCTTGCAGAGAGAAGACCTCATCCCTGTGTCGCAGATACCGAGAGCTGGCCTCTCCGTCCTTGGGCGGGTGGCAGCTCATCCAGCTGGAAGGGACGTCCCCAGGGAACTCGCCTTGAGTCCGTCACGGATGTGGACAGACCCTCCCACCCTGTGCATCCGGGAAAGAGTGTTTCCTGAATCGAGAAGCAGGGAGATGGAGACTGCATCTGAGCAAAGTCTGTGAATGGGGTGAGCAAGGGGACGCTCGTGCCATACCTACAGTGAGCCTGGGACAGGTCTGTGAACCACTCACTGTGAACGCCTGATTCTTTGGAAGTTCACCCGCATGCCTTGGCCACGTTGTCCTTTCTATTTTATGTCTACTATTAAAGCATGTCCTGATGTCTGTACATCCTTGGAACCGATTCATTTGCATTGTGGCTAAATACGAATAACACAAATCGTACCGTTTGCATCGATTTGTGCGATGCCATAACAAAGGGACACAGAAATGTGTTCTCTCCCAGTTCTGGAGACAAATCAGAAATCGAGAATGTGGGCAGGGCTGGTTCCTTCTGGAGGCTCCAGGGGAGAATCTGCTCCCCACCCCTCTCCCAGTCCTGGTGGCGGCTGGCTGTCCTTCGTGTTCTTCAGTCTGCGGCTGCATCATCCAATCTCCGCTTCTGTCTTTATATGGTATTCTGCCTACGTGTGCATGTCTGAGCCCAGATGCCCCACTTTTTTTAATTGTAATATTTTATTTTTTTACATGATCTCTACACCCAATGTGGGGCTCAAACTTATAACTCAAAGACCAAGGGTTGCATGCTCCACTGACTGAGCCAGCCCGGTGGCCCCAGATTCTCCGCTTTTATAAGGATACGAGTCATATTGGATTAGACTCCCATCCTCCCGGAGTATGACTTAATTATATCTACAGTAGCTCTAATTCCAAATAAAGTCACATTCTGAGGTGTGGGTGTTAGATTTTCTTTTTTTTTTTTTTTTTTTTTATTATTTTTATTTATTTATTTATTTTTAGGGGTGTTAGGATTTCAACATACGAATTTGAAGAGGACACAACGCAACTGATAAAACCATTGTAATCACATTAGAGTGCACCATCCCGTGGCATTTCGTGCATCCACCATGTTGTGCAACCACCACCTCTAGCTCCAAGAACTTTTCATCCCCCCAAGAAGAGACCTCATCCCCATTAGGCTCTTACTCCCTGTTCTGTCCTCCCTGCAGCCCCTGTCAAACAGCAGTCTGTTTTCTGGCTTTATATTTAACAGCTGGCCTCTGTGGGCGTTTGCAAATCTTTGTGGGCAAAGACACTTTCCAAGGAATGCCTGACCCTGCTGAGACGGTGCAGATGTCTTATCAGGTTTGGAACGGCACCCTCTCTCTGGTTCTGTCTGCGTAAAGGGCACACGGGAGCTTAGATGACCTCATTCTCAGATGGTTTAATATTTTGACCATTTAGATGACCACATGGCAGGGCAGGCGTTTCAAGCTTGCCCAATTAAAACCAGCTGAAGACAAGCCAATCCATTCCCTTGACGAGGAGGAGATAAACAGACGTGATCATGGTGATGAGTTGCAAGTGTAACAAGGTAAGAAGAATGTGAAGCCTGTGGGTGACGGAGTCACGGTTTTGTTTTGAGGGAGCTAAAAAGATAAGAGTGAAGGCTTGGTTAAAGTCAGGGATGGTCTTGAGTGTTTTGTACATATAAGGAATGTCCCTCAAGTTAAAAGTGGACAATTATCATTTCTAAGTATCTGCCCTGCCTTCTTCTGGTCTGATGGTGGCTGCAAAGAGAAGGCTCCCGTCTCCATCCTGCCTGCATCTGGAGCCCTAGTGGGATCTGACATATTTGTGTTGAATGAGCAAACAGACTCAAGGCCACGCCATGGCACAGACTAGCCTGGCTGCTTTCAAAAATCTTTAGGCTCCAACACATTTCATTGGAAGCTGAGGGTTTGCCTTATGTTCTGCTCCATGAACATCTAGGCAACAAAGACGAGACTCAGATTTCCTTGACCACCAAATCAAAACAGGGAATTTGCAAAGGGAATGTTTCAGATTTATAGTATGCTCTTCTTTCTCGTTGCCGGGCTTCACTACAAGAATACCGGTGTTTTCTCTTGCTTTGTTCTCGGTGTTGGGTTTTGATGATGAGGTCAGATGACCTCTGAAGCGTGAACGTGTTTTAATATGCTATCACGGAATTCAGTTGACGATTTGGTTGATTTAACAGCATAGTGATGGAAATTGCATTTATGGAACAATTATCCGGTGCCTGGCACAGGGAAGGTTAAGGAACACCATTAGTAAGTAGGATGGAAACGTCATTGTCAAGATTGTGCCAACCCTTGGTCCACGCGGGCTGGGGAAGCTCTGCTGTGCTCAGAATCACTGGAAGGGCGCTACATTAAGGACAACCATATCAAGCGAACTTGTAAGTTCCCATAATCAAAACAGAGTAAAACAATACATCGAGTGTTTAAACATACAAAAGAAGAAAAGAAAACCATCTTAAATCCCTTTAAGGGACCATCTCTTGCAACACAGGATTCTACTCATTAGAAGAGAAGCCACACAATGATCCCCATAGATGCTCCTTTTTATGATTTGCTTTAACCAGTGCCAGGATTTTTTAAAAGTTTTGGATGGCCCCACGTACAATTAAATTCAATGTCACAAACCCAGTGCCATGTCATCAATGAGTTAATGAATATCGCTGGAAAATGTCCAGTGTTTGAAAACTTCTTCACAACCCCAGAGGAATCCATAATTTGGGAATATGAACCGATCCCCTTCTAAATTAGGCCAACGGAATTTCTTCTGGTGAAGTCTGGTCAAGCTGTTGAGACAAATTTTTTTGGCGGCAAGCTTGCCATGTCTGTGTTTCATCATTCTTTTCTTTCAATGTGATTTTTTTTTAAGTTCTTTATAAATTGAAGCACAACTTGAAAGTTCACATGAGGTAAAATAAATATGGTGGCCATAAGTTTCTAGCATAACCAAGCAAGAAGTGTTTCTTATTTATATGGGCGTGGTTAAACCAGATCTCTCTGTAGACATGAGGCAAACTCAACTCCCAAGTGCATCCACTTTTGTTCACTTTATATATAGTACAGTTAAAAATATTTTTGTATTGTCTTGAGAAGAAGACCACCCTGCTCAAAAGACTATTCCTAAAAAGGAAAAAAAAAAAAAAACTCAGAGACGTGCCGTGAAAAGTTCCATTCCTCCCCCCTACCCCCGACAGCTGGCTTGTGTGTGAAGCAGACCTAAAAAAAAATGGTAGCTGGGAAAATGCATTGTTGGGTTGACTTCCTTTGTTTTTAAAGGAAAACTTCTTTAGAAAGCACATATTGTGTTTCGTTGGGGGGGTACTAAGAAATGGTAAGAGTGTAAAATAAATGTTAATATGGAGATGATTGGAGGAGGAGGCTACCTGTGTTCCTTTTGGCTCAAAGGGAAGGGCCAAGACTGGGAAGGGGCTGGTGATTTATATGCTTACACTTTCTCAAAGAAGACCCACATTGTTGTCTCCAGTGCTTCCTTGCTCCGACAGGTGAGAAAGCTCAAATTCGGGTAAGTGATAAACTCGAGTTGACCCGGATGTGTCTGGTGGCAACACGAGGGTTTGCTGACTGCCTCTGGAAACTGAGGCATCCCTTTATTTAATGTGCAAAAAATGGTATATGCATGCAGCTGTGCCCAGAAGCATAAATGCGGACCTGATGAGCGCCAGGAATCCCAAACCCATCCCCAAGTCTGGAAGCGCCTTTCATACAGTGAATGCCTTCCTGTTTGCCCGGCAGGCCGTCTTCTGGAAAATCGGAAAGACCAGATGTTCCCCCGTAATTCACAGAAGCGTCCGATGCAGAAACATCGTGGGTCTCGATGACTGGGTTGGAGGTTTGCACTGGGTGTGGACATCCTAAACCGAAAGGGGTTGAGGGAAATACATAAATTTTGACTGGTAAGCTACTGCCCGTGTTGGTATTTAGAAACAAGTCAGTGTGTCTGATTTGTTTCAGATGTTCCGTCGCCTGAACGAGCAAGTTCACCCCGCCTCCGCTGAGTCAGGAATGGGGAATCTCTGGATCCACCTACCTGGCCGCGTTGTCCTAAGCGCTGGAGGGACACAGCCCTGCAAAGGAATTCGTGGAAGTCTTGCATCCATTTTAGAAGACGCGTAAAATGAGACGACTGAGGGTAAGGGAAACGGGGAGACGTCATCAAAGCTGCACGCATCTGGTTTTGATTGGGGCCATATTTTTATGTTCACCGTGCAGCTTTCGTTTTGCAAGGCCCTGGTGGGTGAAGGCATGTCGGGGATGCAGCCCTGTTCCCCACGGGCCGCGTACCGGCTGCCATCCCTGAGACCGTGTCCCGTGCTTTTATGAAAACGACAGCAAAGCCCCGTCGCCTCGTGTTTGCAGAGCCTTGAACAAATCCTTTGTCGTGGTGCACCCGCGTTTGGGGTGGCTAAGGGTTCAGGGTCTTAGTCGGGAAGGATGGAGCTTGGAGGAACACCAGGATCACCCCCCACACACCCGCCCCAGGCGCTATTCAGTAGGTTGAGTCCGGTGCATCAGATGGGCTGGTCAAAAGGTCAGTGAGGTACAAACAAAGTACAGACAAAGCCGAGATATTTTTTTTTTTCAGTTCACATTGTATCCGGAATCATGACTCTTTTGCACGAGTGAGACTTGCTTTTCTTGGTCTTCCCAGGCCCGGAAGACACACAAGGCACAGGCTTGAAAGGAGAAGATGGTGCTGCCGGTGGGGATGAGCCCGTAAGTGACTTCTCTGCGGACGACTCTCCTTCGGGGGCAGCAGGGAGGAAGCAAGTCCAGTTCAGCTGCAAAAAAAAGAAAAAAGAAGAAAAAAGCTTAGAAATAGGAGGGATTGTCTGTCCTTCCTTTGAAGTCAGGATTCACCCTAAGCAACTTTCTTGCACACTTTCTTCTTATGATGCTTCCAAATCCTGCTTCGTGTATTTACGAGCCAGGCTGTTAGCTGCAAAGATGTTTGGCGTTTTTATAACTTTTTGGTGACATTTTCTTTTAATCACCTTGTGCTAACCTTTATGGTAAGAAGTGTTTTTACTTTTTTTTTTTTTAATCCCTTAAAGGCTTTCTTCCTTGACGTGAGTATGGCTACCAGAAGTTTGTGTTCTAATGTTCCCATTTGTTTTATCGTTTCCACATCTTTGCTCTGAGCTTCTCCCCGTGAAGCCTTTCTCCGTGATTGCTTTCAGTCCTTTGCAAGTAGCAAGGACCTCGATGATTTTCAGCCCGATCCCAAGAGTTCAAATTGATGAAGAGATACTTCCGGTCCATTGCTATTGATTAGACCTGACAGTAGTTCTCAATTCGGTTTTGTGTATTTATTTCCTACTTTCTATTAACCATCCATTTCCTTGGCTTCTGTCAATTCTGGTTTCTGATAAGGAGGTTTTTATTTTTAACAATCCCCCCCTTTTGCAGGGAAAGTTGTATTTTTCACTGTGCGTTATTTCCGTGTTGAGCTGTTGATGGAACGTGCATCGTGACCTGAGTGGACCACGAACGAAGCCACCTGATTCCCCTCTCATGGAAGAAATGATTCATGTTCACCGGAGACTTGCATGTGTGCACCCGAATCATCCCCAGCCTTGATGTGATCTCCACCATGCTCGTCGCCGTCCATGAGTCACGGTTATTTTGTTGCTGGTGGTGATGGAGGCCACCGGGTGGATGAGGGGATGAGGTCAGCGTTCATGTGGACTGATGCTCCCACTCTTTCAAGGACACCCGTCCCGCTCCATCTCCCTTCCTCTGATGTGGACACTTGCCTTTGGCAATCCCAGCAGGATGGGGGTCCGTGAGGACAAACACTCTCCGTGCATTTCCTCCACACTCGGGAGAGACTGTGCCCCATGCAGAAGGTCAGGCAGCTGGGGATGCCCCTTCCGGGCCCTGCACACACACACACTGTCCCCGTTTTTAGCTCCTCCTGGTGCTGCATCTTCTCCAGGTCCCACCAGCTACTTGGGAGGTGACCTGCATTTTTCACTCTGGCTATTGGAAGACGTTCTCCTCCTTGTGTTTGGACGTCCGCCGCCGTGTTCCTCAGATGCAGTTTGGTTATGTGTTTACGTTTCATACCACGCATTTTGAGTCGGAGAAGGAAAGTATTTTTCATGAACCTTGGAAAACGAGCCGTCATTGTTTCTTCAGATATGACTCAGCCCTGTCTTTCCAAAAACACTCCTTCCTCCCCGGCGTGTTGGAAACGTGTTATCCTTTGCTCCGTGACTTTTAAACTTGTCGTATTTAGCATTTTGTCTTTACTTCCCAGAGCTCAGAATGAACCCCCCTGGCTTCCCCATTGCTTTTTTTTGTTTTGCTTTGTTTTAATCAGTTCTTGGGGTTATTTCAACAAATAGATGTACATAACGTGTGCATGTGTTTACATATGTGTGCACATGCGTGCATGCAAAATACATGTATATACATGTCTGTGTGTATGTGTACACGCATCCTGTGTGTATTTGCATGTATCATGTGTGTGTATACACAGCTGTATGCACATTATGGACAGCTACATTTAATTCTTTGGTTGGTTTTTGGAATTATTAGAGCAGAATGGATGTATGCGTTGTGTGTGCTTATGTATGTTCATAGACACACAGAAATGCAAAAATATGTATTCATTTATGTGTGTGCTTATGCATGTGGGCACACACGCATCCGTATACACATAGATCTATGTTTATATACATATATACGTACAAATATATTTTATTCTTTCTGAAATCTGTTTGGGTTTTTTTGTTCTCGTTTTTGTTTTTCAGAAGACCCTGCCTCCATGTTCATCATGATTTTAGCATCTCTTTACATTTGAAACACTTTAAAAATCAGGGCTTCACGTTCTCATTCAGATCGCCGTGTTATCTGCTGGGTTTTTTGAGGGGGCCACACCTGCATTTTGCTGAGGCTCTGGATTCTAACTCATTGTAAAATATCTCGTCGTGGGGGTCGGCAAAGCTGTAAAAGACCGTCTCAGCATGGATGCGTGTGTCAAGCATTCGAAAGGGCAGATGTAATTTTGTCTTTAGAAACCGCACACCTGCAGGGATCCGCGGCAGGGAGATCGATCTTACTGGGTGCTGGGAGTGAGCGGACGCCTGCGTAGGCTGAGACACAGACCTGAGGCCCTGCACGGCAGTCTGGGAGAGACGCAGGTGGGCAGCAAGCTGGGGCCTGCCCTGCAGGTGCACACGTGGCCACAGTGAGCTCCCCAGGTCCCCACCCGACCGCCTGGCATCTCGCTCTTTTGGTTCCCCACAGTGCCAGCCCTGCTGTGAGCAATTCCGGCATCTCCAAAAACGATGGCCCCTAAGGGCAAGGCATGGTAGTGACCGCTGAACCCAGTGTTCAGTGACTTCCACGGGAGGCCACCCGTCCGTGGGAACCCTCGTGCTGGATCCATGCACACCTCAGAGGCCTTTGAAGAAAAACTGCAGTGCCATGCGGCTGTCCTCCCCAGGAACGGCAGTGAGGGGTGGCGTGTTCTCAGGAGATGCCCCTCGATCTGGGCTGACCGTTCAACCACGTGGCTCAAGCTGTGAGATCCATCACCCACACAACAGCGGCAGCTCAGGGGCCCCCAGGGGAGCCAGAAATGGACTCGGCACACAGACCCTTAGAGACACAATCCACGCTCATGCACACATTCCAAAGGCAAAGAGCAATCCTCGTGCTGGAGGCTTTGCAAAGGGCAGGCAGTAGGGTCCCCGGGTCCCCAGACGCAGGCCCTGTGTGTCTACAGCTGCTCTGTGAGCAGACCCGCATTTGGGGAGCCCCATGGCGCCCCTTGCCCTCCCCTCCAGCAAGGCTGCAACCTGCAATTCTGAAGACGCTGGACAGCCAACACAGGCTTTCTTCCTGCCAACTCTAGGCCGTGCAAGGTTGTGCTCTCAGGAGAAACGCTGGCCGGCGCACTGTGTCTACTGAAGGATAATTGCGGTTTGCTTCCCCCTGCCCCCCAACAAAAAGAGCAACAAAAAGAAATGAAATACTGTTGCAATCAACAATCTGGATGTCACAGGGAGTGAAAGGGGTCAATCCCGAAAGCTTACATATTGCACGCATCCAGTGATAGACAGTCCCAGAAATGACAAAACTATGGAGCGAGAGAGCAGACGGGTGGTTGCCAGGTCTTAAAATAGGCTTTTGCACGTGGGAGGGAAGTGGGCTTCGTTCTAAAAGAGCAGAGTAGGGGATCCCGGGGATGGAAGGCTCTGTGTCTGGATGGTAACAAAGTCAATGTCCTAGTGGTGAGATGGTTTTGCAAGATGTTGCCATTGAGGCGAAACTAGGGGAAGGATACGGGGATCTTTGGTATCGTTCCTTACAGCACCTGAATCTGAAATGATCTCAAACTTAGACATTTAATTAAAATTTCTTAAAGCTATAAGAAAAAACGAAAATGAAAAAGTATAGATCCGTCCACTATCCTTCCTTCTCAATATGCAAAGGGAGGGCGCCTGGGTGGCTCAGTTGGTTAAGCGACTGCCTTCGGCTCAGGTCATGATCCTGGAGTCCCTGGATCGAGTCCCGCATCGGGCTCCCTGCTCGGCAGGGAGTCTGCTTCTCCCTCTCCCGCTCCCCCCTCTCATGCTCTCTCTCTCATTCTCTCTCTCTCAAATAAATAAATAAAATCTTTAAAAAATATATATATGCAAAGGGATAGTAGGATATCTTTTGTCTACAAACGCTGGCTTTCGAAATGGCAGGAGTATCTTGAAGGGGATTCACGCACACAGAAAATAATTGAAGAGGCAAAGTGGAGGAGTGATGCTGCTATTCTAGCAGGTGTCCGCCCGTCTCCTGGAGCTTTGGACCCCTTTGCATCTGTGCAGTTGCGAGCCCCCAGTGTGAGCGCGTTGACGGGATGCGAAACGCGACCTGAACATATCTCAATATGAATTAGCTCAGAGCCCAAACATGAGTCGAGTGATGTCCCTGTTCCTCAGTCTTCACGGGATAGAGAACACGGTTAATTAGGACTGAAATCACAAGTCGGTGTGATGTAAGCAATGCTCAAGTTCTATCCTGGAGATTTTACGAGCTTCTCTTAGGGATTACCTGACTTTGGCACTGGGAGGGGGGCTGAAAACACAGGAGGAGGCAGATTGCTAATTTACGATGAGCATCCTTTCGCATTGGGATAATAGACGTGAACACCCAAGGGCTCTGATCTCGTCTTCAGTGTCTTAAAGAAGTTGCAGCCGACACAGACCTTCCCATCAGTTTTATCAGCCCTGGAATGACGGACGGCCTTTGCAAATTCCTTCCTCCAGCGCTGAGCCCACATCCCATGCATTTGTTCTAGGACACCGGGCTGGCTTGGACTCACGTATAGTCTAGTTTTCTTTGACAGAGTGGAAATTCTTTTGAGAACCCATTTGCAGGTTTATTAAGTATTAAGTGTTTTCAGAGTCTTCCATCTTCCCTAAAAAAACCCCAAAAACCAAAAAACCAAAACCATGTATCTGTGACATCGCTCATGAAATTCTCCCCTTATCGGTGGAGGCTGGCCATGCCACGCCAGGCGGTTCTGCTCTCAGACAGGATGTTTAGACAGCTCTCGGGCAAACCATGGCTGCAGAGTTCCAGGAGAGCTGAGTGCAACCTGTTTACCGGTGGTGATGTGGGACCTCAAGAAGAAATGCAAGCTGAGAATCATTAACTCCGTGCCACATGGAGAGTGTTATCCGCAGGGTGGAAAATTACATAACAATGCATTTGTCAAAAACCGGCAAGTTCCCTTAACACTTTCAGAAGGAGAGCCATATAATGCAAGGTGGTGTTCCTTAGGATTTAAGATAGCATTGTGCTTTCTCCCTGTCAAGTATCCCCTGCAACCTACAAGAGTTTTTGTTCCCACATAGTCTGGATTGCTCAGAATCAGCTGCTTCGTAGGGTGTTTCAAGATTAACACTCGTGGGTGAGCAGGAATATAGCCATGCTTTCCGGAAACTCTGGTTTTTTTCTACCCAATCTCTGTGCCCACGGTCTCCTTGCCCTGTGCCTGAAACATACCATGGGGTCTGCCGTATCGCCCCCCACCCCCCCGGGTCGTAAATTCTGAAGTCCGAGCTTGCGAAAGTAGAAGTCAAAACCTAACATGAAAACATGATTCACGTTCTGAGGATCTAAATCGCATAAACATTTTGCTGGTTTTCCTCTGATGTGACACAGTGATGGGCTGGTGCCTCCAAGCTAAGAAATTAATCAGGAACTGATTTTTTTTTTTGCAACGGATGAATCACTAAAATGTACCCCTGAAACTAAAAAAAAATAAATAAAAATAAAAAACTGATCTTTTTTTGTTCTACCAATTACGTGACCCTAAAAATCAAAAAACATGAAGAAACTTCTGGTTCTTAATATCCTGGTCTGCATCCGCTAATCTCCAAAGCTCCTTCCAGCTCCAGTGACGCTTGAGAATAATTCTGTCACTTAAAACATGAGAAAAACAGAAAACAGATACACGTTCTTCCTCTTATCTTGCTCCCCCTTTGAAACATTTATGAACTTTTAACGTTCAAGTCATCATAGATTAAAGAGGTGTTGCCAAAATAGCATAGGGCGGTCTGTCTCTTGTATGTGGTTTATGTTTTAATATTTATCAGGGAAGCGTTTACCAATATGCACACTATTCAAATTAGCCCATTATTCAAATCAAATTTCATCGGATTCCTTTATGCATCTACTGCCCAAATTCCTATACCCTTTAACCTTACCTTATACATCACCTGGATCTGTCTTAATCAATGACTGAGATTTGCTATTATGTTATATATTATTATAGTAATTGTATCATATCATATTAAAATATATGATATTGATTATATCATATTGTATTACAACTTTATATTATTATATTATGTTATATTATATTATTTTTTTTATATGCAACCAATGAATCGTTGAACACTACATCAAGAACTAATGATGTAATGTATGGTGACTAACTGAACATAATAAAAAATATTATATTATATTATTATATTATCATATTATGAGCATGCTCTTATCTCTGGGGTCCAATGCTAGTCTCTGGATCCGAGCTAGAGTGACCACAAGCAGTCCAGCCAGTATTTATCATCCTAGGCCCAGCAACAGTGTTTGTGAGTCTCTGCTTTTAACTGGTGTTGTTTATACAATTGTTCAAACGTCTGTTGATCTAAGCAAATTTATCCAAACAAATGCCTTTAGGGTGGTAAGAAGCAGCCCTTCGGGTAGGATCAGACACACACTTGAAAAATATCAAACTTCTGCAAGAACTGGCCTCTTGATTTTAAGGTAAAACTGTCAGCATTACCCAGAAAATGCACCAATCCAAGAATGAAAACCTGATGGGGTTGTGGGGGGTGTGGGGGAATGTGAGTCTGAAGGAAGGCAGACCAACCAGAGATGGGGCTCCTTTTTCAAAATTATGATGTTCAAAGTTCTGCTCATCTCTTCCTGGAGTCTGTGACTTCAGACTTTATACGTACTTCCTTTTATCAGAAGAAACTTTTTTTTTTTAAGATTTTATTTTTAAGCTCCACAGCCGACATGGGTCTCCAACTCACAACCCCAAGATCAAGAGTCACACGCTCCACGCACTGAGTCAGCCAGGCGCCCCGTAGAATGAACTTTATTATGTGATTCTTTTAATTATTGTGAAATTAATATGCTCACATCACAGCAAACTTGGAAAACACATATTAAAGTATAGACTTGGCAAATCTATCGAGACAGAAAACAGATTGGTGGTGGCCGGGAAGCTGGGAGGGTTGGGTGGATGTTAATGACAACAGGCTTCCTTTCTGGGGGTCTGATGAAAATTTTCTAACATTAATTGCGGTGAAGATTTTGCAACATTATAAATATACTAAAAGCCACTGAATTATACACTTTAAAGGATTGAATTTTATGGTGTGTACACCTGTGATAAAACAATTCCTTTTAATTTAAGTTCAAAGTAGTTAACATATCCTCTATTCTTAGCTTCAGGGTAGAGTTTAGTGATTCATCAGCTGCATATCACACCGAGTGCTCATTACATAATAACACAATTTTTTAAAGAAAATTTTTGCAGAAGTTCACAGCCAAGTGATGAACACGGTTAATATTTTGCTCCATATTGTTCCATTTTCGGGAGGTGTGTTTAAGAAGATGTGTTTCTCATAATATAGAATTTTATATTCTACTCTTGTTAGTTGATACTATGTTATTTTTTTGCTCTGCAAAGTATCCAAGTTGTGCATGGAATTAATTAGGTTTTTCCACTTCTTCTGTTTGTTCCCTTTTGACCATCTGCCCACAAGCATCTGCAGTAAGGCGTAAAAACGTTGCATCCAGTTGTGGACTGGATGTGCGTCCTGCCCAAAATTCATCTACGGAAGCCCTAACCACCAATGGGATGGTGTTCGGAGGCAGGAGCCTTTGAGAGGGGATTGGATTGAGATGAGTCATGGAGTTGGGGCCGCCATGATGGGATTAGTGCCCTTATAAGAAAAGGAAGAGGTGCCACAGCTGTCTTTCTAGGGAGAGAGTGCTCACCGAGCACGGAATCTGAAATCCAGAGAAGTGGGGTTGGGTGCGGGCAGTCAGGGAGAAATCAAAGCACCATGTCTACGAAGGATAGGAAAAACTTCCTCTACCCATCCAGTCTTCCAGCCGGACTAAGAATTAAATTCAAATGAGACAGATTAACAGGGCAAAACAAAACCCCAAGTTTTATTACATGAGCATGGAGATCCAATAATGAAATGAAGACCTAAAGAAGTAAGCAGGGCAGGCACTTTCTATGCATTCCAGACAAAGAGATAATAAATCTCATGACTTATGGACAAGACAAAGAATGTCACGTTGGGAGCTCTAGTGAGTCAGGAATTCTAAACAGAATTTGGGCGGGGGTAGTAAATTAGTAAAAAGTCACAAGGTCTGTTTATACAGCCCCTGGGCTCTACATTTCCCATCTCTGGCGATAAGGATGTCTCTTTTTACCTCGGGGGACAGGGAGGGTACCTTGCACATGGGAGATTCATTTCTTGCGTGCAAGGGGACAGAGGAGGATCTGAGTGTCCTGTCTTTTAAGCGACTTGTATTTTAAAATATCAGTATGCCAAAGGGGCACATTTGGGGGCAGCCTGCCCTTGGCCCCTACAACTATCGGGACTGAAGAGGCAGACATGTCTCCGAGCATGACCTCCTGATACACAAACATTGCTAACACAGCAAGGGAGCCCCATAGAAAGCATATCTGTAACCTCAGGGGGAAACGGCATCTGTTTGGTCAAATTCAACACATCAGCAGAGCATCGAATCATCACATTGTACACCTTCAACGTACCCGACCTTGTATGTTCATTGTATCTCAACAAAGCTGGTCAGGAAATAATCAATAAAGCTGGAGGGAGGAAGAGTGGTGCATACATACAATGGAATACCATTCACCTCTTAAAAAAAGGAAATCATGCCGTAGGCAATGATGTGGATGCGCTTTGGAGATATTATGCGAAGTGACATAAGCCAGCCACAGAATGACAAAAACTGCGGGATTCCACTTCAATGAGGGGTCTACCATGGTTAGCTCCTAGACGCAGAGAGTGGGATGGCTGTTTCTTGGGGCTGGGGGGAGAGGGTAAAATAGGGAGATGTTGTTCAATGGGTATAAAGTTTCAGTGGAGCAGGATGAGCTTTCTGCAGACATGTGTTGTAGGCAGCTTTCACACACTATGAACACAAAATTTTGTTAAGGGGTAAATGTCATGGTAAGCATTCTTACCACAACGAAGACAAAATACTGTGCTTTAAGATGGTGCCTGGGTATGCACACGGTCACCTGGGGGATCTCCTTAAAATGCAGATTCTGATCGAGAAGGTCCTAGTTGGGGCCTGAGATTCTGCGTCTCCAAGAAGGGAGGCTTTTCATGACAATTAGCAGATTGCTAAAATGCCATCTTCAGACATTAAAATGTGAGTGGAAGGTAAGGAAAGAGGGACATTGCTCAGTATAAACACACAGTGACATTAGGAGGTCCAGCTCAGGCCTGGAAAATTGGGGAGTTTGGTGTTAAGAAGGGATCTATGCACCCTCTTCCAGGAGCGCATGGGATCCCAGGTCTGGGGTAGTGACCTCATTTCCTGAAGGAGGTGGCTGGCCCCCATGTGACCAGGTGTTCGAGCCATCAGTAGGCACCTTCTAGCCTGAGCATTGTGATGTTGTGTCCACAGGGAAAATCCCACGAAACATCTTGCTCCTGATGCGCGGGAGTAGGATAGAAGGCAGAAGAGTATTTCCATGCCAAGCAAGGAGAAAGTGAGTGGGCACGGCTGGTCATTTGGGGGAGCTGATAATGTGGATGATGCGTAGAGACTAGAGGTAATGGGATGGGGGAGAAGGAGCGCTGTGTCTAAAGAACAGGATGGAGCTACCATGCTGAGGTCATATCATGATGGGCGGTGCGTCAAGGTAGGGGGTTGGGATGCTGACGCCCAGGGAGGGGAACACGGACTGGGGGTCAGTTAAGAAGCCTTTGTTCCATCTCAGGCAATAAGATTGAAGATCTCATCTTGCTTATAAGAGTTTTGGTGACAAGAGTAAGATGCGGCGGCCAGGAGAGCAGGACATGGTAGAAAAGGCATTAATGGAGCTTCCTGGAGAAGGCTTGGGCACCAGATGAATATTGGCATTCAAAGTTCACAAGGAGTCATGAAAGAAGAGGTTACTGTTGCTCAAAATGAGTGGTGTCGCTTCCTGAAAGAAAAGAGAGGGGTTCACGGGACCGGTGAAATGGAATGTGGCCACTCCCGTGGGTCTGCATGGCTGGACATCTGCGGGAGACCGACCCATTGTGACGGCTCTGCTTCATGGCTGTGTCATCTTGGCAAAGTTATGGAAGCTTGGCCAGTGTGAGTTTCTGAACACGCGGGGTCCCCCACCTCTACCCCATGAGAGCAGCAAGATGAGGGAATTCTCACAGTGGGAAGAGCTGAGTGTTGAGTCTGTGCAGCTGGTGGACGTCAGTTCTCTCCCACTATGACCCGGGGATGCTGCCCGCACCCAGCTGTTCCCAGCGGGCTGAGGACCGCCAAGGTTGCCCTGGAAAGCGTCCATTGCTCATCTTGATGCAAGCCCCACCTTGCAGTCCTGCTGTGGGGGATGCTGCTTGCATCCTGTCCCTCCAACCCACCCATGAATATAACGTAGCTGAGTCCCTTGCGTTGTGCACAATGGCTGCTCATACATCATGAGGTCAGGGGATGTGGCTGCCCTTGTTCCTCCCTGCCATTGTGCCTGGCAGATGTCTTTCTCATCTGCCTTTGCAAGAAAACACTTTATTCGAGATTCAGGCGTTCCAGTCACACCACCTTCAACAGCCTTAATTTTTGGCTGCCTCTCTCCCAAAACATCCCACCACCTCCCGCTCTTGGAGACGCCAGGAATCCCCCACAGTGGTGGTGACTGCTCAGGCATCTTCTTTTTCCTTTTAGCCAAAAGCTCTGGGTTCTGGGCCCTGGACATCTGGAATCCCCTAAAAAGGAAATAAATACATTGCCCCACTGTTCAGGATCTTTGTGTAAAATAGAAAAGTATAGTTAGAAACGGTGTTCTCATTCCTGGGTTGGGAGAATGGAACAGATAAGATTACCCCTGCTGACTTACTTTCCTGACATCCTTTCAAATAACATGCCTGGGGCCATTTTGGTGTCCACTGCCCCATCCTCGCCATCCGATGTCTTGACAAATACCCCAATGTGCACATTGGCATGGATGTCCGTGGAACTCTTGTGTGAGGGAAGAGTAAAGCTTTATTACTCAAAATGTAAGAGGTCCAACTCTATAATCTTGACGTTACGATGATAACAACGAGAATACACCATTTGTGTTGAGCGGGCAGCAACAAATCCCAAGGATCCACAAAAATTGGTTTTAGGGTCATGGAAATAAAGGAGCCGTGTGAAGGAGACAAAGCCACCACGTGGGGCCCCCTTCTCCCTTCTTCCCTTTAGAAGTGGCCAGACTTGGGAATGAGGAAAATCAGTTCCTATCAGGGTCATGCCCTCTTCCTCCCGCTGCACTAAACGCAGTCCAGAATAAGTTTGACATGCAAACAGGATGGAGATAAATGGCCGAGCATGGCGGCTGTAACAGTCGAGCCAACAAGAATTCTCCCAGATGAGCGCCAACTGAATCCACAGAGTGTTGACATTGGTGATAGGAAAGCATTGACACGAGGGTGGAAATGGAAGTCCCTACAAGCAATGATTCACTCTCTGCTTTTCTGTTTGTCTACAGTAGTTTGGTACTGCTTTAGGTCGAGAGAAAAGGTCAGCTCCTTCCTTAGCCAGAGGGGAACGACATAGGACATCACACAACTCACTCAAGAAGTAAATCAGCAAGGCTATTGCTTAAAAATGTGCCCTGCAAATAGAGCTCAGCGTTTTGTTATTGCAATGATGCCTAGTAAATACACAGAAGCTCTAGCTATGGAAAAAAATGGGGAGCTGGACGGGATCCAGATGCAATTTCTTGTGTGAGATCTTACAGAAGCTGAGCTGAGATGCTTCCCAGCACCCCATTAATATTGGTCACAGCAATCCCAAGGTCAATGCATGAACAAACCTAGTAAATAGGATCTGATCAGAATGCTGAGACACGTTTACCCATAAGGCAACGTGGGATTGAAGATGTTGTCTATATTTCCAGGAAGAAACTGACTAACACACAACCTAAACACTTGGCTTATTGATGATACATCATTTGCTGTATAAATCCTTGGCTGCAGCAGCATGGGGGGGAGGGGGGGGGGGGGGGGAGTTATTTATGAAGAAATGGTCCATAAGGAATGCACTGTTTGCTTTTTTGCATTTGGCCTGAACTTAAGTGTCTTTGTTCCCATCCACCAAAAAGTCATCATACGAACACAAGAGCTAGCTATCGGAGGTGATGGGAGTGTTCAAACCATAACTGGAAATTTTCCAAAGGCATCGTTTATCTGCATCTTTTTATGATGGAATTTTTAAGTGATATGAAGGAGGACAAAGATGTAAAAAAAAAAATCATTCATCTAAATGATACAGTCATTGCTTTTTCCTATATAAGAATTCCCCAAAGCAGTAACTTCCTATGCCCCCATTAACCTGGAAGACTTCCCCAGAATTCTGTGTCATCGAAATTGTGAAATGGACTGGGGAATGTGAATGCAAAATGCATTTTGGAATATACATGAGATATTTTTGTTCCAAAAAGTAGGAAATTTATTCAGACTATTCTAGCAAGACACAGACCCCAAGGAACAGCAAACATATATATTTGGGGGCAGAAAGTGAGTCTGAAGCTCAACCTAATAAAACATTTAGGACCTCTGATTTTTTAATAGAAGGGAAAAGGGTTATGCACCTCATTTGAAAATAGAGCTTATTGATATAAACATGAAATTTTGCAGGGCTAGGAGGGTAGAGAATTTTAGGGAATGCGCAAAGACATGATGCATTAAATTGCTGGGATCGTAGGACCGCACACTTGCCCTGACTCTCTCTCACATGTGATACCATGGTTACTAATTCCAGGCAGTGCAATTTGGGCTGATGACCTGTCCTACTAAAAATAAAGCTCTCCCAGGGGCACCTGGCTGGCTCAGTCCGTGGAGTCTTGATCTCGCGGTTGCAGGTTTGAGCCCCACACTGGGTGTAAAGATTGCTTAAAAATAAAATATTTTTTAAAAAATTAAAAAACTAATAAATCTCTTCCAAATAAACAGATGGTGACCAGAGGGGAGGCGGGCGTGAGGATGGGGGAAACAGATGAAGGGGAGGAAGAGCCTACTTATGATGAGCATTGAGTCATGTACAGAACTGAACCATCACTATATTATACACCCGAAATGAATACAACACTGTACGTTAACTCTACTGCAATTAAATTAAAAAAAATTTTTTTTTTAAGTAAAAACTAAGAAATTAAATTAAAATAAATCCGTCCCCACGTATGGCATCTCAAGAGAGGACAAAGTGAGCAATCTATTCTACGTACAAGAAAGAAAAGGGTAGGTATCTGCAGGGAATTTAAACATAGTAGTAAAAGTAACCAAAAGCAGGCGTGTTATTCAATTACCACCCTGCACCGGAGGCACTTAACATTACCCACGATAAAAGGGTCCTGCCTGAAAATAGATTTTGTTCGTGTAAGTACTAAAACAATTTGCTATAGCTAGCTTCAAGTCCCTGTGCTTGTATCAATTATGTTTTAATGGATGTTGTATCCTACATGGCAGTTAATTCAGAAAACTCAGGGTGAACCCCAACACAGACAAGCTTGCCCGCACGTGTTCACTCTGAGCGCAATGTTACAGCCGTTCGCAATCACTGGAGTGCGCTGTGGGTACCATTCTGTCTCCATGTCCAGTACCCCCAAATCCTCCCAGGTGGAGCGAGCAGAAATCAGTAATGGTAAGTGCTTTGTAAAGAAAAACAGTAACAACGTAGCTTTGGCGCCAATCCATCTTTTTGTTCTTTTTGCCGACATGATTGTTTAAGCATTAACAAAATGAGAATCTTTGTCAGGAACAATTGTTTTACGCCTTTCACCTTCCCTTTGCTAAAAACAAAGTTGCCACCTTGCGGAAGGGCATTTTGTGAAATAATGCACGCAAGGTGTTGTGTATGCGGGATATGCACACATTCTGCCATTTTGTGTCTCCTCTGGCAATAATGGAGGCCACAGATGCTGGAGTCCATCTCTACGTGGACTGAGGTCCTTTGCTGAGTGACTGCGGGAAGGCTCCGTCGTGAGTCACCCATTGATGCATCACAAATTACCCCCACAGTTTAGAAGCTTCGAAGAACAAACATTAATTATGTCACACAGTTTTTGAGGGTCAGAAGTCTCACAGAGCTTTCCGCCGGTGCTCCCGGCGCACGAGGTGGCAGTCAAGACGCTGGCTGGTAGAGGCTGCCATCACTGGAAAGTAAGACTGGCTGGTTCCATCCCTTTCCACTTGCAGTCACGTGAGTGGGGGAAGAAAGATTTACTCAGTTCCTTGTGACATGGACCTCACCCAAAGGCTGCCCATGACAGGGCTGTTGGCTTCCCCCAGAGTGAAGGGCTCAGGAAAGACGGTGAGCAAGATGGAAGTCATAATGTGTTTTATAATGTAGAGCGAGATGGAAGTCATAATGTGTTTTATAATGTAGGCAAGCAAGTGCACCCAAAGACTGTGCATGATGGGGCTGTTGGCTTCCCCCAGAGTGAAGGGCTCAGGAGAGATGGTGAGCAAGATGGAAGTCATAATGTGTTTTATAATGTAGAGTGAGATGGAAGTCATAATGTGTTTTATAATGTAGGCAAGGAAGTGCACCCAAAGACTGCACATGATGGGGCTACTGGCTTCCTCAAGAGTGAAGGGCTCAGGAGAGATGGTGAGCAAGATGGAAGTCATAATGTGTTTTATAATGTAGAGCAAGATGGAAGTCATAATGTGTTTTATAATGTAGGCAAGCAAGTGCACCCAAAGACTGCGCATGATGGGGCTGTTGGCTTCCCCCAGAGTGAAGGGCTCAGGAGAGATGGTGAGCAAGATGGAAGTCATAATGTGTTTTATAATGTAGCCAAGCAAGTGCTGTCCATCAGTTCTACCATATTGGTCATGGGGAGCAACTCTGGGACTGCTGGGGCATACACACAACTCTGGAAAAAGACAGCGCGGGAGCGTGAGTATTAGCAAGGCAAGGCCATAAAGAACCATTCTGGGGGCTGACCACCCACTCCCCCTGCAAAGAATTACCCGAGAGAGCCACTCAATGAGGAATACCCCATCGGACTTCCTGGGAGCAAGACGTAAATGTTTTTTGTAGGCATCCCCCGAGTTTGGGGATTATTTTTAGAACACGTAGCATGCATTTCCCTGTACCGAATTCTTCTCTGAGACTTTCAAGTGGGCATTTTCAAGATGAGAAATGACACTCTTGAGTAAGAGGATTTCCTGTTAGTTGTGCCCTCCCTGGATTCTCCTGATCTGTTCCCTGCAGCTGGTCCGCCTATGTAGCCACGGGGACTTGTCTGCTACTAGCTTTGGAGTTCGTGTGTTGTGAATATCGAAAGAATTTTCATTTTTGCAACAGCTAAAACAAAGCCAGATGCTGTGAAAGGTTTAGGATTTTTTTTAGTACATTATTACAGATACTGTCATGTCCATAGTCTTGCTACTTCCTCTCATGTCCACAAAAGTCAAAATCGAGGCTGATGGTGCGTTTCTGAGTTTACGCTTCACATGATACGGGGAGCCCTCCGAGCCAGCAGACGCAGTGCTGAGCGAGAAAATATGTGAGGGATTCCAACCACAGAGTGATGACACGTCTTCCATGCAGACACCGTCTCAGACATTTGGGGAGCTTTTGTTAATGTTCCTCCCGGAAAAAAAAAAAAAAAAAAGGTGAATTTTTAGTTAAAAATAGCTGTTTCCTCAAGCATCTTTTGCTTTCCATTGTATCAGTGATGACATGTCCACGCTGCGTTACAGGAAGGGCACCTGGGTGCGTGTGAGTGCATGATTTGTGCAGTGTGTGTGGTGTAGATGCCCAGAACGATGTGACCGCTGAGAAACTCTGCCCATCAGCACAACGAAGGACACAGGGAGGTGTCTTCTTATAAAACAGGGAGGACCACAGAGAGGACGGAGCCTGAGCCAGTGTCTCGTCCAGGACCATCTGAGGGACTATAGCTCCGCAGGCGACGTGGAGGAACGTTTCCAGCATGATCCTCCCTTTTAAAATGAACGGAAACAAAAGAAGCACAAATGCAAACAAGCGGGCACATTTTTGGCTTACCAAAAGAGCCAGGGTTTTTAATGAGGAAATGGTTTCAGCAGTCAACCAAAAGCTTCAGGAAACGGGCTCACGTGGGAGGAGAGAGGAAGCCAAGAGAAGATGGGGCCGCCATCCTCCAGCCACACGACATGCGATCAGATGCTCACCACTGGTTTGACCTAGGTCTGTTGCAATGCTGAGGCTTACAGAATCAAGACGTGATAGCAAACAGCTTTTTCCCACAAACTGAACAGTCTTCAGCCAAACCAGAAAGGAGCCTGAGTGTAAACAATCAATAACTCATTTGCCATGCCTTTGTTCAAGGAACCGTCAGAACCAGCCTTATCGTTTCCACTGGAATGTTTTGAGCAACTCTGCTCAGCTAACGGGTCAGGGTGAATCTAGCGATTATGTGCATGCTATTGATCTTTTTCCCTGTTTATGTGAGCATAATTCGATCAGGATGCCTCTGGAGCGCTGCCCATTTCCTGGGACCGATCTGGGGCTCTGGGCTCTGGGAAAAGATGTTGGCAATTGCCTCAAACCAAAGTAGGGAATATGATTCAGATCGAGTCATAAAAATAGCCCAAGTTTCATAAAGCTAAGACGACCTGTAGTGAGGAATTTACCGTTGGTTTTTTGCACACAGCCAAGAGGCAACTTAATCGTCACAAATATCCACGGGATCAGTTTTATTTTTCTTTTGCTGGTTGTTCATTGACTGGAATCTTAGAAACCACGTAAATGAACAGAATCAAAGTATTCTGCGTGATGACTATTCTGCTGTTGGGCACCTCGACAATTTCTATCCTCAAGGGAGATTCGGTTTCTGTAGATGTTTGAGTATGTCTATAAGAAAACACAATTTCAATGAGTGGAAATCTTTTTTACCAAAAGTTGTAAAGTGGGTCTAGACCAGAGATTGGCAAACTTTTTTGAGAAGCAAATATTTTTAGCTTTTTGAGTCACTGGGTGTCTGTTACAACAATTCAACTCTCCTGGAATGTAAACACAGTCATAGGTAATATGCAAATAAATGGATGAGGCTTACTTTATTTGCACAAGTAAGTGGAGGGCCAGATATGACCCATGAGCCTTAATTTCCTTACCCTGGATTAGGTTCTGATTCCTTGCAGTCCAGCAGTCTGTAAACTAAAAGATGAGCTATCTACTTCCCTTATTCTGATCAATAATGGCAACTGGAAAAATACAAACACAAAATACACCTCCCTTTCACAAATGCAGTAATGGGGGAGACCAGCAGTCTAGTCTATAGAAATCATAGGGATCCTCAGGATGCACCTCATGGTCTTTTGTCTTCCTAAAACCCAGTTGCATGGGTTCTGTGCCCACTTCTGCTCATGCAACTTTGAAATCATGAAGACAGTGATAGGTTCCTTGTGTCTTTAAAAACACGATTCCCTTAAACTTGGTGGGCTTCTGGATCTATACTGCAGTCAAATACACAAAATTCTTCACTAGAAAGCGTTTATAAACCTGCTTGTGTTACTTTCACAAACATTGCACCTCAGCCCAACACTTGTTTATTAGCAGAAAGTTCTGGAGGCCAGTAGTCCAGATGCGGTGGGACTGAGTCCTCTGTTCAGGGTCCCACCTGGCTGAAATCAAGCTTCTCATTCGAAGCTCAGGGCCTCCTCCAAGTCCATGGGGTTGTGGAAAGAATTCAGCTCCATGCATGGTAGGGCAGAAGTGTCTGTTTCCTTGATGGCGGTCAGCGGGGTATTACTCTGAACTCATATGGTTGTGCACGTTCAAACCAGCCACATAGAGTCCCCCTTACGTGGACTAACCCCTCATCTGTAAATCTCTCTGACTCTGAGTCTCTTTCACCAGGAAGAGTTCCATTTCTTTCCTTTCTTTTTTTTTTTTTAAAGACGCTCTCCTGATTAGGTCAGGCCCACACAGATACTCTCCTGATTAGGTCAGACCCACCAAGGTTCTCTATGTTAAGGTCAACTGACTTGGGGCAATAATGACATCTGCAAAGTTCTTCAAGGCAGCGCCTTGATTGGAGAGTGACTGAATCATGGGGACAAGGTGCCTGTCCTGCCGGGGGCGGGGATCAGAGGGACATTTTAGGGTTCTGCCTATTTCTTTTGTTTCATTGTCCGTGTGCCTCTTTCTCTTAACAGGATGACGGCTTCTTTGAGCCCCTGTGACGGTGTAGGCTTGGGCGGGAAGGAAGCACACTTGATAGGATCTGGTTCACTGACCACTACTCATGGGATTTTCTTGCACAAATCCTGTGGATGTGACAGTCTCCTGATGCTTAAAGCCTCTGCATGAGGTTGGTGGTGATGATAAGAAGCCCGATTTTTTTTTTTTATGTCTTATAACAAAATGTCTGTATCTGGAGTATCTGCAAACGTACCCACTGCCGTGTTGCAAACGGCCAACGTGTGATGCCGTAGAGTCTCACATGGCTACAGGACAAATCCAAGAGCCAGGGAGAACGGTGGATTGTAATCTGACAAAGTATGAAAATCTGACTGATACCATCTCACTTCCACATGGCAACCAGCCTTTAAGTAACCCCCACACTCCAGGTTTTGGTGTCATATCAGAGAATATCCGTGATGATCTAAAAAGTCCAAAAGATACATCTGGGTGAGGATGAACTTTCTTTCATATCCTGCAGCCAAAGCAGTATATTGACTACAGATTGATGCCAAAGCAGATACCCAAACTCCGTTCTCTTGAATTAAACCAGACAGTTGCAAACAATGTAAAAACAGTGCCACTCTGCTCACGACTTTCTTCCCCCATTTTGGAACAACATCATTATTTTTCATTAAAAAATACATTATTTTGTAATACACATGATAGATTTTTTTTGTTACTTTAAAATGAAGTAATGTGTTTTTCATTTCTCAGTTTTAATTGCTAATATGGTAAAGAGTGACAGATATAATGTCCATCAAGAAAAGCTCTTGGGGGTTCTTGATAAACCTTAATAAAGTAAAGAGTTTCTGAGACCAAAAACTTTGGATATTTGAGGTTCCAGACATGGAGGCAAAGAAATGAGAGGTTGTTGTGTATGTGGTTTAAAGCATAGGGGGAAAGTCTGATATGCATGTATAATCAAACATGTCCATATTTGTTTATATGCTCATGAATATGGACGTGAGTATGGATACATATATGAACGTGGACATCTATGTACATGTAGAGACTTATTTTATGTCTGCAAAATATCTATGAATATATGTTGATTCACTGATGACTCAGTGGCAGTTAGTTGAACTTGTGTGTGTTGACGGCATCGTGTAGACGGAAAATAAGGAGTTTGAACCAACCAGAGCTTCCAAAGAAGTCTTGAAGCCTAGGAACGCTCCACAGGCATCCTCTAGAACGGTGGATGCTCCCACCTCTCGAGCTCAATGGTGGGCACGTGAGTGTTGGAAATCTTCTTTGTGGCCTCTTTAAAATCTGGTTGGAATATTTAACAGCCAAGACAGCTCGGCCAAATGATAAAGAAAGGGTTGCCAGAGGGATTGGAAAAATAATGTAGAGTATCCCAATTTATTTGCTCCTGGTCCTGGAGGCTGGGAGTCTGAGATCCAGGTGGGGCTGGAGGCTGGGAGTCTGAGATCCAGGCAGGGCTGAAGGTGGTTCCTCCTGAAGCCTTTCTCCTGGGCATGTAGATGCTGCGTTCTCCATGTGTCCTCATGTGGTCATCCCTCTGTGTTTGTTTATGTCCTCATGTCCTCTTCTTATAAGGACCCCAGTCCTATAGGATCAGGACCCACCCTACTGAGCTTGTTTTACCTTAATCCCCTCTTTAAAGACCCCACCCCCAAAGACAGTCCTGGGGTCCTGGGGATTGGGACTTCAACGTATGAATTCTGGGGAGACATAGTTTAGTGCTTAACAATCACGAAATTCAAGGAGTAGGAGCGTTTCAAGAAGCTACCCACTGTCGCTGTGGGATTCATAAGAACAGGAGTGGAGAGCTCCGTGGCCTCCACAGATGTTTGGGGAACCGGAAGGTACAGCGCCCCCATTATGGCAAAGTAACTGGCGATGTGAATGAGCTCAGACAAGGTGAGTGACAAAGTGCATGAACAGAAACAGACAGAGGGGGATGGAGATGATCCAGGTAAGCAAGTCCTGCCCACGCACCTTGCACACCAAGCAGGGGCGGGGTCTCTCCCCAGGGCATGCCCATGCATCTGGGCTCGGGAATCCATCGCGGCCACCGCACAAATCACGCCCTCTGTCTCGGACGGTCCTCGTCCTCATCCAAACCATGAAAGCACGGAACAGTGCCCAGGGCGCTCGAGCTGGCAAGCTTTCTTGACGGCCCCTCCCTCGAATGGGGAGGCACTGAGCTCTAATTGCTACTAAAAAAAAAAAAAAAACTGGCAACGGGAGGCATGCTCGGTACCGTTTAATGCGCTGATGATTGTGTACGGAGCTGAGGTCAGGGATGATTTATCGCTTATGTTTGGCAGCAAATTTTAGGAGCTTTGAGCCTCTTGTTTACATGCTTTTGAGCTTATGTGATAGAGCAGCATGGCGGGGCTCTGGATGGAGACGTTTTGGCTCTCCCCTCTGCCTATTTTTGCAACGGAGACTGGATTTGAAGGCTCAAAGGAATCTTAAGGGGTCATGTGGAGAAAGCAATCGCAGACACGTTCTGCCGCCCGGAACTCTGCAGCACCTGTGATTTTTTTTGGGGGGGGGGCGGTGCTTCTCACAGTTTTTATGACCCCTGCCCCCTCAGGAGCCTCCAACATAGCATGTGCCAGAAAGGCTGTAACCTTCCCCGACCTTTAACTCCCTCCCTAATACAGCTGATCAACAAAAACGGGGCGTGTGCGTGTCCTCTGGCTGCCGTCACGAAACCATAGGCTGGGTTGTTGCAGACGGTGAAAACGTTCTGTCACGGCTCCGGAGACGGGACGTCGGACATCTCGGTGTGGGCAAGGGCTGGTTCCTTGTGGAGGCTCCAGGGCAGGGTCTGTCCTGTGCCCTCTCTGCAGCGTCTGGGGCTGCAGGCGATCCCTGGCGTGCCTTGGATGGTAGACACGTCTCTCCTCCTGTGCCTGAGTCCACACTGTCACATGCAATCTGGGTCTTCTCCACATTTTTACGGATGCTCGTCCTTAATTTTAGAGTTCTCCCTATTGCACTGCGACCGCCTCTTAACTAATGCAACGGGCAAAGACTGTATTTCCAAAGGCAGTTGCATTCTGAGATCCCTAAGGGGACGTGAATTTGGGGGAGATGTTCTCCAACGAGCATGCTGGCTTATTTCCCTCCCTTTACTTGGACAGGAGATGCAGTCCTTGTGTTTCTCCCTGTCCTCATCCTGACACTTAAAAATAAATGTTTCTTTTGAATTGGAAGACCTGTGTGCCAAGTCCCAGCCCAGAGGGACGGGAAGGGGGCCACATGATTTCTCACAATGCGGTTCACGGAGAGCTCTCCCTAAATACATGATTGCATCTCCAAATGAGATTTGTGGAAACATCACAGCAGTGTTGATGGGTCCTCGCCCGTATTTACACAGGCATTCACTCAGAAAGAAAACCTGAAACCTTTTCTGTTCTCCCCCTGCACATGATAAAGATGGTCTTAACCACAACCATCTTTACACATAATGCACTGATTTGCATTCTAAATCCTACAATTTAAGGATTTCCAGAGGACAATTTATGTCTCCCGGCTTCCTAGCTGTTTTGCTTCTCGCTGGCTGCAGTGTGGACTTCGAAGGCAAGCAGCGTGTCCGCTCATGGAAATGCTTCAACTCTACAGTGAAGAGGTCTCTGGGTGCATAAGCTGTACATGGACTGTTAATTGACTCACCATGCCAATAACATGGCATTGATCAATCGTCGGTAAGTTATGGACAATTTATCGAGATGGTATAGGCTCAGGAGGTAGCTGCGCGGGCAACGTGGAGAGCCTCCCTCTTATGTGACAAGGGATGGACAGACCACCGTAGAGCTGCACACCGCGAGATGAGCTCATTCAGGAGTGAAGGGACACCTAGCACCGGGCTTGCTTCCATTGTGGCCCATGACTTACGGCTTGCCTGGTGGCATTCTACAAGACCTCAAGAATGCTGCGTTGGGCATTTCTGAAGGAGGCAGTGGGCAGAGGGGACACTTAGGCTGACCCAGGAGTGTGAAGAAGGAGCCAAGCTTCTGAAGAGCTGGGTCTCATCCCACGCAGCCAAGGGCGAAGGACGGAGACAGGGGAACAGAGATCGGGGAGATAGAAGGCCCAGGGAGTGCCCGGGAAGGGTCTGAACGTTATCCTGAATGGGAAGGGATGGTGTTAAATAAGAGTGTGGAATGGGCTGGTTGACATTTTGGAGCATCTTCTGGCTGCTGTGTAGACAGCAGATTGGGGAAAGCCATCATGGCTCATTGTGGGGACGCAGGTTAGAGAGAAACACTGATTGGAGAAGTGGCTTTGTTGGAGTTTCCAAAGAGCTGTTGGAAGCACAGCTATCATCCAATGAACAGGATGTTTTTCTAGGACAGAAAAAGGAAAGAAGACACGTCGGGAATGTTTGGTCTCGGGTTGTGTTCTTGAAGAACTGGGTCAATGGTGATGTCTTGTAGGATATGGGAGAAAAGGAGCCAACCAAGAATGGGTCTCAGGTTTGGAACAACTGAGTCAGGGGTCGTGCCCATTACTCACATATGCTGGACCGAGGGCGGAGTGGGTGTAACTGGGCATGACCACGAATTCTTCTTCAGACATAAGACGTTTGAGATGTGGACCATGGGTCCAGGCATGGAGAGCGAAGGGGTATCACAGGACATTCCATACACATGTCCTGGCTTCAGTAACAAATATGTGAGAACCAAGTGTGTGTAAATAACACTCAGAAAACAGAGTGGCTTCCAAATTCTGCAGATAATGCTCTGAAACCGGAATGTCTCCTAAATTCTGCAAATAACACTCAGACACCAGAGTGCCTCCTGAATTCTGCAAATAACACTCGGACACCTGAGTAGCTTCTGAATATGGTGAGGACAGTGCCTCCTCTTTGAGCAACATTTATGTTCCTGAATATAATAGCTCTAAATATCTGTGGGTGTTGTGCATCGATATTCATAGGTGGCCCTTTCAAGAGACTGAATCTCATACGTGTGCATTTGCAAAGTGTTTTATAGGATCGACGGTCTTGTTGGCAACCATACAAATGCTTTCTGCTCATTGAGTGTTTGTCTTTGCTGGAACGCTTCCTGTGTCACTGTGTATCTTGGTTTTAGAAGCAGTAGCTCAACAGTGTTCACTAGGAACCATCTTACCTGCAGTGGATGGAAATCAAATAATCTACTGCCGTGTTGGGTGTTGGGCATACCTGGACGGGCTGGATCTTCCGAGCAAGATATTCAGTAATCTTGCCGTCTGTCCTCCCCATGGCGGAAATGGTCATGTAGGCTGTGAGAATCCAGCCCATTAACTAGGTCTAGGATTCAAGGAGAAGACCAACTGGTGGGTGTTCTTTCCATTTTGTTAAAAATTTGATTCCTGTGTAGAAACTTCTCTGCCAGGTTTTACGCGGGAAGTCTCGTAACTGAAATTCAACACTGATGAGCGACATGGGCTGGGTCATTCCACGGTGTAGCCTACCGCAGGACTGTTCACAAGGACAGCATTTCGTGAGCTGTTGTGAGGTGTGTATTGGTGGGAAATGGGCATCTGTAGGTTCTCCGGATGATGAAGCCTGCCTAGCTCATGTGCCTCCTGGGATTCTGGCCAGGAAGATGGGTGACCCCATCCGAGAACAGGTGTATCATGGCTTGAAATATGCCAGCTTCCAGCATTATCATGATGGGAGAATATATAATGGGAAGTATGGAGTCAGGAGTATTACAGAGAGAGAAGAGAATGGCTATTTTCTTGCGTCCCGGATATGTGTGAGTTGGAAATGGTTCTCAACGGGTAGGAGTGCCGCCAAGTAATGGAAAGCTTTGGAAAATCAAGTATGTGATTTTAGAAATGATAAGAATGTTTTTTTGTAATGTTGTATATTCTTCTGATGTTGGGCCTATGTAAATTTAACAGGGCATGAATGATGGTGTTAATGTTATTGTCACTCAGTCCTATTTCGTTCTTCTATATGTTGAACCAAATTATAAATTTACTAATGAATGTAAGTTTAGTCATCTTGAGTTGATAACCAAGCGGTATCTACATACGATGAATACAAACCACAACTAATCCACACACACACACACACACACACACACACACACACAAAAGACTCTTGGAAACATGTGCATTCTGTCTTAATTGACTGTGATCCCTATTTCTTCTTTCTTCTGCTCATACAGGAAAGCTGCTTGTTTCTAGGATTTCAAACCCACTTAGAAGCTGTCAGCCTTCCAAAGTCAAAAGAAGTGTACTTTGTGCAGCAGGTGCTTTGGGAACCTAGAGAATACATCCTTCGCCGTGTCTAGCAGGTGCCGCCGAGTTACGAAAGCGGGCAGTTTTGGCTCGACACAGCAGAAAGGTGTTTTAAAGGGTATAATTTGTTTTCGTGGAGGGGCTGTTCTCTTTGTGTAAAATGGAGCTGGGTTTCAGTCCGCCCTGCGCTCTATACATGGACAGGGGGACACAAATTGTCAGGAGACGGATGTTAAGGGAGGAAAAAGCATCCCGCTGAGCTCATGTCTGCAAGGCTGAGCCCCACCAAACGCCGTGGCCACAACAGGGCGGCCGGACGGGCATCTTTTCCCCAGCGATGAGCACAGCGGACTTGCAAGCTCTCTGCAGTTACCGGCATTTTTAGGTGACACCGTGGCTCTCTGTTCTTGATGTCTGGCTGTGTCATGTCTGTCTGTCTCTATTTTATTGTTTCTGATCCTTTGCTGAATTTGTATTTGGATAGAACAAATGCCGTTGCAGGATGACTGTGGAATAGGATTACAGTGCACACCATCCAGCAAACGAGGCCAGCTCGACACTTAAGGCATTGCAAGATGCAGGTGTATGTATGCACACATTTGGGCACACACACACACACACACACACACACACACACACATATATATGTAGACATTATGATGGTGAATTTTGTCTGTCTACGTGACTGGGCCACGGGGTGCCCAGCTATTTGTTAACACCGTGATTCTGGGTGTTTCTGTGACAGCGTTTCTGGGTGACATTAGCATTCGAATGGGTAGACTCGCTAAAGCAGAATGGCCTACCCCAGGGTGGGTGGGCCTCGTCCAATCAGTTGAAGGCCTGAGTAGCACAAAAGACTGGACCTCCCATGAATAAGGAAGTCTTCTCTGACCATCTTTGATCAAGAAAGGATGCTGTATTTGGTTGAATGCTTTTTCTGCATCAGTTGAGAGGATCATATCGTTCTTGTCCTTTCTTTTGTTAATCAATGTGTATCACGTTGATTGATTTGTGGATGTTGAACCAACCAAGCAGCCCGGGAATAAATCCCACTTGGTCGTGGTGAATAATCCTTTTAATGGACTGTTGGATCCTATTGACCAGTATATGACTAAGACATATACACATATGTTTGTGTGCATATATACATATCATAGATATATGTAATATATACATATCTATATATTACATATAAGATGTACACACATATATGTACTTATATGAAATATGTAAAAATATATTTTATATAGTATATGTGGTTACATGTGACACAATGTAATATAAATCTGTCTCTGTGTATTACATAAACATGTCTTATCTGAATTCTATACATTATCATACATAACATATTATCATATATGATATATTATTATATTATAAATAAGACATACGTATGTTGACTTTTGAGTCTTATTCATTGACAGCACACTGTCTGACCTTCTGTATTTTTTCCGCCAACACTGAATTTCTAAGATTTCTAGGAATTTCTAAGAAACATATATGTGATAGATATGTCTGTTTAAATTACATACACATGTCTTATTTATGTTATATAGTATCTTCTATAATATTACATTATCATATATTATTATAGTTTATATATTAATGTGTTATATATTATCATTTATAAATTACATATATGTCTTTTCTTAAATTTTTATTGTTATGTTAATCACCATACATTACATCATTAGTTTTTGATGTAGTGTTCCATGATTCATTGTTTGTGCATAACACCCAGTGCTCCATGCAGAACGTGCCCTCCTCAATACCCATCACCAGGCTAACCCATCCCCCCAACCCCAACCCCCACCCCCCTCTAGAACCCTCAGTTTGTTTTTCAGAGTCCATCGTCTCTCATGGTTCGTCTCCCCCTCCGATTTCCCCCCCCTTTCTTTTTCCCCTCCCTGCTATCTTTTTTTTTTTTTCTTAACATATATTGCATTATTTGTTTCAGAGGTATAGATCTGTGATTCAACAGTCTTGCACAATTCACAACACTCACCATAGCACATACCCTCCCCAGTGTCTATCACCCAGCCACCCCATCCCTCCCACCCCACCCCCCACTCCAGCAACCCTCAGTTTGTTTCCCGAGATTAAGAATTCCTCATATCAGTGAGGTCATATGATACATGTCTTTCTCTGATTGACTTATTTCACTCAGCATAACACCCTCCAGTTCCATCCACGTCATTGCAAATGGCAAGATCTCATTCCTTTTGACGGCTGCATAATATTCCATTGTATATATACACCACATCTTCTTTATCCATTCATCTGTCGATGGACATCTTGGCTCTTTCCACAGTTTGGCTACTGTGGACATTGCTGCTATAAACAGCTACCATAGGACCCAGCAATTGCACTACTGGGTATTTACCCCAAAGATACAAATGTAGGGATCCGAAGGGGTATGTGCACCCCGATGTTTATAAATTACATATATGTGTTATTCATATTATACATTATCATATGTAATATTGCATTATTATATATTATATATTAATATATATTATCTATAAATTACATATACATGCCTTATTTATAGTATATATATTATCATACAGATTATTATATTATATATATTATTATATTGTAGGTAATACATGTTTCATATATATCTTAGATATATATATATGAGCATGACTACTTTTGAGTCTTATTTATTGACAGTACACTGTCTGGTCTTCTGTATTTTTTTTTTCTGTCAACACTGAATTTCTAAGATTTCTAAGAATTTCTAAGACACACATATGTAATATATATATGTATGTATATATATTGCACATACACATATATACACACATATATGTACACATATGTGTGTATGTTACATATATGTGTCTTATCTACATTATACAAATTATGCATGTTGTATTATGTATAATATATATATTACATATATATAATATGTATACACTTATATATGTCATATAAGTATGACATATTTTTTGAGTTTTACTCATTGATAGCTCATTGTTTTGTGTATTTTTTCTGTGCACACTGAATTGCTAAGATTCACCCATAACGTTGCATACAGATTTAATTTGTTATCTCCCCATTTGCACAACATTGCATTGTGCAATTATTCCGCACTCTATATATCTGTTCTCCCGTGGGCACACGTGTGGGTTGTTTGCATTTATCACCGGTACAGCCATTATTGCTAAGGGCATGAGAATACGTGCACATGTACGCAAGAGTTTCTACAGAGTTTATCCCAACCAGGGGAACTGCTGGGTCATGTTCAGCTTTGCAAGATGGTGCCAAATGGATTTCCAAAGAGACGGCGCTAATTTGCAGTCCCGGCAACGAGGGATGGGTGTTCTGATCGCTTCGCGTGCGCACCTACAGATGGTCGTACCGGTGGTTAGGGACCGCTAATGGACAGAAAAGCAATTGCTGCCTCTTCTCAGCTTGACGTTTTGCAGCTGGGCTTATGGTGCGATGTGTCTTAGTGGCTGAGTTCTGTTCAAAGGAATGTGAGTGGAAGGGTGTGCACCAGGGAAACCTCCCAGGGGTGGGCACACACGTGCTTTTTCACTTGCAGCTGCATGGGGTTGGAACCACAGCAGCAAAAACATCCCCAGCAAAAAGCCAAGAAACAGAAACAAGCATAGCTCGGGAGGCAGGTGTGGCAGACGGCAGAACACTAATTGGGCGAGGAACCTGCTCTCTCAGCACGTGGAAGAAATCTACTCAAGCAAGGACACTACTTTGGTGAGGAAACTGCTCTCTCAGCACGTGGAAGAAATCTACTCGAGCAAGGACACCTGCAACGGACGAGTGATTTTAAAACAGATCAACGGTGATTGTGTCAAGTCCAACAAATTCTCTGGTGTCTTTGCCAGCCGGCTGAGCATTCCTCTCATTAGGACAGCTAGGCTTCTTACTTATTACTTATTTTTTTTTTAAGATTTTATTTAATTGAGAGAGAGAGCGAGAGAGAACCAGCAAGGGAAGGGGCAGAGGGAGAAGCAGGATCCTTGCTGAGCAGGGAGCCCAACACAGGACTCGATCCCAGGACCCTGGGATCATGACCTGAGCCAAAGGCAGACGCTTAACCCACTGAGCCCCCCAAGTGCCCAACAGCCAGCCTTCTTACTTCGGGCAATCTTGTGCATCTCAACGGTGTTGGGCACAGCTCTCACGTCTCATTTTCAAACACGACTGGTCAACGTTTTTTGCTTCTTGATGGTTTTTGCTGGTTCCTCTTCTGAGAAGCTCAAGTCTTGTCTTTTGTTCTTCTAGAGGTGATAACATGGTAGTGATGGAACGTAAGGATATGCAGATACGTGTTTATACTGAGTCGTAGACTTCCATAACTACACTACACACGGATAATATGACTATGCATACCTATTTAGAAACAGGGCGATTTTAGGGATTCTTCAGAATTTGGCTTTCTTTCATAGCAGGACTTTTTACATTATCTAGTGAGCCGCAAGTTTTGAGGTAGATAGATCTGTGTCCTGGTAATGAAGAGAATGTTGCCAGATGTATTTTATGTGGGTGTCATCCATGTGCCTTAGAATCTTATAATCAGAAGAATTCCAGAAATTGAAAATACTTTAACATCTTTGTAATTGGATATTTCTTAGAAATATCCAGTGTCTAGACCAGCATGGTCAGTCCTACAGAATTCTGTGCAGTTATGAGAAAATGTTCCAAGCAATGAGGTACAATAGGGTGGCTGCTGAGCACTGGAAATGTGGCTCATTTGACCAAAGAAGTCACTGTAAATTTTATTTTATTTTAAATAATTTAAATTTCAATTTCATTAGCCATAGGGGTCAGGTCGCTATCATGTTAGATAATACATCTCTAGAACCTTCCCACTCAACATGTGGACCATCATCATCAGCAATGGAGGTTCCCTGTTCTCAATGGAGCCCATTTGCTCTCAGAGGACAAGCTGGGTGCCATGATGGCCAGAACAACGTGGTCAAGGAGGCCACATGGACCAGTGGTAATGAAGCTCCTTTCACAAAGACAGCAATGTCTGGCTCCAGACGTTGGCCACTAAGTTCAACATTGGGTTGTCCTTATTCATCTCCAACCCAGACACAGGTAGGGGCTTTTGTTAGAGGGACGTCTAAGGTACAGGCCTCCAGCCATGTTGATGCACAATGCAGATGTCATCCGATGGCTTGGGTGTTGACCATGACCCCATGACAAGATACCGGGAGGGTCCTGCCACCCTCTGGTCAAACTTCCTTTTCTGCAGACCCCAAGCCATTTAGGACTCATGTGGATTTCCTCTCCAAATGGTTCCAGCCTGGTTGGGCCATTGCCAGTAGACATCACTGCATTTCATTATGGGGAGCCCTCTGCCCACTGTACCTGGGAGGGGGGCCCAGGGAAGTGACGTCTGCCAGTGGCGGGACCCTGGGAAAGATGATGGGATTTTGTGAGCTGTGAGACACTTGTTCACATTTAGAGAATATTTCTAAAATAGTAAATTGGGTGAGTCCTCCCTTCTATATATTCTAGGATGACAGTAGACCCCAAGGAATAATTGTGCAGTGAGGCCAGTGATTTGGGTGGTAAAGGCTGTCGAATGTCTGTACATACGTATTTCTGCCCAGTTGCCCTGTTGGAAGAATACAAGTGTTTAGAAATGTAAGTATAAGAGAGAAGCAATTGTTGGTTGATGGTAGCTGGGGGTCGGGGAAGTTTAGGGGAAAGAAAATCCCCATTATGGATCCTGAAATGTTGACAGGTATTACAATAAATAGGTAAAGGCACAACTCTCTCTTTACCTTGGACCCCAAAACTCAGCGGGAACTATCATTTAAAAAGAGGGCACTTGTCAGGATGAGCATTGGGTGTTGTATGCATGTGATGAATCACTGAATTCTACTCCAGAAACCAATATTGCACGGTACGTTAACAAACAAAATTTAAATAAAAAAAGAAAAAAAGTCAAGTTCGCTGTTATAAATTTTTTAAAATTAATAAATAGCGCTTATCAGAAAGAAACAAAAGTACATTGGGAAGGGACTTTAAATTCAAATTAGTGAGTGAAAGAAGGCAATCGGAAAAGGCTCCACCCTGTATGATCGCAACTCTATGATATTCTAGAAAAGGAGAAACTATGGAGACGGTAAAAAGGTCAAGGGTTGCCAGGGGTGGGGGAAGGGAGGTATGAACAGGTGGAGCACAGGGGATTTTTAGCGCAGGGCAACTACTCTGTGTCACACCACACCGATGGACACATGCCACTGTGTATTTGCCCAAACCCACAAAATGTGCACCCCCAAGAGTCATCCCTAATGTAAACTACGGACTCGCGGTGATAATCATGCATCAATGTGGGTTCATCTATTTTAATTTTACAAGTGTCCCATGCTGGTGCGGGATGTTCATAGGAGGGCAGGCTCTTCATGGGTGGAGGCAGAGGGTATATGGGAACTCTCTGTACCTTCCACTTAATTATACTGTGAACCTAAAACTGCTCTAAAAACTAAAGTCTATTTTTTTAAAAAGTGCACGGATATAAAATTTTGTTGCAGAGCTATGCTCCCAAGCACAAGGTGAGGGAATATAATGGTCGGGGAGCCGCTTGCTTTTAGTTTCCAAATGGAAAAGGGCCAGGTCAGTATTGACGGAGAATCAGGAGCATTCTGCAAAAACCATCATCTACTTAGGTTGGTCTGAGAATTGTGGACAGAGTGGGAAAGGAGCAGGCTGAGCCAGCAGAAGGCTCGGCTGTAAACGAGGGGAGCTCCTCTGATGGCCCTGGGCAAACAGGGTCTCCTGGAGGGTTTGTAGGGTTCGAGTACTGCTAAGTTAGGACGGGGAGTCAGGTTTGCAGTAAGCACAGCAACGGCTTGAGCCCAGGTGGACACAGCCCGGGGGAAAGAAACAGAAATTCATGGAGATATCAGGGCTGCAAGACAACGGTGTTGGGCGAAAACCATTAGCAGGGGAGGGGGTCTCACACTGCTTTCACTTCCGAATTATGAATGTGTAGGAGGGAGGCATATGGAGGGAGTCAGCAGATTATCGAAGTGTGTGGCTATCCTGTCAAACTGCTAAGCAATAAAAACAAAACCCATGCAGTCATCGCTGAAGAATGTGGACAGCCTGCCATACCATGCACACAGCTGCAGGATGGAGCCACCGATGCTTCCAGAAGCGCCCAGAGCCAGCACCCAGGCTCCTCAAAACTGCCGCGCCCCAGAGGATTCCATTACCCACCGAGAACACTCGCCTGGGGGAGAGGGGCAGCTTCCCCACTCGGGCCAGAGGGCTCCTGTTGAATAGTTTGACCCACCAGTGAATGCAAAACCATCTCAGGGGGAAAAACCCTCAATTTTAAAAATGTCTTATGGATGCTGTAGCCCCTGTGAACCTCCTGCTGCTCTCGCCAATCTGAGACCTGATGTCAGAGCCTGAAAATCCCGCTCAGCGGCTGAGGTTTAGACATCTTAATAAAAGTCACTTATCTTGACCTCCCAGTTAGCAGACCACAGGTATTTAGAATATTGTGCAAGAAAATCCTGTGCACATTTGCACTGGGCTCTGCTCAGATGCAGTAAAACCAAAGACCTGTCTAGACAGGGCGTCCTCGGATTTTGCTGCAGGTCAGTGATTCCTGAAATAGTTTAATCCTTTCATGGAGATTGCGGGAATGAACTTTTCCCTGGAACCACACGCGGTCCAGCTATTGGGTGGTGCTATGCTTGCTTTGTGTTCTTTGGGCTATATACTAGTTAGGGTTCTCCAGAGAGAGGAGCAACAAGAGATCAAGAGAGGTAGAGATACAGACACAGATAGAGATACAGAAATCTCTATATCCTTATCTGTATCTCTTCATTTTATCTGTATCTATCTATCAATCTATCCATCCATCCATCCACCCATTATTTATCTGACCTATATATCCATCCAGCACCTATCATCTATCTATCTAACCATCCATCCATCCTTACATCTATCTATCTGTCCATCCATCCCTATGTCCATCTGTCTATCATCTATCTACCTATCTATCCATCCATCCATCTATCCATCCCTATGTCTGTCTATCTATCCATCCATCATATCTATCTATCTATCATCTGTCTATCATCTATCTATCCATCCATCCATCCATCCCTATGTCTATCTATCCATCCATCCATCCATCCAACCATCCATCCATCATATCTATCTATATCTATTTATCTATCTATCATCATCTATCTATCTATCCATCCTTCCATCTATGCATCCCTATGTCTGTCTATCCATCCATCCATCCATCCATCCACCCATCACCATATCTATCTATCTATCTATCCATCCTTCCATGTATGCATCCCTATGTCTGTCTATCCATCCATCCATCCATCCATCCACCCATCATATCTATCTATCTATCTATCTATCTATCTATCATCTATCTATCTATCTATCTATCTTTCTATCCATCCATCCATCCATCATATCTCTCTATCTATCCATCTATCTATCTGTCTAGCTACGTAGAGAGAGACAGAGAGATTTATTTTAAGGAACTGGCTCACATGATTTTGAGGGCCAGCAAGTCCAAAATCCACAGGGCAGGCCAGCAGGCTGGAAATTCAGCTAAGAGTTGATGTTGAAGGCTTCAGTCCAAAGTCCACAGGCAGCATGCTGGAAACTCAGGTGGAATTTCTATGGTGTGCTGTGGAGGCAGAATTCCTTCTTCGTTGGGTGACCCCAAGTCTATTTTTTCTTAAGTCCTTCAACGGATTTGGTGAGACCCACCCACACTGTGGTAGCCAATCCACTTAACGCCAAGCCTACTAATATAAATGTTCATCTCATCTGAAAAATATCTCCTCAGGGACATGTAAACCAATGTTTGACCCACACTGGGCACCAGAGCCCATTATCCATCACAGGCCATATTGAAACAAAACCACTTGAACAGTCCCGTCTGATGGCCTGACCCATGGGTACATCACAAAGGCGAGTCATGCCAGCTCAATGGTACATCCCTCTGAGTTGAGTTGCAGACAAATAAAAGCAATCATTGTTTAGACGTCAGGAGGACAGAGCCAGCAACCATTTTCTCCACCTGTTCCCCTTCTTGTCCCCCAGGCCCCAGAGCTCAGTGGCTGGAAGTCTTAGCTATGAAAGTAGGCTGCATAGGTGAAATGCCGTGTGCTTCTTCTCCTTAACTTCTTAACTTTCTAGAAGCCTTTTGTCCTCCCTAAATGTTAATCTCCTCATCCAAAAAAGAAGGCCCTAAGAGCCTCCACACCCAGGAGCATTGAGGTCTTTAAATGTAGTCCTTTTAGAACGCTGTGCCTGACACACAGGACATACCCAGTGAATACCAGCTGTTGTTGCAGACACATTTCTGACTTGCAGGGACCAGAACCAGTCTGGTTGATGTGAGCAGGAAGGAAATGTGACTTCCCAGCCATCCCCAACCATCATGGGAAAGAAATGGGGTATTGCTTTCCTACAAATAGCTGGGAGGATTGGGGCCCTCGAAGAAGAGAAGCATCCAGAATATTACTCAGGCATAAAAAGGGTGAGATCTTGCCATTTGGGACAACATGGAGGGAGCTAGAAGGTACTACGCTAAGCAAAATGAGAAAGACAAATACCATATGATTTCACCTTATAGATGGAATCTGAAAAACAAAACATAGGAATAAACAAACAAAAAGCAGAAACAGACCCATAAATGCAGAGAACAAATAGGTGGTTGCCAGAGTGAAGGAGGTGGGGGGTTGGGCAAAATGGGAGAAGCAGAGTGAGAGGTACAGAATGCCAGTTATGGAATGAAAAGTCACGGGATGAAAGGCAGAGCACAGGGGATATAGTCCGTGGTGTTGGAATAGTGTTGGATGCTGCAGGTGGTATCTACACACATGGGAAGCACAGCACAATGTGTAGACTTGTCAAATCACTATGGCATGCACCTGAAATTAATGTAACATGGTGTGTCAGCTGTACTTCTATAAAAACAGAGATGTGAACACAGACCCTATTAAAGGCAATGAATGAGCCCTGAGAAGGGTTGGAGGACCAGGATGCATGGTTCACAGATGGGAATGATGGTCCCAGGGTCCATAAAATAAAGGCAAACACCCATAGCTCATGGGGCCTTTGATCAGAAGCCACACAGCTCCCCCCATCATCTTCAGCCCCCATGATGTCAGGACTGGACCCCACGTGGACTCTTCCTCCGGCATCCCCAGAAGAACCAGGTCTCCCCCTGCCAGCATGCAGATGGGAAGATGTGCTCTTCTGCTGTGACTGGTGCACGTCAAAGCTCATCTCTGGGCCTCATGCAATAACAGCAGATCTACCTGGAAGAATCTGGCTCAGGTGAGGATCCCAGATGCCAAGAATCTTGGGACATGGAGCATTCGCTTCCCGTCTTCTTGTCCGGGCAGCCAAGTTGGGAGGTCCTCCAGCTTGCAAACAGCAGATGGTGGGACTTCACAGCCTCCATGATCATGTGAGCCAATTCCCTAGAAAAGATCTCTTCCTACATATATATCCAATCGGTTCTGTTTCTCTGAAGACCCCTGACTAAAGCGAGTCATCTAGACCAGGAGTTGGGAACTAATGATCCATGAGCCAAATCTTGTGAGCTGCCTGGCGTAGGTCAGCTAAGATTAATTCATGCCTTGTTTTAAATGGTTGGGCAAAAGTCAAAAGAAGAATCTTCTGTGACACCTGAAAATTACATGAAATTCAAGTTTCTGTGTCCATAAATAAAGTTTTATTGGAACACAGCCATGCCCCTGGGTTATGTATTGTCTATAGCCATTTACCCGCTCACAGGGCACAGTTGACGCTGCAGCAGAGACCATATATATGGCAAACGAAAGCCAAGAATATTTATCCTTTTTACAGAAAAAGATTGCTGAGCCATGCTCTACAGCTTTGAGCAGAAGTCAAGAGGAAACCCAAAAAGCTTAAGAAACAATCTATTAACTGCCCCCTGTCTTTGACACCAGATGACACATTTTCCTGCAAATCCCCCTTCTGGGATTCCACAGAATTTCTCTCTTTTTTGCTTTGTTAACAAGGGTTTTCCGTCTTTGAGAATCCATCCTCTGTAACACCCATGCTACCCGTGGACAGGCCCCAGCCATGGGTGTGGTCCTCCCGACTTCCCATTCTTCCTAACTAGCACCAAACAGCCCTGCACTTAACAGCTTCCATTGCTCTGAGTCAATACTTTTGGAAAACACATTCCATTACTTCTACTTCTACAAGCAGCCAGGGCATGTCTCCCCCCCTGCCAAGTGCACACAAACCGAGAGGATCATAATTGCTTAAGTGGACTAACCGTAAATACCAATTTCGCAAGACTATAAACCCAGCAGCAGCTATGAACTGGACGCACATTCCAAATGACAGCCTCGTTTGTGTTTGATTTAGGAGAGCGTTGGGATGATGATTTATGTGTCAGTGCCGCACTGACATGCAAGCTTGAGAGCTCAGCTGAAACTGCATAGGCATTGAAGCAGCACGATGGTGTTTTGAAGAAAAGAAAAGATGGTGGAGCAAGGCTGGTCGATATGGCGTCTTGGCTTCTTGGTTCATAGACAAGGGGGAAAGTACCAGGAAGCATCAGGCCCACCTCACCTCCTGATCTAAGCAGGTTGCACACATACAAACTCGTCTCGTGCTAGCCTAGAATGGGCTTTCCTTCCAGAATCCCAGAAGATGATGGCATGCCTCCTTGGGGAATGGAGCCATGCCTCCTTGGGGAATGGAATCCAAACTCTGGATTGAGTTATGACAGAGGGGAAAAAAACAATTATTGGTCTCTTCTGGCCCCTGGAGTATCTTACTAATAGTCCAATCATAAGATAGACTTTTTTTTTTTTTAATTGCATCTTTTCTCTCCAGAAAATGTCATCAGGGTCCAAGAAAAGGAGAAACTCAGGTAAGGGCCATCAATGCCATAGCAAGACCACACAATCGGACACCCTCCTGTCACCAAGGGATGGTCTTGGGTTGGTTTCCAAGGCTGGAACTGAGCACAAAGTCCATCATATTAACAGAAGTTCAGTGAATTATGCAAAAAGATGAGTTTTGTAAATATGCATGTATTCCTAATGTATTGTGTATAGTGCTTAATGGTATGCACAAGAAAATAAGATGTAATTAAATAACTGAATGCAATTCTCCCATGCTTGGGATTAGCTTCAAGGTAAGTCGGAGGGTTGTAGGAGCGGACAGGTATGGGTGTAGATTAAACAGTGTTGCCCATGAGTTGGTAATTAGTCAACATAATGGGTACATGGGGGAATACAATAGACTATTCTCCCTACTTTTTTTTTTTCAGGGTTTTTATTTATTTATGTGAGAGCGAGAGCATGAGCAAGCGGTAGGGGCAGAGGGAGAGGGAGAAGCAGACTCCCCACTGAGCAAGGAGCCCGACACCAGGCTCAATCCCAAGACCCTATAAACCCAGCAGCAGCTATGAACTGGACGCACATTCCAAATGACAGCCTCGTTTGTGTTTGATTTAGGAGAGGGTTGGGATGATGATTTATGTGTCAGTTCCGCATTGACATGCAAGCTTGTCTCAGATCATGACCTGAGCCAAAGGCAGATGCTGAACCGACTGAGCCACCCTGGTGCCCGTCTCCCTACTTTTGTATGTTTGCAATTCTCCAGAAAACTTTACTCTAATCATAATGAAAACTTTGGAAGGCAGACATCTAAAAATTTACTCTTCCCCCATCCCCTTGACCTGAAATCTGTTAATATAAATATATCCCTGTCAACCACAATGACAAGATTTTTAAAGGTGATTGACTTACGAACTTCCTGGCAGGCAAGCGAAAAAGTGAGACCTCTCTTGTTATATGAATAACGATTTCCCAACATTTCCTTCCCACAAAGGAAAGCTGTTCCAGTCATATCTCTGAGTCATTAATACCAAACATGTCTTCATTAATTCCCCTACAGTGAAGAGAGTGACACAATTTGTAAATACACTCTGCTATAAATATTTTCAATCTTAACCCCCAGTGCGTAATAACAAAGTGATGCTCAGAGGAAGCAATTCTGTGCAGAAGTACAACAGAAGAGGTCCAGAATTCAGCTTTTGGATGGTCTAGGCTGAGTTGAAAATTGTGGTTGACAGGAATATACTAACAAATTTCAGGTCAAGGGGGTAGGGGAAGAGTAACTTTTTTAAATAGTCTGCCTTCCAAAGTTTTCATTATGATTAGATTAAATATTTCTGGAGAATTGCAGACATATTCAAATAAAATAAAACCCATGCTATCTGGGACCAGTGGTCCTTCCAACCATTGTCCCCAAATATCGTATTTCTCACATGGTAGCTTGACCCAAATGAATGGCATTTTAAGGTCCTATCAACTGGCAAAGCCATGGAAAACCCACATTTTCCATAAACCCCACAGATGCATAAACCCTAATAATCTACCTTGAGAATAGCATGATTATTACCCTATCATGGGGGCCCATGGCAGAATGGGTGGGGAGCCTTTCTCAATATAGCTAATATGTTCCCTATAAATGAGCATCCTTCCTGTGCCTTCCTCTCCCTCCCTCTCTCTCTCTCATACGCATGCACACATGCCCACAGTCTCCAATCTCCTGTACCTTCCATATCCCTCACATCATTTTAACCAAGGAAATGTTTCAAAGTCAGACTGATCCCAGCAACAGAAATATCCCCATCACTCACCCATAGAGTTTCTGGATTTGAGCAATGCAGTGACTTTGTGAAGTCTCAGGAGACATTTCATGCAAAAGATCATTCTAGGTCACCAAAACCACCGTATGGAATTACTCCATGCAAACCCACTTGGTCTCGGTGGCCACCTGCCAAAAATAATTATATGAAGTTTAGACAATGTATCGTGAGTGACTGTTATGTCATGGCTTCCTTGTAGGAACAAGTGTCTATTGGCATCCCTTGATTATAATAAACTAATATAATATACTATCAAGATTGTAACAAATTAATTTAGTATCAGACTTATAATAAATTAATATATGACTATAATACATATTATAATAAATTAATATACTACTATACTAATATATTACTATAATACATATTATAATAAATTAATATACTACTATAATGAATTAATATGCTATCAGGTTTAATATACTATATATAATAAATTAATATATTATCAGGATTATAATAAATATACTATCAGGATTATAATAAATTAATATGATATTATTATAAATTAATATACTATCAGGATTAATATATAATAAGTTAACATACTATCAGGATTCTAATAAAGTAATAAACTACTATAATAAATTAACACACTATCAGGATTAATACACTATATATAATAAGTTAATATACCATCAGGGTTATAATAAATTAGTATACTATCAGTATTACAATGAATATACTACTATAATAAAATAATATACTATCAAGATTAATATACTAAGTATAATAAATTAATATACTATCAGGATTATAATAAGTTAATGTACTACTATAACAACTTCATATACTATCAGGATTAATAATATAATAATAAATTATATATAATTTATATAATAATATATATAATTTATACTAATATATAATAAATTATATGCTAATTATATTAATTATAATAAATTAATAAGCTAACATACTATTTATACTATAAATTAATATGCTAACAACAAATAATTAACATTTGCTGTTCTAAGACCCTTGGTGTTGGGGAGGTAGAGCATTTTTTACTTACTTCCACCTGCTACGGGCACAGAGCTCTGAGGGCTGGGCTATCTCCCACGGCAAAATCAAGTCCTTTAGGTCCTGACTGCTGGAAAGAGTGGGAATATTACTAACTGAGATGCTTAAAAAACACATGAATAGCAGGTAAAATAGTTCAATATCCATCAGATAGTAAGTGATTATTACATCAGCAGTAAAATAAAGAACCAAATTTGGCCATGGCAGTAAACGCTGGTGTCCCTCTCCGAGGTAAGTGTAAGGACACTTACACGGGCTCATATGGGCTTAAAGAGAAGCTGACTATATGGTAAATGCCCACTCCCTTGGAGCTCTAGAGCTTGGGAAGCTCACAAATGTGAATTGACCTTCCAACATCTATCAAAAAGAGTTATTTCAAAACACACTCAAAAAACTTGGTTAAAAGGTATTTTCAAGGGACTCTACACAAGCAATAGTAAGTTTTAATAAAATTAAGTATCTGGTGGATATATATAATGCCAACTGAATTACCTTATTCTATAGTACAACAACACAATTTAATATAAATGATGTCTACAATCGATGTGGTGTAATGATGTGTCTGAAGCAGGTAAAATGTTCCAGGGGTTTGTGAATCACACACACACATCTTTAGTGAAAGAGGTAGGAGAGCCACGTGTCAGCGCCATCTCTTAGGACAATGACACCTTCCTAAGGTAACTCATGACCCTATCACGTGGTTTTTCATCTGAAGAATGAGAATAATAGCAGAGTCACTGAGGATATTATCTATGAATGGAAGAATGGATACATGATAGATAGATAGATATGATAGATGATGGAGGATAGATAGATAAATAATGGGTGGATGGACAGATGGATAGATTGATAAATAGGATAGATGGGTGGATGGATGGATGGATGGATGGATATATAAGTCAGATAAATAATAGGTGGATGGATGGATGGATGGATGGATAGATGATAGATAGATGATAGATGATAGATAGGTAGATAGATGAATGGATATATAGGTCATAAATAATAGGTGGATGGATGGATAGATGGATAGATAGATGATATAGATAGGTAGGTAGGTAGATAGATAATAGATAGATGAATGGATATATAGGTCAGATAAAAGGTGGACGGCTAGATAGATAGATGATAGACATGGATAAATGGAAAATTTATAAATTTGATAGATGGTAGATAGATACAGATAGATGAGAATGGATAGAATTGATAAGAGATAGATGACTGATAGATTTTAAAAAGTTAATATATGTAATATGCATTACATATTATATGAATTTATACTTACGCCCATGCCGTTGAGCTTCTCATGAGGGTAACCCCAGCAATTAAGATGTCAGCGACTTTCATTGAGTTACCATTGCAATTTGGATATGACAGTGCCATATAACTTTAAAAACCAAACTCTTTTAAAATTCTCAGGTTACTATAATATTCAGTTAAAAAGAAGTGTCAACCATCCAGTAAGGACACCTCTGAAAGGAACCTGCAGCCGCCCTGAGGGAAGGGGCTTCCCTACTTCATCCCCTCTGGTCTCTCATTTACTGGAGCAGATGTGCACGTGCTCCTGGTTTATTCCTGTCAGGAAACATACTTAGGTTGTTAATATATGGATTCTAGCTTCGTATCCTGAGAGAAATCTGGAGATCCAACACATTTGGAATATTATTTTCAAGGCTGACCTCACTCTTCTGCCGTCTTTGGCAGAGGCTGTGGTCAGATGCCAGGTTTGATCACATAGATATGCCAAATGGATGAAGAACTCTGTACTTTGGGAGGCACTGACCTAAATACAAAGACTGAGGACTTATTTCCAGCTTCTGCTGGTGACTCACCTCAACCTCTCAGTCTTCAGAGTATGCCAGTTCTGAGCTCTGGTGGGGTGGAATCTGGAAGGATAAGATTTGCCCGGGGCCTCAGGATGCAACACTGCAAACGCCAGGCAACCTTAGCCCCTCTACCCTTAGCGTGCATCAGAAAAGGATTTCCCTTCTTGGATGCTGCTGTGGACCTTCATCCCCTCCAAGTTCTAAATGGGTAGATTTTCAGGCAAGGCTGAGCTTAGATGTGGACAGCCTGCAAAGACCCCTTCTCCAAAGAGGGTCATATTCCTAGGTTCTAGTGATGGAGACCTGGTATCTTTGGGGACATTTTTTCAGGCTTTTAGAGGAAAAGGTTACCACAATCTGGAAGGGCTGTATTTTTTTTTTTTTTTTAACTGTGACCAATCCCATCATCATCTGGCAAAATGCTGGAGCAGGGATGCATGGCGACCATAGTTCAATGCTGTCTCTGCTGGAAGAAAGCCAAGTGGTGTTTGAACAGAAATGGAGCTTGGAAGTCTTCCCTGTAGAGTTTATAGATAGCTCAGGAAGGTCCCAGGAGGTTAGGTGGACCAACTGGGGTCAGACCCCAGCCAGCAAATCCCCCACTCATGCTGTCTCTCCAAGAGAAAATTAAGTGATCACTTAGAGCAGTCAAGTACCTGCTCCCATTCTGCTCTTCGTTCTCCTGGAAGACGCGATGAGCCTTTACAAGGTAAGAACCGCTGACTTTCTGGCCAGCACGTGTCCCTGAACACTTGAACGAAAACAACCCTACGTATCAGGAGGCAAGGCAGCCTTGACCGAGCTCATGGGTCCAGTGTGTTAATATGTGAGAAAAGGTGAGCAAGTGTCAAGTGTCCGGGGAAGAAGAAAATGTTTCACGGCCATTGAAACATGGGGAAGGAGACGCCTTCACCATCACTGACTTCTCCCAAACAAGGGAATAAATGGTCTTACTAAGGGAAAGGACATGAATAAACACCACAGAATTTCAACAAAACTCCAGGGGATAAACTCTTTTTTTTTTTTTTTTTAGCCTTTAACATCTGGAGCTTCTAGATTCTGTCAGTGGTGCATATTTTAAAAATAACTGACACATATTCAACCTCTCCATATGAGATCAAGATGCTGCTAGTGAGCACTACATGCTTCCCTTTCATAGCTTGACAGAGCGTATTATATTATAGACGATGGGAATTTGATAAAAACAGTACAGAGTCTCTTTTTATTAACTTTTGTAGATTTTTTTTTATATCTGCAGATGATCTTCCCAATGACAATGGTCATTTTTTTTTCAATCATAAAGATGTTAGGGTACACCATTGAGTGTCTCATAAACTCCTTCGGTCATGAGAAGGAAAGTTTCCATCATTAATGGAAAGCACATGCTGAGGTTTCGATGACATCAGTCTGATTCCTGGAGAATGAGGGGACTTGGGGATTTCTGGGCTGTTAAGAAAAAACAAAGAAAGAGAAGGAAAGGAAAGGAGCCGTGGGGCTTACTCAGGACTCTCAGGGACACCAAGGAAAGCACTTGGAAGAGGATCAAAGTGCATCAGTGAGAACGTCCCATCGTCGTATCGGGGGTGTGAGTTGCTGACTCATAAGCACGGAGGTGGCTTCTGGGGGTGGTGTCATTGTCCGGGAAGGCAGGTGGCATCGGCCGTCGGAGGCACAAGCCTGGCATCGCTGCTCTGGGAGGAAGCACGGGTCCCCCTCCGAAGCCCGCTGTCGACGGGTCTCCAGCGTCCCCAGCCACCGCTTGTGAGTCATGTCTCGACCACAGACATCTGACCCGCCTGACTTCCCGCCGCCCACGCCGGCCTCCGGGAGAGGCACCTCCCGGACGTTCGCTCTGGCTCCTTCTAGGCCTTTCCCTCCCCCGACTGTCCATAAATACCAGATGGCAGATGCTGCTCGGCACTGTTTGCAGGAAAGCCGTGGCAAAAATGCTCGCCCATGGCCCTGTCTTCAAGGACACGGTTTCTCTTGACCTCGTCCTTCCCTGAGGCTGCTATCCATTCTGTCTTGTTCCCATCAGCATTGAGTGTCTTCACACACGGACCTCCCTCCTTTCCTGCCATCCCTTGGCACCCGTCCACGGCTCAGCCGGTCCCAGGTTCTTCTGATGCTGTCCCAGGAAACATGGCGCCATGTTCTTCCCAACCCAAGAATCTGCTGTCAAGAGCGAATCTTCTGTGAGCTGCTCAGCCCCTTGTCCTCTGTTCGTGCCAGACTCTTCCCAAAGTCCCACCGATTCCAATATCCCTTTCCAATCTGCTCCTTCTACTGCACTTACTGCCATTTTCCTGGTCCTCATCGTCCCCCTGAGGATGGTGGCAGATATGGACACCCCCACTCCCTACTCCACTCCATTCTTCCCTTTGTCCTTTTGATCACAGAGCCCCCGAGTCTGTTGGGCACATGGTTGCCCTGGAGGGTGCCTTTCCCCACCTCCCTTGCAGTGCAGTGGTGCGGGGCCACGTTGCAACCGTGAGCTATGGAAGGAATGGGCTGGGCCCCCCAACACCTCCTTCCACTCTCTTGAAGGCCGGGTCCCTCTGGTGCTGTGTGGTGACCCACTAGACAGGGATTCCACCTGCTCTGTTCTTCTGTCTCCCAGGGATTACTGTTCATAAGTGCCTGAAGTCCAGTCTTGAAGACTGTTCTTTGACTCTTTATTTCTTGATTGGCTGAGGCTGGGGGGTAAGCCTACTATGTCCATCTTAACCAGAAGTGGAAATATGGCGCCTGACGCATCCTGTTGTTGCCGGTGACTTTCTCAACCTTATGACTGAATGCCCACATCTTGGGATGTGCCTAAGCACTGAACCTCTGATTCCGTGGGAAGAGCAGGAGGGTTGAAAATCTGGGAGGGCATTAATGAATTGTACTTCTTTGATGTCCCTCATTCCATTCTACCAATAACCCAATCCAAGTGGTTTGGTCCCTGTGTTAAAAGCTTATGTAATTAATCTTAACCCTATTCGCCATGTCTGAGGGCTGAACGTGTTCTCCATCCAGTGGGCATCCTTAAAACGTTTACAGGTTTTCTCGTGAACCGATGAAATGAGACTTTCCAAAGGGTCACCGCAAATGCCATGGAATGCAGACTATATATCGCTGTGGGATGGTAGTGATGGTGGCACAGATGTGGGATGGAGAGCATTACGCATGAAGAGGTCCTCCGCTCACCCATATGGGAACTGCTTCTGGATATTTAGGAAAGACAAGAAGAAGTCACCGGTCCTTCTGGGCATGAAGGGGAAAAACACAACAGATATTTGGAAAGGAGGAAAGACAATGAAAACAGTAGGGACCATACACTGGCTGTTTCCATGTGACAGTGCTTTCTGAGGCCAATGTGCCCATCCCAGCAGATACAAATAAAGATCTGCCATTGACCCTTGAACGACACGGCCGTGAACTGCACGGGTCTGCTGATGTGCAGATTGTTCTCGATAAATACCGCACAATCCCATACATGCGTTTTCTCTACCTTATGATTTTCTGATTCTCATTTTCTTTTGTCCAGCTTACTTTGCTGCAAGAATACATACAGTATATAATACATATAACCTACAAAATATGGGTTAACCAACTATTTATGTTACCGTGAAGTCTTGCGGTCAATGGTGGGCTGTGAGTGGTTAAGTTTTGGGGGAGTCCAAAGATACACGTGGATTTTCAACTGTTCAGGGGGTCAGTGCCCCAAATCCATGCATTTTTCAAGGGTCAACTGTATTTTAACTTACAGTTGAATCTACTTTTCTAACTTATAGCTATTCATTGAACTTTAAGGGACATCTGGGCTTTTGGCCACCCCTGCCCCTACCCCTGCATCCCAAATTTAAGAGTTTATAGAATCGGAAAGCTCAGCCCTAACTACAGATATCCCAGCTCTTTACTGCAAGGTTCACACCCAGGACTGTTAAGTCGAAGTCCCAGGAAGAATATTATCAAAATTCAGGCACCGAGCCCCACCCCCGGCTTTCTGGTTTAGCATGTCTGGCAAAAAGGAGAGAATCTTAACCATCTCATTTTGGGGGGGGGGGGGAAGAATCTCCAGATATTTCTGATGCACCCCCCTTCCAAAGTCATCATTATAGAGCAAAGCAGTGCCTTCAAAATAGTCAAGCTTCCCAGCCAATCGTGTCTCACAATGATGTGGATAAGAAAATGACACATTTACAGGCAACAGCCCAGCAAAGAAGATAATTTCCTTCTGTACGTTCATTAGCAAACTGGGACAATTTCTCTTGCTTCCTGCCAATTTCTGCAGAAGCTGGAGCCGTGTGTCTTCAGCTGGCTCACCCCACCCCCCGCCCCGATACAAGCAGCTGTATCTCTACTGGGTGGAAATTACGCCGGCTCGTTTGTGGTTTGCAAGACAGGATATGAGAGCATTTGGGCAAGCAAAGGGACAGAGCTTCAGGGAGTGCTGAGTGCATGGGCTTTGGTAGCAAAGGCGGAAAACAAATGGGAAACAGAAATGCAGAGATTTGACCCCCTCCAAGGACAGGGGAAGGCAGGAAGGAGCCACTGGTAAGTGCTAGATGAAACACCACAGATAATGGGTGCATGGCTGGGCTGAGGGAAGGCTGAGTAGACTCCGTCCCCACGCCAGCATAGAGTAGCCACACGTCTGGGAGAGAGACCGGCAGTCATGGTGGCATGACACTGAAACCAAGCCAAGCACACACATGGAAAGATGCTCCACATCCCTCATCATCAGGGAAATGCCAATCAAAACCACCATGAGAGGGGGGTGGGAGGATGGGTTAGCCTGGTGATGGGTATTAAAGAGGGCACGTTCTGCATGGAGCACTGGGTGTTATGCACAAACAATGAATCATGGAACACTACATCAAAAACTAATGATGTAATGTATGGTGATTAACATAACAATAAAAAACCCACCATGAGATCCCACCTCACACCTATCAGAATGGCTCAGAATCAAGACAAGAAACTTTAGGTATTGGCGAGGATGCAGAGAAACGGGAACCCTCATGCACTGTTGCCAGGAATGCAAACTGGGAATGCAAGCGATTCTGGAAAACAGTATGGAGGTTCCTCAATACAACCCAAGAATGGCACTACTAGGTCTTTACTCAATGAAAAGGCAAATAATAATTCGAAAAGACAAATGCACCTTTATGTTTATTGCAGCGTTATTTACAACAGCCAAGATATGGAGGCAGCCCAAGTGTCCATGGAGAGAGGAATGGACGAAGAAGTGATATATATATCCCCACACAGAGACACACACACAGTGGAATATTATGGAATATTACTCAGCAATAAAAACAGATGAGATTGTGCCATTTGAGACAACTTGGATCCATTGTATTAAGCCAAGTGAAGCAAGTCAGATGGAGAAAGACAAATCCCATATGATTTCATTTATATGTGGCATCCAAAAAAACAAAATGAATGAGCAAACAAAAAAAGCAGAAACAGACCCGTAAGTACAGAGAGCAAAGTGATGGTTGCCACAGGGGTGGGGCTATGGAGGGAGGGCAAAACAGGTGCAGTGGAGAAGGCGGGGGAGAGGCTTTCCAGTTCTGGAATGAATCGGTCCCAGGAATAAAAGCTACAGCCCAGGGAACATAGCCAACGGTGTTGTAATAGTGTTGTATGGTGATGGGTGGTAGTCACAGGTGTGGTGAACACAGCACATCGTACAGAGTCGTTGAATCGCTATGTTGTACACCTGAGACTGACGGAACTGTGTACGGCAGCTACACTTAAAAAACAAAACCCAAAAAACAAGTCAAGCACAGGCAAAGTTGTCCCATGTCAACTTGGCACCATCTCGTTCCCTGTCACAAAGCAGGTTGCTGCTCAGAGGCAAGAAAAGCCACCCCGTGGGGCTGAAAGTCTTCCCAGACTTACCGAGGTTGCCAAGAACACCAGCATAACCACAGGCGACAGGAGGGAAGGATGTTTTCTCACCTGATGTTCAGAATCCGGGAAGCGCTGCGTTCCGTCCTACAGAATGCGCTGGGATATCACACAAGGAGTGGGCATCAGCCTCGGGAACTCCTGGTGGTGCCCCTGAAGAATGTGGGTCACAACGGAAGACCCCTGATCCGAAGGACAAAAGACTCCAGGACCTGAGAAGTAGGATTTTCCTGGTCGAGGGACGCACGCAATGATGGGTGAGCTCCTCTGTGCAGGGCAGAGCGCAGACAAACGAACGACAGAGCTGACCACAAGCCAGACCACCACCCAACACCTTTGCAGGCTGAGTCACCACCAGGATCATCACAATGTCAGATGGCCTGCCTTCGGACATAGGCAATTCTGGAAATTTCCAAGCAAAGCTTGGTCAAGCCTTGCATTGGTCCTTTGAATCTCTGACTTGAGTTCTGTTGAGTGAGTTAGTATCCGTTTGGAGGAAAGTGAGTGAGCGGCTAACAGGTGCTGGGTTAGTTTCTATTGAATGTGTGACCTCACACCAGCTCAGACACTGTCAGATGCACCGTTTATTTTCCAAATCTTTCCTCTTCACAGATGGGGTAGCATGCAATATTCCACCCAATACATCGAGGGCAACAACAACGAAAAATGCAAATGGGCTTAGGAAGACAAGAGAAGCATTTACACCTGGGAGAGATAAATAGCAGCTCCAGCATTTCACGAGAAATGCATCCATTAGGCAATTTGGCACAGTGGCTAATTAAGGGGGAAATCTGGAATATTCGAAGATATTGTAAGTCTAGGGCATGCTTTGCTTTCATGATGTTTGGTAGTTTTGAAAGAAAGAAGAGGTTTTGGGGAGGTGGATGGGGGGATGGAGTAACTGGGTGATGGGCATGAAGGAGGGCACGTGATGGAATGAGCACTGGGTGTGATATGCAACTGATGAATCACTGAACTCTACCTCTGAAAAAAAAAAGAAAAGAAAAAAGAAAGAGAGAAGAGGGTTTTGCTTCAAAGATCCAGACAATTACAGTTGATCTGAGTTGTGCATACTTGATTTTGATTACGGATAACGAAAGCCTTTACTTTTCCTGTGCGCACATTCCACCCCTGTCCCGCACTCAGAGATTCACTCGATGTCATGCGCGTTTCAGGATATCAGAACTTCGGTTCATCCGGGGTCTTCGTGGGGCACTAAATCACAGGGGGAAGAAGTCGAAGTGGTGAGCGGGATGGACTGGTCCCTCAGTGGCACACTGTCCTGCAGAAGCAGATGACTTTATGGGAAGGTACAAAGGTACACGTGTGGGGGATTTCTGAGAGTGCGAACACAGGGCTGCTTTGCAGGAAATGCTTCAGCCTTCATGTCTATTGAGACCTACTGGGGTGAGATTTTTCGGCGGTGGAGCAGAAGGGAAGATGGTTTTCGGGATAAAAGGGAGGCACACACATCATTCAGATGCGTTAAATTACGGTGAGATGTCCCCCAAGGAATGAACGGCAGGTTAAAGACTGCAATCCCAGGAAAAGCATCCCGTAGACGGGACTCATCCTGCCCGTGTTCAAACCCATGGGGCATCTGAGATCCCAGGCTGTGAGTGAACTGAAGTCTAATACCCCTCAAAATTCATACACTCATGCTCCGCAGGAGAGTGCATTCGGAGATGAAACAAAACAGAAGTAGAAAGCATCAAGATGCAAGCATTCAGTAGAAAGTGATGGACCAGGACAGAACCATTTGGGGACAAAACAAGGAAAGGGTTGCAAATTGGGAAAAAAGCAAATAAGGGCACTGCCCCCGGCAGCCAACTCCCTGTAGATAAAACACACTGTCCCTCTGGTCCTCTTGGGGTCATTGAAACCCCCGCCCTGAAGGCATTCTGTTGCCAAGACTTTCAGCAAATCCAGGGATTTCTGCCCAGGGTATGTGATTAAGAACAGTAGTCGTAACCTTGGCAAGGATGGATGAGGGGGTTGGTCAGAAGGTCCGGGGGGATCGGAAGAGGTGGCTGTCAGGGGCCCCACGTCCGGGAGAGACAGACCCATCCGTGGGGCCCGGGACACTCACGTTCCGATGCTGGCGCTGACCTGCTGAAGGAAAAGCTACTCCAGAAGGAGAAGCAGAGAATGAACACAAAGCCCTCCGCATCCCAGTGGTGCCCAGGGCACGCTGACATTTTAAGACTCTGCCATAAAAATAAGTGACGGCTCCAGGAAGCCTGGGTCGGTTTTCTTTGCCAGCAACGGGTAGGGTTGCTTTCTCCTTTGTCACGGGAGGCGTGTGGGTGTGCGAGTAAATCAAATCCAATCTTTCATTCTGGTGTCTGCTGGTTATTTTCCATAGGATTATGTCTGCTTGCATTCCCCTTGTCTGCCCTGCTCAGTGCCCTAAACACTGAAGCTTCAGACCAGTCTCCGGACAGCCTTGCAGATGGACTCCAGCACGGACGGGACTCGGGGACTGACACACATCTGAGGGCTGGACAAGGGGTCCTGGACCTCACCCACCACAGGCTGCAAACCCCCAGCCTCATGCTCTCCCCCAGGGACCACCTCCCTGTCCTCGCCAAGTCCCTCCAAACACAGTGTCTTCCTGCATCTCTTCAACATCACACTGACCCCCCAGGTCCTCCAACCTCACAGACCCCTCCCCAGGTCCTCCAACCTCACACGGCCGACCCCCAGGTCCCTCCAACCTCACACTTTACCCCCCCGCAGGTCCCTCCAACCTCACACT